>NC_051410.1:1807838-1808111 GCF_015228065.2 Penaeus monodon
ATTATCATCACCATCAGATAAAAGGAAAATACCTGATGATGATGTCAATCATTTCCCTTGCAAGCCGCCGGAAGTCGCCATAAACATATGCAAAGCGATATTAATAATGTCTCCTTTAGTTCGCCAAATAAAAGCTATGTAGCTAATCCGCACTTTCCGATTATATTAAAGAGGTCTGTCCTCTTTACGGGTCACAAAGCTTTATGTTTTATCATACATATGTATTTGTGCATTTTGTAGATGAAATGATATAACATTCTCTTTCTCCCTCTC
>NC_051410.1:1808343-1808415 GCF_015228065.2 Penaeus monodon
TGTATATCTATCATTTAATTCAAACTTCTATTGGAAGAAAATTTTATTGAATGTTTTCTATGTTCACGTATG
>NC_051410.1:1808436-1809028 GCF_015228065.2 Penaeus monodon
AAGATCGTTCAAGTTGGGGACGATATCTTTCAACTCAGGCCAATTATGAATTATGATTTTGTATTATTACTAAACCGTAGGAAATGCCAAGAGTGTGAGTAAGTGGACCTCAGTATCTAAACTTTCTTAAGGAATGCAGTTCAGGTCAAATCAAATGGTTATTTTGTTGTCTTATTTGATGAAAGCAGAACTCAAGCTTTCAAACCAGGTGCTCGTAATGTGCCACTGTTTGTATATGTATTAGAATGTCATACTGAGCATTTGTTTTATTGATTTGCCAAAAATTAAATTTTAATGATATTCATATTATCGAAAGAGAGCTAAGGATTTAGCATCTAGTTTCTAATGATATATAATAAACATTAGAGTAAGCATGTTGCCCAGGGCTATGGTATGTCATTATTTCTTTGATAATGCCCTTAAATTTTTTTGTGCCTTGCTTTGTGGTTTACTCTGTTAGTAAATATTTTTAAAAATAATGATAGAGTGTAATATTTCAATTCAGGCAGTTTATATGACAGGCAGCCATATTGAATTATAGATTTGCTAAATAAGTGTGACAAAGACTAATATCATAAAATAAGTAATTTAC
>NC_051410.1:1809106-1809621 GCF_015228065.2 Penaeus monodon
GTTTATTGACACATAATCTAAAATCAAGATATTAGTATATGCTAATCAGATTTTCTTTTTTTTATTATTACTGTTCTTTCACAGCATAAGAAGTCCAATTATATTGAAGTAATAAAGTATGATGACTGATTTGAGTTAGTTTAAAATGTATTTTTACAAGAAATATTACACATTTGTCTTTATGTGTCAGTGAAATTCTTATATACCATTAAACATTAATTCAGTTTTAAATGTCAATAATATACATTGAATATTTTATAATTCTCTGATAACATGTTTTTTTTTTGTCATTTTGTGCAATGCTTATTTTGTTTTAAACCACATGTATTGATGTAAGCCAGTTTTTGTTATTACAAATGTGATTAGGAACCTCTTACCTTCAGTTAAAACCGTCTATACATCTATGCCCGTATACCTAGTGAACCAGAGCCAAGAAGGTTCTGGAACCAGTGAATATGTACTTGTGAAGAATAGAGACATTGATCTTGGCCTTAATACCAAAGAACAATATTCCT
>NC_051410.1:1810562-1810863 GCF_015228065.2 Penaeus monodon
AGAGAGCGTGGATCAGAGGAGCAGAAAGGACTTTCCTACACAAACCCGAGCAACTTCAAAGTAGGCTAAGAGAGAGAGATAAAAAAGTTGACGTAAAAGAAAAAAAAAAACTAACTGAAAAGGTTTGGTGTTAAAAGACGTAATTGGGAGTTCTTGAAGCACTTAGCATGAATTTACACGGGTACTTGGCCTCACTCACAAAGGAAAAGACGAGGGGTTTAAAGGGTATATATGTCTAAAAAAAAAAAGATATATTTCCTCCTTTATTCTCTTACGTAATCTAAAATTATATATCTTTTTC
>NC_051410.1:1810886-1811106 GCF_015228065.2 Penaeus monodon
CTTTCGAGGACTATTTAAAGCCCAGATTATCATTATCGTTATTTCAATCCAATCTTTTATGCTAGCTACAAATTAGTAAGCTATAATATACCAACGACTAATAACAATAACATCACAATAACATGCTAGAGAAAAGAAAAAAAAGAACACGAATATCAAAAGAATAGAAAAAAAGTCAAGAACAAGAACATATCTCTCTCTGAAAAAGGAAGAAATCGTG
>NC_051410.1:1811320-1811533 GCF_015228065.2 Penaeus monodon
TCACACACAGTAGATCAGCAAAGTGAATGAACAGGCACGACGCGTAGAAACACCTTAATTACCACGTCGCCAAAAGGGGATCAGCAATTCAAAGCATCTTTATTACACGTTCACTTGTTCTGAGGGATGGCCCTTCCCGATACACGAAAGTTCTCCTTCATCTCGGCAAAGCATCGGGTTTGTTCCATGACTGAAGACCCCAATGTTTTCTCG
>NC_051410.1:1811568-1812058 GCF_015228065.2 Penaeus monodon
TATTTGAAAAGTCGAGATAAAGTTCGAGATTTGTTTTAACGGAGATCTGAGTGTAAGTCCCTCATCGAATTTATTTACGAAAAATGTCCCGACACGAATATTTTTTCCTTTCTTTCTTTTTTGAAAATTAATAGACGATTAAAAACAAGAAATGTTACATACACCAGAATGTCGATATACCATTCTCATATTTAGGAGATTGTTAACAATTTGTAGGTTTATATAACAACTAACGACGTGGTGTTTTGTACTAGGATATGGGACAGCATGGTTACTACAAAACGATCTTTGTCATAAGGAGCTTTGCAGGATATAATCCAGGTGAGATTAGTGTAGCGAAATATTGAGAAGCTTCAACAAGGGAAAAATAATTTAGTAGATGACGTAGAAAATATATCTGGGAAGATATAGGCCTACTTTTAAATCTTTAACCTACTTTTTAATCTTTAAGCTAAATAGCTATGCTCATGCAATGCAGTCAGAAATTCAC
>NC_051410.1:1812792-1812996 GCF_015228065.2 Penaeus monodon
ATCACACTTTTCCTGTCTTAATGTATGTTTGTTGTAATAGTGATTTTGTATAATAATGAAATGCGACATTTGATAAATTTTGTATCTATTTCTTTTATCATAAGAGCAGTAATAATAACTGAATTGAATTAACATATTAATTAACATTCAATAAAAAGCAACTTTAAAAAAGATAATCGTAAAATAGTGAGACATAAAACATGA
>NC_051410.1:1813432-1813588 GCF_015228065.2 Penaeus monodon
TTAAACCAACGTAAAGACTGAAGACGCATCTCCCCCTTTGCACATTACGTCACAACATGAATATTGCAGTGGTTTGCACGCGCATGTAAACACCTGTCCCCTGCAGTCACATGTTGATACTCGTCCCACACCATGCAGGTTTCGTGAATATATGTT
>NC_051410.1:1813999-1814309 GCF_015228065.2 Penaeus monodon
CTTACACGCAAAACAAACCAGAGCAACATAGAAAATAAAAAAAAATACATATCCCCCTACCCTATCAATAACTCTAAAGCAAATAAACCACAATTTTGTCGTGACGGAATTCGCAAAATCAGGCACCATTTCATCACACGCTCGATGTCACTCCGGCTTTAAAATGAAATCCAATTGTCCATCTTTTGCATTAGCCAGAATCAACGCCGTGTGTGGGTTATTTCCACGTGGAAAATGGGTGTCGCTGTTCGCTGCCCCGCGCCGGATCCCGCCCTCGTCAGTTGCTTGTAAATGCTTGTAAAAGACTTAA
>NC_051410.1:1815027-1816106 GCF_015228065.2 Penaeus monodon
CAGACAGTTCCATCAAACCCAAATCCCAAAGGGAGAAACAGAATCTTTTAAAAAGAAAAAACTCTGATCTTCACCCAGAGACAATTTCGCTTTTCCATATTAATCCCAAATACTGATCAATCAGTCAGGAGGACTTACCCAGGAGAGATAGTTCTTTCTGCGAGTATCGGAGGAGTATTTTTTTTATCATTATTATTTTCCTTGGAGAAAAGAAAAGAAAAAAAATATATATATATATAATAAAAGCTCCGCCTCGTTTTCTTTCCTTCCCGTTTTCTTTCTGAATTTTCTTAAGCTATCGTGTTTACTTTCTCTGTGAATTCCATTTCGCTCCTTTTTATTTTCATTTATTTATTATTCGGTACTTCTTTTTTTCAATTAACTTATTAATTTTTCGACTTTTTCGACTTTGCTGACATTTCTCTCGTTTTCTTTCAACTTTATTTACCATTCTCTATACTACTTTCACCTTTACGTTTTCTTTCAACGTGATTTTCCTGTTTTCTATTCTACTTTAATTGCTACTTTTATTTCAACGTGATTTTCCCGTTTTCTATGCTATATCAATCGTTGCGTTTTCTTTCAACGTGATTTTCCCGTTTTCTATACCATAATCGTTACATTTTCTTCTCAACTTCAGGGCATCACGTTTTCTGTTGTACGGAGAGCGTCCCATTTTCTGTTTATCTTTTACCATTCTGTGGAAGATATGACAGAGAGGGGTGTCACATCCTACTCTAGTTTCCATATTTTATTTCTCCTTTTTTCATATTCTCTCTTTTAGTCATCTTTTCTTTGATTCTGTTTTCTTTTCAATTTCCTCTTTTTATCTAATACCAACCGATTTTCTTTCGCTCTCCATACATTCCCGTTTTCTTTCATTGCTCAATACCAAGCTTTCTCTTTTTTACGAGCGTAGTCAGCATTAATTAAAATCCATAAGTTCCGACTAACTGAAGTATTAAAATGCTTATTGCTTAGGTTTCATGATTCGCCCAGAAAAATGCCGACTAAGATCCACAAAAGAAAAAAGTATATATATTAATTATTTCTTGCACTATGAACTGTGCACCATATTT
>NC_051410.1:1816301-1816400 GCF_015228065.2 Penaeus monodon
GCTGTGGTGGTGGGGGGGCGGAGGTTATTTTGTCAGTTTCTTATCTCAACTCGTTCATTATCAGTCCATTCCTCTTAATATGAATTTCTCTCTTTAACG
>NC_051410.1:1816684-1816782 GCF_015228065.2 Penaeus monodon
GCTGTGGTGGTGGGGGGCGGAGTTTATTTTGTCATTTCTTATCTCAACTCGTTCATTATCTCCATTCCTCTTAATCTGATTCTTTCCCTCTCTTTACG
>NC_051410.1:1817008-1817155 GCF_015228065.2 Penaeus monodon
TCGAGCCAAGTCCCCGCTTTCATCAGGTGCAAAATAGGGTTTTAAATATGAACGCGAGAGAGCAACAGCTGACATTGGGTTTGGTCGTCAAGATGTGAGATAATGAGAGTGAATTCTTACTGCAGTTATGGGGTGTCTCCCTCGCGA
>NC_051410.1:1819175-1819258 GCF_015228065.2 Penaeus monodon
GGAGCGCGAATCAATATTCTACATCGCTCATTAATTGGCTATTTTTCAGGAGACTATTAAATAAAATGACAAATGAAAAACGG
>NC_051410.1:1819682-1819968 GCF_015228065.2 Penaeus monodon
CGAAAAGATTCCAGGCATTTCCTTACAAGATCTTCCGAAGAAAAAGCAAAGTGCGTCTTTTTTTCTTTTAATCTTATATCCAATACTGAGGATCTTTATTGGATTTCTCGCAAGCAATCCATAATTTCCATCTTGCTTCCTCTAATACAGCTTGCTTGCGGCGGTTATGAAAGCGCTTGCAAAGTGAAGATTGCTTGCCTTTGATGCCTTCAGTGGTCGGATTCCCAAATTGGTGGACGTATCTGTTTTTGCCAATTAATGGTGGATTAGTGGCGTACATGAGCGG
>NC_051410.1:1820609-1820713 GCF_015228065.2 Penaeus monodon
TCGTCCCGATCTAATAAAGCCTCATGTAAAGCTACGGGGGGGGGGGGGGGAGTGCATGGTAGAAGGACAATAATGAGTCTAAAGCTGCATCGAGGTCAACGGCC
>NC_051410.1:1821140-1821288 GCF_015228065.2 Penaeus monodon
AGAGAATGACTCGCACCAAGAGACTGCAGACTCTTACCTTTGATGGTTCGTTGCCTCTTCAGTCGCACATCCTTCGTCTTCTTAATCTTCTTTTCGTTTCTCTTCCACAAACTTTTCCAAGGTCTTTTTTTTCCCTTGTTTTACTTCG
>NC_051410.1:1821317-1821400 GCF_015228065.2 Penaeus monodon
ATGAGGTTACGTAACGATCATTCAGCGGGTGCGATTACCGGTAATTAGGTTACGAACGGATTATCACTAATTGTCTTATCCTA
>NC_051410.1:1821458-1821730 GCF_015228065.2 Penaeus monodon
TGGCTAAACCGACTGTCCCCATACAGGCATTGGATTAGCTCGCCTCTTCAGACAGCACTTAATTCGACAACTAAGAGGCGTATTAATATTGAAAATAAATCATTAAGAGGGAAAGCAACAACGAGACAACAAGGAAGAAAATCTAATAAACAAATAGACAAAATTTCAAACCCGAAACCAGCAAACAATAACAAAAAAAAAAACACAACAAAACTAACTCACTCCTTCCTTCCTCGCGGAAAAATAACAATACTCTTTACCTCCCTTCCTTA
>NC_051410.1:1821822-1822020 GCF_015228065.2 Penaeus monodon
ACATCCGAATATTCACCGCCCCGGAATCTCGAGCCGACACCTTAGCACAGGACGCGACACCAGCCAGTGAGGATCCGCGTGGAAGGCGACCGAGCGCGAGAGAGAGAGGGAGACGGGACAGGCAGCTTCTCCCAGCACAGGGTTCGTCTCACACTGACGCGGGGACGGCACCTCGACCCGGGTTTCTCCCCCGGACGC
>NC_051410.1:1822893-1822962 GCF_015228065.2 Penaeus monodon
TTCCATCAACTTAAAAATTTTAAATATATTTTAAATTAAATATACAATATATAATTGTTTATTTTTTTA
>NC_051410.1:1825445-1825802 GCF_015228065.2 Penaeus monodon
TTTTACCTAGTTGATAAGATGCGGACTACAAAGGTTTCCATATAAATGACCTGCTCGACCGACTTTCACGAAAATCACCTCCATAGGGACGAGCGTAGCCGCAAGCCAAATTCCCGGTTGTTCTGAAGACCAACCAGGCAGTTGAAGAAAGAGTCGAGTCGAAGAACATCTCGTCCACAAGCCACATTAGCGGCTTCTCGGGGTGGACTCTAGCGTCAAGCACCTAGGTGAGTCCAACCAAGCGCGCACGAGATCATTCTGCCGAACCGATTTTGTCGCTCGTTCGCTTAAGCCGCGTCTCTGCCACAACTTCCTTTCCTTCCTTCATCCCAAAGCTGTTCCAAAGGTATTAATAGG
>NC_051410.1:1826839-1826971 GCF_015228065.2 Penaeus monodon
GCGCATCTTTGTGTGTGTAGGGATGGTGGTGGGGAGGCTTTAGATTACAGGAAGTTCTTTGTGAAACTTATTAAAAGAGGTTTGAAGGAAAGGGAGGAGTCATTTCTCAAGGCGAGAGGAGTTATTAGCGTC
>NC_051410.1:1827978-1828200 GCF_015228065.2 Penaeus monodon
ATCCTCATTATCGTTCTCGGCTCTTTCCCTCTTAACCTTTCTTCTTTTCCTGGAAAAACATAAATCTCCTTTCATTAAAACTTTCAGCCGATGATTACACCGGAGTTCCAATCCTCCACTAAAATAGCCGTGTAGGGAGTTAGAGAACGCCATTTATATGTGTAATTCATCTGTCCCTATTTTTTCAAAGCCTACCGTCGGAAATTATCTATTGTTTTTTTC
>NC_051410.1:1828370-1828535 GCF_015228065.2 Penaeus monodon
AACCTCATTCGCCAAATGTATTTAAAGCCGAGTGTTTCATTGTTTGTTCAAAAAGGAAATTGTTTACACCTAACGGGGGCATTCAGTTCCCGAGGACCGCTGAGGTACGTGGGAATCTTTGTGCTTTTTTTTCTTTTTATTCTGGAGATATATTGATGTGTGTGT
>NC_051410.1:1830952-1831233 GCF_015228065.2 Penaeus monodon
CCCTTACTGCATAAAAAAATCACATTTATTTTACTGTGATTAAATACAGTGGTTGCCAATTTTTTTTTTACTGTTGTATTTTCTATCCAATTATTCCTTAAATTTCGATATACAACATGAATGATGTTATGAATATAGAGTTATTTTTTCGATTAGAATAAACAGTAAGAATATTTTTGGTACAATGGAATGGGAAACCATTCTTAATCATTGTCATTGGCCTACAATTAGCCCCGTTTTTTGGAAAATATGGGCTGCTGTTTGCTCGATCTCACCCCCTT
>NC_051410.1:1831462-1831541 GCF_015228065.2 Penaeus monodon
GTGTGGTTTGTCCCAAGTCAGGAGTCGCGTAGTTTGACGTGAAGCCAAGCACGAGCCAAATTTGAGGGGGAAAAATATT
>NC_051410.1:1831687-1832035 GCF_015228065.2 Penaeus monodon
AAAAAGGCCTTCCACAGAAAAAAAAATTTTTATCTCTTAATCACAGACACACCCAATTTAATGATATCCCTTAATTGTTCTCTATAGGCCGCAACCTTTTTTTTCTCCCTATTTCTCCTGTTAAGTTTTTCCTTAAAAATTAGGATTAGTGTCTTCACCCCCGTTTTTTCACTAAACATTATTATGTTATCATTAAACTACTGCCATAGCTGGATGCGGATGCCACTGTGACTGTGCCAGTGCGGTGGAGCTTTAAGTCGAAGGCTGTAGAACTGTATAATTGTCTTACGCTAAGGCTACCATTTACCATTTATACTTGTAGGGACTCAATTCCGATCCTTACAAAAG
>NC_051410.1:1832128-1832532 GCF_015228065.2 Penaeus monodon
CATGTGTTTCAAATAGGAGAGAGAAAACACACAATCGCTATTATTCACGCGGCAAACAATGAGAGAAAACGCAAAACATCAGTTCCGGAAATTTTATGCACAAACTAACTTTAGATGTTAATTAAACTGACCTTAGTTGTAGCAGGAGCGTTTTCTTATTAACTACAATGTCATTGCTTATCCATGCAGTACTGAGCTGGAAAAATCCTCTCTTTAAATGATTCAGGATATTTTTTTTTTATCTTGCCCTCCTCCCTCATTTCTCTTGTTTGAAATGTTAAATGGATCACAAACGCTGACTTTTTTTTCTTTTTTTTTCGCAACATCTAATCTGATATTCATATTCTACATCTTATTCATTTATATCACACACACACACTTACGCACTCACAACCCCCCCCCCA
>NC_051410.1:1832822-1833109 GCF_015228065.2 Penaeus monodon
ATCTCTAACAAAACACAAAATATTCTCCCTTTCCCTCTGGCGTTCACAGAAAAAAATAGATGTATTAAAACTATAATTTCTAGAGCATTCAACGATGCTAAATGCAAATTAGGACTATTGCTTTAGTATGTAAGGGGTTAAGAACCCTAACCCTCGAGAGAGTTACTATTATTTCTGTTAGAAATACTGATAAAGTTCAAATGAATAAAGAGAAATATATAATCAACAGACATATATATGTGTTTCTTCGTAAAAATTACACATTTACCTTTTTTCTGAAACATAGA
>NC_051410.1:1833143-1833339 GCF_015228065.2 Penaeus monodon
CGAAAATGATCTTTATAATTATCCTTTACGACTGCGCGCTGAAGCCTCTTTCGCATCCTGGCTTCACAAACTTGCTAATTTTCCTAATGAATTTCTAATCCGTAAATCTGAGAGGTAAGTTTCACGATTCATCTTTCAGACATTTGTTTGTTTTGGGATTTTTTTTTCAGATTGGATCTATTTTTGATGTTGGATG
>NC_051410.1:1834033-1834191 GCF_015228065.2 Penaeus monodon
ATTCATTCTCAGTTATCAGTTTATTGTTGTGTTGATGATCTACGTGTCTCAATCTATTCATATAGCAATTCAGTACAAGCTCAATAATATCTAATCATAATGAAGAATGAAACGACAAAAATACCTCTGCTTTCTCGTTGTTTGTCTGTCTCCTTTCC
>NC_051410.1:1834265-1835520 GCF_015228065.2 Penaeus monodon
CGTAGAAACAAAGACATGTGTCAGGAATGCCTTTTTTTTGTTTTTCTTTTTTTATATAAATTTTAGTTTATCTTTCTTTATTCTTCTATTTTTGTTTATGGGTTTTAAATCTTATTTTTTGTTAGGAAATAGCAAAATTAATTGAATTAAATTAATTTCCCCAATCAAATATCCATCAACATACATTTGGAAAATCAATTCAGCGTCTATTCACTTCTCAAGCCAAAAATTTTGTTCTCCTTAAAGACAGAAATTACATGCAACGACATCAGTATTTAGAGAACATTGTATAATGAATAAATTAATGTTTGTGTAAAACTTATACTGTATTGCGGTGCTGATGTCATTGAGACTGGACAAGAAAACATCTCTTGGTACAAAAAATAACGTATTTTGTCTAATCAGCTTGTATAATTTGTCATTTTTTCAGAAATGACAAACTCAGGAACGTTTTGTATAGTTTGGCTCTCCAATGAACCCCGGTTTCGAATCTTGTACCCCAAAAACACAGCCATTTAAAAACTCGAATATGTTTGGGAAAAAAGAGCCCCGGAAAAACCGGTGATTCTTTGCAGTTGGGAAAGGAATCTTTTTGTGACCCGGTGGCCCCAATAAACCCTTTATAGTTAAAAATCAGGAGTTGTAATTAAGTCAAAGGAATTTGGGGGACTAAGCTCCTTTTAAAAATTAAAAATGTTTTTAAAAAGGTAAAAATTCATCAGATCTACCCCCAAGATACAGTTCGCTCGAGCAAATTCCCCAATTACAACACACCCCTGTGCCCTTTTGGGGTGAGCTCCCAGAGTTGGTAAAAGTTGCCAAATGAAAATTTTCCGGGAAATTTTAAACGAACTTTCCAGGGGACGGGTCTTTGTTTCCTTTCTCTCTCTCTCTCCTTACGGGTCGGGCTTAAGGGGGGGGGAAGGACGATTTTGGAAACCTGTGCTTTGGAGAGGTCGTTCGCGCAAAGGGGCTTTTCAAGCGCGGGCGGTGGGGGGCATTTCCGGGGAGCAAAGGCCTTCATGAGCTTTTTTTTATTGCGTTTTTTTTGTTGGGGGGGGTAATTTGTTTTTTTAGGGTGAATGCATTTTCCCCAACACCTCTCGTCCACTTCTTTTTCTCCTTTTCTTTAAAAATTATTTTTCCTCTTCCTATTCTCTCCCCTACTACGCGGGAAAATACTGCTCCCCCCACTTTTAAACTAGTACAAACTACCATCGCTACTCCTCCCGATTGCTACTACGATGCTTTCAAG
>NC_051410.1:1835576-1835660 GCF_015228065.2 Penaeus monodon
TTTTTGAAAATGGTTTTTGATAAAAAAAATAAATTTTTAAATTTTGAAGGGAAGATAACATTTACCAAATTTTCCTTTAATTTT
>NC_051410.1:1835827-1835899 GCF_015228065.2 Penaeus monodon
AAAAATAAAATTATGAAAAACCCCTTTTTGCATTTTTTTTTAAAAATGTACATCTTTCCTTAATTATAAAAG
>NC_051410.1:1836481-1836567 GCF_015228065.2 Penaeus monodon
TAAAATAAATAATTTTATAAAAAAAATAAAATTTATAAATAAAATGTTGTAATTTTTCAAAATACCCAAATATTTTAATTAATGAA
>NC_051410.1:1836670-1836954 GCF_015228065.2 Penaeus monodon
AAAATTCAGCGAATTTTTTATGAAAATTATTTTTCTTGTTCCCGGGGGTGGCTTCATAAAATATACCCAAGATATTTAAGTTATTTCTTTGGGTATTTAGGGGGTCTGTTTACGCTTTAACCTTCAATACACGTCCCCATTATTTGTTATTTTTCATTTTGTTAGCAGAATTTAATCCTATTACTGTCATGGTTTTTACAAGGGGCTGTTATTGTTTCAGGAAATGAATTTTAACTACTCAATAGTTGGGAAGGGACATGTGTGTAATTTTTCGTCTCTATCTT
>NC_051410.1:1837163-1837577 GCF_015228065.2 Penaeus monodon
ATTTTTTTCTGCTCTCTCTCCTTTTCCCTCTCTCCTCCTCCCCCTTTTTCCCTTATTTTTCCCCCCTTTGTTTTTCCTTTTTCCTTTCTCCCTTTTAAATTTCGATTATTAATACAAATTTTCCTTTTTTTTTCCTTTTGAAAAGTGAAACTTTCAAATCACGAAAAACCTAACAAAAAAGGCCCCCCGAAGACGGGCAAAGAAAGGTAAAAGAAGACCCCCTATTATTTTTTTTTCAGCAAACCCAGATAAAAACCCGTTTTTCCTCCCTTTCTTTTTCCCCTGGTTTTAATACTTTTTCCCGGGGGCCCAAAAATTTTTTAAAACGCATGATGAAAAAGAAAAATATTTGGGTTTAAGTTTCCCCGAAATTCCTCTAAAGGCTTTTCCCTTGTTTTTTCAATTATTTTTTGG
>NC_051410.1:1837891-1838287 GCF_015228065.2 Penaeus monodon
ATAAATTTTTTTCCCAATATTTTTGCATAAAATGCTTGGTTTTAATTTTAAAAGGAATTTTTGACCCCGGTTTCTTTCTTTGCAGACGAACCCCCTTTTACAGCTTTTTGAAAAATAAACCTTTCCTAAATTTTAGGGCTGATGTAGTTTAAAATTTGGGAAAGGGTTAAAAGGGGGAAATTGCAGGGAAAATTTCTGAAACGGCTGAGGATGTTTTGTAAAAGGCTGTTTATTATTCCTTTTAAGGGGAAAATTTAAAACCCCGTAATTTGAAAGGGGTGCAGGTTTTTGTTAAGTTTTGTTTTAAAAAATTTTACCCAAACCCCGGGTTAAAAGTTCGCGGGGGGTTGGGGGGGAGGAGGGAAAAAGGAGGCTGAAAAGAAGGGGGGGGGAGGG
>NC_051410.1:1838657-1838779 GCF_015228065.2 Penaeus monodon
TAATATAATATAAGAGAGAAGAGAGGGGAAAAAGTTTAAAATATTTTATATTTTAATATAATATATAAAATAATAATATATATTTTAAAATATTACTTATTATATAATACCCCCAATAAGGA
>NC_051410.1:1839140-1840339 GCF_015228065.2 Penaeus monodon
TTTTTTGGGCAGAAAAAACCAAAAAAAAATACAATCCTAAGCCAAAAATATTCATACAAAACAAAAAATTTCCAAAAAAACCTGTAAGTAATTTTTATTTAAAATTTGTTTTTTTTATAGGGAAAAAAAGAAGAGAGATGGGGAAAATGTTAAATTTTTTTTAAGTGATGAAATTTAAAAAAAAGGGGTTTTTCAATAATTTTCCCGGGGAAAATTTTTTCCCGAATTTTATACATTTTAAACCCTGCAATTTTCAAAATCACCAAAAATACCTTTAAATTTTTAAAAAAAAAATAATTTAAAGGGAGTATGGAATGTTTTTTGTATATAAAGCGGGGGTTTTATTTTAAAATCCCCAGGTACGGGATGCCTTTTTTGATGTATGCATGCTATTTATGCCCTGTACCAAAGAAAAAGTGGGTGACAATAAATTTCATAGAAAAGATACATAGATAGATGATAGATAGATAACAGATAGATAGGAAATGATAATAAGAAAAAAGTAGGGTAGACAGAAAAGATAGATTTTAAAATATAAAATATATAGATAAAAATAGATAAGGATGGGCAGATTTTGTTTGAAGATTAGAGACAGATAGAAGGTAGGTAGAATATATTTAGAGACAAAATTGACCGATAGGGGGGTAATAGTAATTTAAGTTTTAGAAAAAATAGGTGATAGAAATAGAAAAAAAGAAAAACAAATAAAATTGTAAAAAAAACTATATAAAATTTATCACAAAACAGGTTTTCCCTTTTGTTTTTACCCCTAAAATTTCATCCGGGATTTACAGCAAAAGCTTTTTTTCACTCTACACTGCCCCAAAATTTTAAAGCCAAAAACGGGTAATGTCCCTCGTCTTACGCCCTTTTGTTTTTAATTAACGGGGTCATCTAAACTTTTCGAAAATAATTGTCGGGTTTCTTTATTTAGACAAAAGCAAAGGGGAAATTTAAATAACAACCCAAGGGTGTTACACTGAAATTTTCGGAAGTGGGTGATCTGGCTAAAGTAATCAATTTAAAGCATCAGTTTTATCACCAAATGGGTGTATTTGAGAAACCAGGGGAAAAAAAGCACTCCCCACAGATAAATACAAAAAATATATTTAAACCCTTTCCCCTTCCCCCCCCCCTATGTACTAATATTACATATTATTATAATTTCTGTAGGTAAACATCTCCGCAAATATCAAAAA
>NC_051410.1:1841156-1841279 GCF_015228065.2 Penaeus monodon
ATATTAAAATATCTATAAATAAATACCAATAAACCTTCATTCACCTCAAACCCCTCCCTTCATTCATCCAAATTTTTTCTTTTGCCACGCACACACAACAAAAGCACACAGACATTAAAATTC
>NC_051410.1:1843068-1843278 GCF_015228065.2 Penaeus monodon
CCTCAAAATAATTAAATTTATTTTAAAAATTTTAAATAAAAAAAAATATAAAAAAAAATTTTTAAAAATATAATCCCCTAAAAAAAAAAAAAATTAATAATTTTCCCAAAAAATTTAAAAAAATAAAAAAAAAAAAAAAATTTTAAAAAAAAAAAAAAAAAAAAAAAATTTTGGGTAAAGAAAAAAAAAAATTTATATTTTTTAAAAATA
>NC_051410.1:1843436-1843802 GCF_015228065.2 Penaeus monodon
AAAAAAAAAAAAAATAAAAAAAAAAAAAAAAAAAGAAAAAAAAAACCCCAAAAACCCCCAAAAAAAGCCAAAAACCACAAAAACACAACCCCCAACAGAAAAGGAAAACCCAAACCAACCCCACCCACCGGCCCCAAAAAACCCCCCCCGGAAAAAAAAAAAACCCAAAACGAAAACCCGCCACCCCCCAAAAAAACAACCCCAAACAACACACCACCCAAAAAACCCCCCAACAAAAAACCAAAACCCCCCAAACAAAAAGGGCCACGCCGGACCCCCGCACGAAACCGAACCCCAACCAAAAATAAAAAAAAAACCCCCCCAAAAAACCGCATAACAACCACACAAAACCCCCAACCCCCCCCC
>NC_051410.1:1846255-1847584 GCF_015228065.2 Penaeus monodon
CCCCACAGGTTTCACATCCTACCCGGGCCCCTTTTCTGACCTGCCTCTCGAGTATTTTTTGGCCCAGCACTGGTGAATTCGCACTGTTAAAATGATGAACGCAAAGAAATTACGTGATGGGAGCCGCAAATTTACCTCTTTGCGACAAGAGAAAAGGAACGATAACTAGGGATTATATAAAACATACAGTTATGGCAAGGGCCTTTTCGCTTCACATTATTATAGGTAATTTGCGGCTTCCTGTTCTATCCCTTGTGAGACTCCACTCTGCGTGGGGCTTTCCGGGGTAGCCACCCACGGTCACCCACCTCAAGAGAAAGTGTAGGGAAAAAAGAGATTTTTCCCCCAGTTCACTTTAGCTGTCTGCACCCGGGAGGAAGTGGCGGGGAATTGGGAAGGGCATTTTTCTCTGTCATTTTTTTTTTTTTCCCTTTTTTACGGGGGTCGTTGCTTTTGATGAGCTGCCCACAGGCCCCCCATATTAGGTTTAGAAATATAAAATTTAGAAATTTTGTGGGTTGTCGGTAGTATCTTAGATATTTTTGAGCCCCTAAGAAAAACTCTTTGGTGGTAAAGTGATGCCGAGTCAAAGAAAAACTCCTCGCAGCGGAAAAAAAGCCCTCGAAGAAAGAGACCCAAAGTCCCAAGAATACCCAAAGGAAAAACCCCCAAGCAGGGGGTGCGAAAAAGCCGGACAAGGTGAGATAAGAAGGGTTCCCAAAAGAGTTTTTCCAAGGGAAAAATACCCAAAAAAACTACTGAGGGGTCCCCTTATGAGAATCAGTATGTCCACTGTACCGTCAGGGAAGCCCTTGACGGGGAAATTAAAGCCCAAAGGGTACTCGCCCAATAAACCCCTGCTTACCTCATTTGAGGAAGGGGATGAAAAGAAGTGTTTGAAAGACCTTTAGTCTTTTTTGTCCAAGCCCATCTTTAGACCGTGGGGGATTGGGTTTCCCTTTTTTTTGGAGGGTCCTTTGACAACGTCAACGCCCTCAGCGCGCCATCAGCGAAAACGCGAAGAAATCCACAAATTACGGGGGCCCAAAAAAAAAAACCTAAAAAAATTTTAAAGGCGGGAGGGCTATGAATAAAAGGCTCTCGGGCGAGAGGCAACACAATAGGAAATGGATACCACAAAAAGCAGTATGGAAGGGAAAATTAAAAGTAAACGATAAAGAAGCCTCTAAAAGATGTGAATTACACTGGCCTCAGGGGTAAAAAAGAGTGAAGGGGCCCCCGAAGGGGGGGATGGACCCGCCGCGGTTTAAAAAGGGCTAATGTAAAAAGAATATAAAGAAAATAATGAATATAAAAAAACAGAATTAT
>NC_051410.1:1849821-1850129 GCF_015228065.2 Penaeus monodon
CCCCCCCCAAAAAACCAAAGTCACCTTTTACAGGTTAAAGGGGTTGACTTGAAAAATTAAAAACAAAACACCAAAAAAAAGAAAGGGGGGGTCCCAAATAAATTCCTTCCCCGAAAAAAAAACTTCCAGTTTTGAAAACCCCTTCCCCAACCCCCGGGGCATCCCAGAAATGGAAAACGTAAAAGGGGGGAAGAATTCCCCTTTTATTTTCCCCCCCCTGTTTTTTAAAGGAACTTTACCCCTTTTCCCCAAAAACCAAAAACCCCCGCCCATATCCGTTGGCCCACCCGGGATTTGGGGAATTTTCC
>NC_051410.1:1850239-1850417 GCF_015228065.2 Penaeus monodon
TTTTTTGTTAAAAGGGTTAAAACACACAAAAAAAAAAAACCCCCCAAAACCTTTTCAAAACCCAACCCCCAAAAAACCCCCCAAAAATAATGGGTTTCCCCCACCCCTACCATACAGGGGGAGGGACACCCATACCCTGAGAATCGGTTTTGATGCCCTTTTCTAATATGGTGGTGCA
>NC_051410.1:1852361-1852560 GCF_015228065.2 Penaeus monodon
TATTAAATATTATTTTTTTTATTAATATGTGTGTTGTGTGGTTGTGTGTTGTTTTGGTGTGGTGTTTTTGGGGTTTTGTGCGTGTATATTGCGTGTGTGGGGGAGTTGTAACGTTGTATTGTTCGGATTAGGGGGTTTTGGGGTATTTATGTCGTGTGTTTGTTGTGTGTGTGGTGTGTGTATTGTGTATATCAAATTA
>NC_051410.1:1853309-1854761 GCF_015228065.2 Penaeus monodon
TATTTCTGTTATTTTTGCCGTAAAATTTATTTTACCCTCATATTGAGGGAGTGTTCTTTTGGTGTGAAAAAATTCCTCATTTCACATTGAAATTTCAAATATACTTTCAAAATAAATCACTTTTTCCAAAGATTGGTAACTGTTGATAGCTATTACACTAAAGTTGATATTGGGACTTTTAAGTATTAAAAAAAATGCATATTTACTGCTTAAAAAAAAAATAGAGAGCGGTAGGCTTGCAAAAAAGTAATGATAGGGGAAAATATTATGGTCGCAAATAATTAAAACCTTTGGCGTCTAGGGGATGGAAAAGCCAAAAAAAAGAACTTGTAATGTTTTGCAGAAGATCCTTTTCTGGGTTTGAAAACCTCTTACATGGAAAAAAATTTTACCTCGTTTTTTCTGGCTGATACATATATATTTTCCTTACCATTGTTATTAGTGAATTTCATTTGATTGATTTCTGTCACTATTGATATAAAGCTCTTTTTACATCTTAAAACACTGTATCTCTTTATTAAAAATTTCAGATTTCAAGATAAGTTCTTTTTCAGTCCCTGTCCTTTCGGGGGCGTTGGCGATCATGGTAAAGCAAGGGAATAAACTAACTTGATGGGCTTGGTGGGTACGTACATGTCCCGCCCGTGTCAGTGTATCATATCAGTTGGAAAGATTTTTTTTGACCGCTTGTCTGGGTTTTGCGGGAACTTTGATCCCTTTTAAATGTTAGCAAAAACTAAAAGTCGCAGCTGGGAGAATAAAGTCTTTGATATTGGGCTTGCGTGTGTGAAAAAAAAGAAAAAGCACCCGGTAAAAAACCCGCAATGAAAAAAATGATTAAAAAAAACTGCAAACCAAATGGGAAAAAGGGAAACCCCCTTTTGAGAGGGAATCTCTCGGCTTAAAAAGAGATTCCGAAAGAGTCGGGTCGTTTTTCGGAAACTTAAAAATTAATTTTTTTCCTTCCCAAAATTTTAAAGTTCTATCATCCCTATGGACCAAGTTTTTACTAAAAAAAGGGGGGGGATAGGGGGGGGGACACACTTCTCGAGAATTAAAGCCGTTAAAAAGATACAAAAAAAGGGAAAAGAAAAAATTTGAGGGAAAATTTGGCCCATTAAAGCTGCAGGAAAGTCGCCTCGAATGGCTGAAATGAGGGGGATTTCGGGGCCTTCCCTTGGACGGGGCGGAATACGAAAGGGAAAAAAAAAAAAAGGGAAAAAGAGCGGGGCCCATGAAATAAAGGGGAATAATATAAAGAAATTGAGGGAAGGGAGAAAAAATTAAACTAAATTTTTAAGATTACATGAAAAAAATAGCCCGGTCAAAGTCGGTAATTTCCTTTTTAAAAGTTTCTAGTGGACCTGCCTTACAACTAATACAGCTAATGCCATTACCTGCTCTGGGACCTTTGTTGTTTCCCATTTTTACCCTTTTCTTCGTATCGTTTGT
>NC_051410.1:1854900-1855284 GCF_015228065.2 Penaeus monodon
AAGGCAAAGGAAAAAAAAATGGTCGGTAACCAGCCGTGAGAACAATTTGGGAACAGAAATTATAGTTTTTCTGTCTCAAAGAACATGGTTTGACCCCCAGGTTCGCATTCCCTTTGAGGGTCAAAAAATTTACTCTGTCACTCCAGCGACAAAAGGTTCACCTCCAAAAGTTTTTTCCCTCACACGCAGAGGCCTTTCTACATAAGGAAAAATTCATTGCAGTTCCTGCTCCAGAAAAAAAAAGTGTTTCAAATTTTACGAAACCTTCCCTTTGATATATATCCCCCTTCTATGTTTCATTTAGAGAAAACTGCAGCAAAATGGGGATCTTCCTGGTTAATTGTCGATTTGGGGTTTACGCGCCCCGCGACCATTCTTTATCAA
>NC_051410.1:1855337-1855640 GCF_015228065.2 Penaeus monodon
TTTATTTTTTCCTGTTGATATAAAACAACAATGCCGTAACATTGCATTTAAAAAACCTCGGGAAATTTTTTAGTGAAATAAAAGGGGGGCAAGTGTTTGCTCTTGTGACAGCGGTCGCATCCGCTTTTTTGGCAGCTTAGTTAAAGGTAGGTTAAGACAAAATTAAGTAGCATCTGATCATTAATGTTATCCTTTTTCATCTTTGGGGTTTTTTAGTACTAGTTATAAAATTTCCCGCGATTACGCATGATCATCACCACCCCCACGTCATCATTTTTTATTTGATTACACCCTTGCCATTAC
>NC_051410.1:1855825-1855963 GCF_015228065.2 Penaeus monodon
TTTTAAAACAGCGACAGAGATGGCTATGACGCCGGGGCAGCAAGCGGCGCAGACAGCGGGGCCCGCCAAGCCTAACGGTTTTTAAAGGCCGAAATTATCTCCGTGAATTTTTTATACACCAAAAATAAGGGGAAAATG
>NC_051410.1:1856022-1856410 GCF_015228065.2 Penaeus monodon
CGCGCTTTTTCTTCTCAATGAATAATTAAGTCACCAAAAATTTTTCCAAAATTTTCAGACCCTTAAAACCTGTTTTAAAGGAGTTTGGGGGAAGTGCATGTACCGCCTGTTAATATTTCTGTAAAGACTCAACCAGGGTTCCGTTCCCTGTCACCTAAGTATTTTTTCATGTTTTGGGGGGGGAAACTTTTACGAATTACCCTTTCGGCTTCGTGGACCCTAAATTTGAAACATTAAAAAGCTTTCCAAAAAAAGAAATGGGGTCTGGCTATTTACCCGTCTGTCTAATTTCTTTTTTTGCCAGAAACCCCAAAAAGCTTATTTTTAAACCCCACCCAGAAACAAAAGGCGGGCGGGGACCAAAAAGGGGCAAACCGCCAGGCTGGGA
>NC_051410.1:1857967-1858126 GCF_015228065.2 Penaeus monodon
CCAAAAACGGCGTACATCTCCAAACCAAAAAAGTGAATTGCCGATCAGGGTTTAAAGACCCCAAAGGTCCGTGTTGGGGAGTCAGGGAAGAATCAAATTTTTCTCTCAGGAAGGGAAAAGGGCTTTTGGGAAAGCGGTCGCCCAGATGGGGTTCAGTTC
>NC_051410.1:1858965-1859188 GCF_015228065.2 Penaeus monodon
ATTGTACAATATAAAAACATAAAAACATAACTATATATTATAATATATTTATAAATATATTAAAATATATATTTTATGTATATAAATTATAATAATTATTATTTATAACTTATATTATTTAATAAATTATATATATATATATTATATATTATATATAATATTTTATAATATTTTTTATTTATAATTATAATTAATATAATTATTTTATTTGTGTTTTGTGGTC
>NC_051410.1:1859239-1859347 GCF_015228065.2 Penaeus monodon
TGTATGTTTTAATTTATATATTATTTTTATATATTTATTTTAAAATTATTTTAAAATTAATCTATTTTATCATATATATATATATATATAATTTTATTTAAAATATTT
>NC_051410.1:1860711-1861228 GCF_015228065.2 Penaeus monodon
CCTTCCGCAAACCCCCGCCATCACACCCCCCCCGAAGGCATTTTCCCCGGGGATTTTAACTCCGCGACCCCCCTTAAACGCCCCCCCCCATGACGTCACGACCTGCTCGGAGTCACGAAACTGACTCCAAAAAAAGCCCCCAGAAAGCCACACCAGGTCCCGGCTGGTGAGTCGCTATTAACCCCCTTTTTAGGCCTTGGGGGTTGTTGGGGGAAAGGACAGCGTGCGAGGTTTTTGGGGAAGTGAAGGTGAAGGAGGAGGTGGGAGAATTCGGGGAAAAGGAGTAGGGAAAAGGGAATTAAGACAGGGAAATGAGAGGAACTGTTTTTTTTCGTCTCCCTTTTCCCTACGAATCAAATGGAAATTTAATAAATTTTCCATGGAGGCGAATTCTCGTGTGATGCGTGTGTTTTGGGGTATTTTAGGGGACTTTAGGATGAATGACATGGCTCTGGTGGGATTTTGGGGGTAATGAGGTCTTTTTAAGGGAGAAATTTGGTATAATGTGTTACTACGA
>NC_051410.1:1861268-1862193 GCF_015228065.2 Penaeus monodon
CCTGTGCCTGAAATGTATAGTAATGACATTAATTTCTGCCACGAGACTATCCATTATGTTAAAGAAGATATGCAGACTGGTATAAATTCCTGTGTGAACGACTAGTTTTTCTTTTGTACGAATATAATCTGTTGGAATTTCATTGACTAATACCTTGTTATTAGTCATAGGTTTCACTTGGTCTGGTAAAAATTACTTTATTCTCCCTGTGTGTGAATATCTATGAATTATTTTCGTTTTTGCTGTGTTAGGAAACATTTTTTTTTGGCATTGAAACTAGTCTCCATACCAAAAACGGATTCAATGTAGTCATTTTGAGACACATGGAGGGTTGACTTGGATTCAGAGAAATATTAAGATTTTGATTATAGACGACTTGTCCTTTAGCAGTATTAGGTCATGGATGGCATATCGTGGATTAACTGCAGTAGATAGTGGACCAAGTTCCAGGCAGCACTGCATCATCACAGAGGGAGTGCGTCTTTCTCCGACAACAGCAACATCATTTGTGTGGTGTCATGACTAGGTACAGCCATTTAAAGTAAAGGGATACCTCACTTTTTTATGTAAGTAAAAGTATAAGCTATTAGGTCCCCAATGTTGTGCACGAGGTACTGAACGGGCTGGGGGAAACTGCCGATTCCTGCCAACAACCCACTAGCCCATTTTTAAAACTGTATTTAATGGGTTAAGCAAATAAATGCAGTAATTATTATTTCCATTAATTTAGTTTTGAAAATTTGTAATATTAAATTAACACGGCCATTGTCCTTTACAAGGAAGTATGTGTATAGAGCATTGTAAATCTCATGTTCAAGAATGGAATAATTAAAAACATCAAACAGATGTGGATGAATGTTTACTGAACTAACAGTGTTTCCATGCAAAATATTTCCTGGAATGAAGCTGTGCAAGGTGATAAGTA
>NC_051410.1:1865772-1866339 GCF_015228065.2 Penaeus monodon
TTTATTTTTTCTTTCTTTTTTGAGGAGGGTAAATACCCAGAATAGAAGTGCATGGCAATGAGGAAAAATTCATAGAATGTTTATTAGGAATACTGTGAAGACGTACTGCCTCTGCAAAGTAAAAGTAAACCAATAGTTGCCTTAGGGAGTCTGGTAATGCATGCACAAAGTAATACAATGATTTCCATATTTAGTTTTCCAGTAGTCTAATATTTGCAAGCCTCCACACTGTACTTTCTATCAAAATTATTGTTGTAGACTTACTGTGCTGTATCTAGCAATTTATTGAATGACTTTGGCAAAGTGTGATTCTGGAGGCCATGGTTCTGCATAATGGTGTCCTTTTATCAATAAATATATTTTCGTTACCTTAGTGCCATCAAGTGCTTTGGAGAAGAGTTAGAAGCACACTGTCTTTGCCTTCTATGATTATAAATTTGAGAACAAGACTAAAAAGTGACTTAAACCCTATGTTTGAAATGCTGTAACTCCTCAGTGACTGCAGTAATGGATGGTGAAACGAGGGACAGCTGTTGATCGCACACAAATTAGAGCATGCTTGATGTG
>NC_051410.1:1866424-1866748 GCF_015228065.2 Penaeus monodon
AAGGCTTTTGAGGGAACAGGCACTAATACTGTCACAACAAGCATTATTTGCATAATATATACCTTATATGCTCCATACACATTTACAGGATGGAATTGAGTGTGGAAATATATATATGATATTAAATCTGAAAGTTTCAGTTTAAATAAACTTATCAATGATTTTCTTATTTTTTCATCTGAGGGAAAAAACAAACAAATAAAAGCTTAAAATCACATTATTATTTAAATAATGACAAATGGATGTAAACCTTCCTATTAGTATAATACCTGAAATATCAATCATAATGCAACATTTGCCAAATGTTTTGTATCAGTAACTGGA
>NC_051410.1:1866816-1867223 GCF_015228065.2 Penaeus monodon
GATGAATGTTATTTGATTTTAGCGGCAATGAGTATATAGATATTATACTGTTAATATCTTGACAGATTAATGTACTGTTGTCTCCTTGTTTACATATTTTTTTCCATAGTATTCTATTGATTTCTCTGCTATGCATACTTTTCCAGACACATGGGCCCAGAATGTAACTAATGAGTATGATAAAGAGTTTTCAGCAACAGATAAAGATTCTGTTCTGTTGATTGTTTGTTTGTATAGTTTAAACTTCTCATAGATACCTAGATTGTTATTATATCTCATACATATGTATTAACCCAATACCGATGGGAAAATCTGCTGTTGATTGTAGATACCTGGATTGTTATTATATCTCATACATATATATTAACCCAGTGCCGATGGGAAACCTGATGTACACTGTCGTTTTG
>NC_051410.1:1867561-1867778 GCF_015228065.2 Penaeus monodon
TTCGTAAACTATGATGTATCTCTCCATCATGAGAACACTGTCTACATACGGTGCTCTTCGAAGTTGTGGTTGTTGTATAGTGCTGTCTTTTTTCATGCTGTAGTTTTTCATATTAACGACGGTGGCTGTCGATGGTATTTGGCATCTCTGCTTGGTCCAAGGCTGTCTTTCCTTTGCCATGTTCATCACAAAAAAGGACTTTTTCTTCCACAACAAG
>NC_051410.1:1867815-1868258 GCF_015228065.2 Penaeus monodon
CATGAATCAGTCAGTGGCAGGGTACGGGTAGGTATTTTTATCTGACATTTATCTGTTTTATAGCCTGGGAATAAAAGTTCTAACTGGTTTTTTATTTTTGGAGAAATTTTGAATATTGGAGAGTTTTTGCCTTTGTGGATATTGTAAATTTCCTACAATTATCACTTCTGTTTTCGCAGGACGTAGAAGGCAGGCAGGTGGACGAGGCAGTTTTAAGCCTCTTCCACACACTATTATTTCATCGATCAACGGGCAAATTCCACTATAAGAATGATGACACATACGCCGTTGGAACCATAGGCTTCCAAGATGTGGACTGCGATTTTATTGATTTCACCTATGTGAGTACTGCTAAGCCGTAGATTTATTCCACCAAATATAATCCATGCTTGAAAGATTTTGTCAAGTAGTGAATCAGACTTAACTTTATTAATTATTACTGT
>NC_051410.1:1868311-1869039 GCF_015228065.2 Penaeus monodon
CAATAATGTATTATTTGTTATTGATCACATTCAAAAGAAAATACAAATATTACATGTATGATTTTGCATCTGTTTTCCATAAGGGAAGAGTTTTCTTATAGAATAATTTGGAGTAATGTATAGAATGATTTATAGTAGTTGGCACATTTTGAATGAAATATAACTATACATATCTAAAGCATTTGTATTTGTGTTTTGCAGAAATATAGGTATATATTTTTAGCAAGTCATTAGACATGCTGGTCTGAGAAGACAGATATGATTTTGCTTAAATTAATTACTGTGTAACTAAAGGACAATGATCTACAGGTACGTTGTTCATCTGAGGAGCTAGACAGAAGTATCAAGCGAGAAGTGAGTGGCTTCTGCGAAGCTATAAGGGCACCTGATGCGCCGTCAAGTGGACAGGTATGTGGGGTGTCAGGTGTACCGTTTTTTTTACTTTCTAATTTTATTGTAATTATGTTTTGAAAATGCAATGTGAAACTAAATATGTACTAACTGATTTTGTAAATTTATTTTTTGTGCTTTTTGAATGGATCGGTTGAACGTTTTTTGTTTGTTTTTATTTATGTTTTGTGCTATGGTAGAATAAGAAGGAATAAGGAAGAGCAAAGGAAAGAAATGCAATGTTTTTTGGAATCCAGATACAAAGCTGAGAGAATGTCCATGTTCCCAGGAATAGTTATAGAAGAATAGATTGTCCTGAATTAGGATATATATACATG
>NC_051410.1:1869305-1869425 GCF_015228065.2 Penaeus monodon
CCTAGATGCAGAATTGATTAGTCATCAAGGATTCATTAATGAGGCATGCTGATAAGTAGTATTGGAAATAAAAACTTATTGTATCAAAACTTCAAGGAATGGGGTTAAATGCATGAAATC
>NC_051410.1:1869797-1869943 GCF_015228065.2 Penaeus monodon
TTTAGATAGCTGTAGGTTGTCCCGGTCTTAATTTGGCAGTGAGCTCGTGAGAAGCGCCTGTTGATGCGGAGAAAGGACAAGGTTGTTGGACCTGGCATACCCAACCCGGGAAGTATATGGAGATGAGATGTGCAGGTTGATGGTCT
>NC_051410.1:1870020-1870577 GCF_015228065.2 Penaeus monodon
GAAATCAGTAGTCAATTAATTGATTTCTTGAGGACTGAGCCCCATTGAAGCATGTTCTCAAGAAAAATTTAAAAGTCAAAACTTGCAGTGACAAGTACCTGGTAGCAGTAGGTTTTAAAGGAGAGTCAAGAGAAGAGGTCTTGGAGAAAAGTGTCATTAGATTCATACCAGCAGTCAGTAAATAGAGTAAAGTGTATGTTGAATACGAAAATTCTCATGGCAAACATTGTGTCATTCTTTATAAACTTAAATGATGTTTGGAGCTTGTACAAGGATAACATAAATATTCTTCATTGTGTCTTCCATATTATTAGTAATGTTTGAAGATTAGTATTACAGCATTGTTATTTTTTTTTTATTGGATTTATTTTTGTATATAGGTATTCTGTCACAAAGCATAATTTTTGCAGGTTGCTCTGGAATTTTATCAACGAAAACGAGGCAGATGGCCTTTTGCAACAGAAAGCATTCCGTGGGAAGTTTGGACGCTTAGAATCAATGTAGTTTCTCTCAACAATGAACATGGTGAGAATGCTTATGTGATAAGATTATATCAG
>NC_051410.1:1870913-1872979 GCF_015228065.2 Penaeus monodon
GACATCATATACCTGTATATCTTATTGACACTTTGAAAGACAAACTTTTCATAGGTCCAAACCGACAAGTAATAACAACACATACAGGCTCTATTTTTTTTTTCAATTTTATTACTAAATTTATAAATTTCACAGAACGTCAATATCACAGATCAATAGATATCCCAACATTGCACACATAACAGACACCAAGACCGGCTGAATACATCCCACTCACTCCAAACCAACAAATAGATAATAGACAACCACCCATCCACCTTTTCAACAAAAGAATTCAGGACACAGTTTACTTCTACGCCTAGAGGATATTTCGTACATGCCCCAAGTCTCACAGTTACACTATTTACAAAGCGCTCAGTATCTTCTCCTTTACACTTTCATTTATTAAAGTATTTCTTGTGTTTTTGAAGAATGAAATTTCCATAATATGTATGGGTTTCCCATACTTAAATCCTAATGAAGCTAATGTTATATGAGAGCACTAATTTTTGTTATATCTTTTTTTTTTATACTAAATTTGAATTCTTGATGTTTATATTTTCTACACTGATAAAGTTTTATATCATTTGCACAGCTGTTGGCGCAGAAGATGGTGAATAGTCAGCATTAAATTTCAGTACTCTAAATTTAAAACGAGATAAGCAAGCATAAAAAGGGAAAAAAGACTTATATCATGAAGTACCCACTGATGTATTTTCTATTAGCTAGTGGATTTATTTTTAATAGTGACGGTATTTCGTTTCATTGCTAATCTGTAATATTTATAGCAGTATTCTCCCTGTATTCTTTTTTGTTCTTTATTTTTTATTAAAAAGTATTATATATGGTAATTTCTCTTGCGTAATATAATTCGGAGCTAATGTGAATATTAACCCACAGATAAGAGTTATGTATAAAATGTGAATCTTATTTCCTAATACCTCACAATCATATAGATATTTTTTCATCTTTGCGTCACTGTCTGGCAGATGGTAAAGTCATTTATAGGCTACTCCACAAGCCATTTGTCGATACAAATTCAAAGGGAAACTTATCGAGAATAGGTGTTGAGCTTTACATTTTAAACATTTTGTTGTCTCTTTAGGATTCATGACTAAATGCTTCCTTTTGCTGAGTAAAAAATTGATAACAAAAATTATCCCATTAACTGTTCTTTCTCTAATTAATCATTAAAAGATAATTAAAGCGAATGAAGATAACACAGTAATGAAACAAACCCTTGATAGCATCGCTTATGAGAAGTTGCTTCATAAACTGGTTTGATCTATGTGGGCAAAAAAAATTGTCAAAATATAATTTTTATTAAAGGAGATAAAGAAAAACTTATGATATGCCTAAAGGAGAAATTTCAGATATTTTTATTCCAAAAAGAGAATATAGTTGTATATAATATTGTACCTCCTCTAATATTTTGATCTGCAATCTGCGAATTTACTATGCCATATTTTTTTATAAAAAGTAAATGGTATTCTAAACTCCCAATTCTCTGAATGCCCTTTTCTTATGTCGTGGTAGTTGGAGCACTTACAGATTCTTTATGGGGTTTCTGCCACATTATTCCATTTGGTTGCTGGGATACACGTAGAGTAGGTACATGTCAGAGTGAACTGAGTGTTGAAGGGGAATGTGAAATTTACAGAATATTTGTGCTCGAGATACAGCTGAAATCTCTCCTACCACGAGCAGCAAAGCTTTATATACAATCTATATTAACTGTGTCTTCTGGTGGGGGATTTTCATTCTTGTATGTCTGTGTGAGCGTTGAAGTATTTATACCATTTGTTTAATCTTTTCCTTGAAGCATTTTGGTTTGCAGGGTATCCCGTCTGCTGATATGGGGGTTGCTACAGAATTGTGATTGGACAGAGTGTGCAAGTTTAAAAAGTTGAGACATCCCTTTTGCTGCTTAAATGTTGCTTCTTTGCCATGATGTTAGGGTAGTACTGTTGCACCGTAGAGTAACTGGAGAAATAGGGGAGGTGATATACCAGATCCACATTGGATGGATATAAACATGATGATATTGGGTGAATGTAAACACTATGCATTTGTGTGTTTGTTTTTTT
>NC_051410.1:1873250-1874532 GCF_015228065.2 Penaeus monodon
TATGTATTCAGTTATAACTGGCAATAGTTTATCTGATATGGGAATGTTAAAGATTTTGAAAAGGACACCTAAAGATGTGTCTACAGTACATGAAACATTTGAAAGTGGATATTGTTATATTTGATGTTTAAATAATAAAATGTGCCAAATATCTCCCCTTTGTCATGTGTAATATTGTGTGAAACCAATTACATTTGTTATCAGTACCTTTGTTACTGGGTAGTGATTGTTGGTATGTTGTTAGGATTACAGCTTTGTGCTAAGACTAACATTATGGCATAGAAAGTTTCACAGTTATGATGTACCTATAGAGTTTGCAAGGTGGTATGTGTACAGTATCTCCATAGAAAAAAAAGATATTCATGTACCATAGATAAAGCTGGTTGTACACATTTATATTACTAAAGGGAAAGGACATACTGGGTATGTGTGAGCAACTGTGTTATCAGAGCATTGACTGCTTGATAGTGATATCCAGATTATGTAAGTTTATTTATTAATCACTGCCTCTGGATAAGTCTCAGAATCTGTATATACACAAGTACAACAGTTGCAGCATGTATTGATGAAGTTAAAAAGGGTCCTTGTCAATATTCCTGACAGTCGTTTTGGAAATAAAGTATGAATATGGAACGCATGTATTTCTTGAGTTTGGATATGGAGTAGCTATGTGTCTCAGTTAATTTTCTTTGGAATAATGCTTCATTATCTTGAGAGGATTTATGCTTTGGTGTGAATCATGCTTTTATTGGGTTATGTTAGAACATGCTCTCTCATGAAATATTTGGATATGGTTTTTTTCTGGGATTTGGAAGGCAAGAAGATTGACATTATAGTAAAGGACGGAAAGGCTATTGTGATTTTGCCAAGACTTCAAATTTCAGAAAAACGAAAGTCGGCTCAGTGCAATCTAGGAGCCAGTTATGTTCATGCAGAACGTCTTTCTAGTTTTGGGCGTAAGTTTTGAGGATTTGTTATGTTCACGATATATGTTAAAAGAAATTATATCAAAGATCATGCCTCTGCAGTGTTTTTACTTCATGCTACAAAATCTAAAAAAAAAAAAAAGTTTGTATCATCATTTAAGTTAATTTTTTTTCTTTTAATTTTAGTATTGTATGTAATCAATTATACCGTATGACATTTATTTTTTGTGCAGATTAAATCTTTTCTTAAGAAATAGTATTATTGTGTGAGTTACTATGGTGTTTAACAAGGACACTTCTGTTAGATACATTAAGAGGTTTTGAAGAAAGATTTTTCATTATTTTTGATATTATTG
>NC_051410.1:1874608-1874874 GCF_015228065.2 Penaeus monodon
CAAGAATAAGAAAATGCTTTAGAGGAGGATGTACAGAACAACACTGTTTAAATAGGAAAGAAGTGTGTGTATGGAATTTTATTTCACATTAAATTTTTATTATCACTTCATGTTAATTCTGTAATACAGCAAACATAACTTTTGATTATTAATGGTGATGTAAACTAGTACTGGCATTTTTGATACTGATATTTGCAACTAGAATATTAGATAATTGTTTGTAGTATTTTCTGTTCCACCTCAGAAATTATCGTCAGTGTAACAGT
>NC_051410.1:1875131-1875266 GCF_015228065.2 Penaeus monodon
GTGTGTGTGTGTTTGAAAAGAAGGGAAGCTTAAGCAGTGTGTGCATAATACCATATGTAAGTTAACTATGAGAAAACTATGCAGCAAAGAGAGAAATGATGCAGTTGATTGATGACGCGTTGGGTGGTTTTAGCA
>NC_051410.1:1875347-1875558 GCF_015228065.2 Penaeus monodon
GGCTCGTTTGGCAAATATTTCTCCATCATCCGTCATTTAAATAATTGTGGATTATGTTAAGGGAAGGAAAACAGCTATGTATAATGGAGGAGGATTTTTTAAAAATTCTATTTGAAACCAAAATAGAAAATTTTTAAAAAAAATAGATGTGTATTTTCTGTTTATTTTCCTTAAACCATTATTCATTCATCATATTTGGTGGAAGGTTAAG
>NC_051410.1:1875792-1876089 GCF_015228065.2 Penaeus monodon
TTTCCCCTTTGGCATATAACTTGCTCCTGCATTTGCTCCTCTGTTTTCTCTAATCAGTTTACACTGATATCCTTCTCCAGTGCTGGTATTGCTGTAGTTTCCCTTCTCATATATTGAACTTTCCCCTCCATCCCAAGTCTAGTCTCCTTACAACAGAGCGGTATGTTGTTCAGTGCATGTCCTCTCTTGCTTCCTCCTCTTACTACTGTTGGATTCCTGTAACTCACAATCTGTCATACAGTTTTTACTTCAAGACTTTCCTCTTTGCCCGCTAGTAGTCTTTCTGGTCATTTCTTC
>NC_051410.1:1877125-1877304 GCF_015228065.2 Penaeus monodon
GCATAGAGAAAGCTAGTGACCAAAGAACAACAAAAAACTCTTTTCATAAAAATACCACAAAAAGGAGCAGCAGAACGAATGTAATTACAGATGACGAATATCGCCTATTATCTTAATGACAGAATAGAATCATTAACTTTTATTTGGCCTTAGATTATCATAATCTTTTCCTGCATTGC
>NC_051410.1:1877362-1878757 GCF_015228065.2 Penaeus monodon
CCACCCTACCAAACCAAAGTTTCCAAGAATGATCCGTAATTTCATCTGTACCATTTTATTGAAGGGCAGCTGGACTTGGAATGGGCATCTCTAGTTTCTAAGTTTTTGCTCATTTTATGCTTACCAGAAATCCATATAGATGACTGTTTTTCTGCACATTTTATCAAATATGCAAATTCTGTACCTTTATCAACAAATTTAGGTGTAGGGATGTTAGTGTCAATGTATAAGTTATCACTGTTGAAACATCCCTTCTTCACACAGAGTAAGGCCTAGCCTGTTATTATGGCTTAAAACACAGTAAGAGGTAATGAAAGAGATGTGAATTATTTTTTCTATTTTTAAAGAGATCTCATAATGGGATGTTCATAGTGTAGTCAGAGAAGCAAGGCAATCTAAAAAAAAAAAAGAGTTATGGGAATCATTATATAGATTAGAAGGCGAATTTTATACCACCTTACAAGTGATTACATATAAAAATAAAACCAAAGATGGTCCACTAAATTTCTACACATTCATCTCAGCAATTTTTTGGTACATGAGTTGATAATATTCTATGCATTCCAAGAGATATGTACTGAAATTGCTTGTCATTTTCTTGTTTTACACCCATAAATCCAAAGAAAATATTAGTTTTTACAGAAACTTTTATTTATCCCATACTTTACTTCTTTTTTTCTTTTTATTGAGGAGAATGTCACAGTTTAATGTTCCAAATCTTTTCCACATAAAATTCAGCTGGACTGTGAAGAATTTTTCTCTTCTGAATTTTATACAAATACACAGTTGTGGGTGAAAAATGAGACTTCATGAAACTTGAGTCTTTTGTAGTGTTTTGATACATGTGTGGTTTGGAGTCTGAATTATAAATTCCTGTAGAAAAATAAGAGCAATGCAGTAAATAAATGTTCTTTAACAGGTGTGTGTTTGTATTCAATGACACTGGATCACATGTAACTGTCAAGTATGAACACGAATGAAAAAAAATGTTTCTAGTAACAGAAAAGAAGAATAGTATTCTATTTCCTATCATACTGGATATTTGTTAAGATGTTTATAGGTATATTCTATGAAGATCATATAAAGTACCACTATGTTATCAGACAATAATATCATAAATGAAGAAATAAAGTTAATTTTATCTCTACAGTTGAGTAGGTAGACATTTGAACTTGAATATTTTTATATTTATTCTGTATAAAAAAAACATTACTGTAGTAAAATGCCACATTTTCAAAGGTGAACATAAATCTGACAAATAAAACATAATATTGTCATCATACAGTGACGTCATACAAAAGAAGTTGTAACAAACTTTGCAAATGTGCAATACATTTGCAGGGAACATGGCCACAGTTATCATTATCTTGGCCTCTGCTAAACAGGAGACCTTCA
>NC_051410.1:1879770-1879835 GCF_015228065.2 Penaeus monodon
ATAATAATATTGGGTTTGCTGTGACAGGTTCTTGTGACTTTAGTCGAATTATGGCTTGTCTGCTA
>NC_051410.1:1883843-1884079 GCF_015228065.2 Penaeus monodon
ACAGGATAATTCTCAAAGGTAATTAGATTTCCATGGAGAACCACATATGCATGTGGATTTAGAGTTGAATGAAAGGATTCATCAGTGTCATTTACCATAGAAAATCGGTCTACACAGAAATTTATTCATTTCAAAAACTTGATAATTTTTAACATGAGTTTTGGGTGCTCATTGAGGGCTTCCAAGTTCTTAATGTATTTTTGTTTGGAAACTGTATTGAAGAAAGTATAGTATGA
>NC_051410.1:1884105-1884528 GCF_015228065.2 Penaeus monodon
AAGAGAAAACGTTAATTCACACACAGGCTGGAAATTGCTTCCCAAATACTGATTACTTATTCATACTAAAAGGGTGATCATAAAGAAAAAAGAAATCTGCAGTAACAAGTCTCATATATGCGAAGAATCTATGTATTTATCCACATTCATGACGTAGACACATGTGCTTATACATATGAAACTTATGTATGCATGTGTAATCTCAGGGTTAAGGTTTGGTTGGCTAAAAAGAAAAAAAAATGCCATGTTTGTGACAGGTTTATTTGCTGAGGGTGGTGTCAACAATCCCGTTTTTTCTCTATAACTCTCATAACTTTACATATTTAGCAGTCTCAATTTATCATGGGCCTACAGCTGCTAATTCCAGTTAGAACAACTTATAGGTTTATAAGGGTTTGATTTTTATAAAGGGTTTCATTCGTT
>NC_051410.1:1884598-1884749 GCF_015228065.2 Penaeus monodon
ATGACTTTACCCATTACTTCAAAAACAACGGTACTATACACTCTTTCGAACATTTCAGTCCGAGCATGTCCATTTTACTCTTTAATATATAAGCAATTGAAAAAATAAAAATTTCCTCTATCGCAATTCTCTCGTGAGCAGGATTCGAACT
>NC_051410.1:1885545-1885657 GCF_015228065.2 Penaeus monodon
TTTTTTAAGAACCACTGCTCTAGGTGCTGCAACAGTGACGGAGTTCGCGGCGCTTCAGTAGGATGATAAGAAGATAATCAGCAGTTGCACGTTATTTGACTCAATACATCTA
>NC_051410.1:1885772-1885889 GCF_015228065.2 Penaeus monodon
ACTGCCTTAATGAATTTTCACTCGTTCTCATCCCTAAATTATCTTATAGATCCACGATAAAGAACAGGGAAGATGCAGAGAACAGAAAAGGGGAAGGGGAGGAGGAGATGGAGATAA
>NC_051410.1:1885956-1886022 GCF_015228065.2 Penaeus monodon
AAGCGATATCTGTGTTAAGAGAGAGTGAAATATAAACTGAGCAAAAATAAGAAAATAAAAGGGGAA
>NC_051410.1:1886066-1886452 GCF_015228065.2 Penaeus monodon
AAAACTAATAAAAATACAAAATAAACAAAAAAAGTCAGTAACAATACATATATATTATTATTATTAACAAATAAATAAAAAAACGGTCGCCAGCCAATCCGAAGTTTGTACTCAATACGCTCCCTTCTCTTGGAAATGAAGGCCCTGGAGGCTGGCGACGAAGTACTCGAGGTTGACCTCGCCGTAGCTCGGGTCAGTGGCCGACGAGATGGCCGAGGTCAACGACGCCTCAGAGATGTTGAGGTTGTAGACGAGGTTGTAGGTGGAGGCCACGTGGCGAACCTCCTCCGGCGGCAGGTACCCTGCGGGGGGGGGGGGGGCACATTTGATTTTCTTTTTCGTTTTCAGTATATTCGGCTTTAAATTTCGTTAAAATTTGAAAAAAG
>NC_051410.1:1886827-1886920 GCF_015228065.2 Penaeus monodon
GACTACCTACCCGCCTGGTCGTGGTCAGCCCCGTACACGGCCTGCGCGAGGTGCACATAATCCTCACTCCACTTGTGCATGTTGAAGGACTCA
>NC_051410.1:1886983-1887142 GCF_015228065.2 Penaeus monodon
GGGCCAGCAGGAGGATGGGCAGGCTGGAAGGGCGCCGGGGAGGGGGCTTGGGAAGGGGCGCGAGATCCTGAAGCTTCAGTCTGGCCCTCAATGAAGCCTTCGTCAGGTAGGTAGTCCGTCTTCGATTGCAGCTGTTGCTAATGGGCAGAAATATAGGCC
>NC_051410.1:1887408-1887833 GCF_015228065.2 Penaeus monodon
GAATAGGTTTGCTGTTGCATGAAAAACATTGTCCTATGAATAATTCTCCTGCTTAAGGGTTATTTTTACGGAGTTATTAGTATTTTTGTTTTAAAATTAATTTTACTTTTTACGATCAAATTTACAACTTTATGAATAAACGTATTTTTTCATGAATAATTATTTACGAATATTTACAATTCTCCTCTCTGTTATCTAATATTCGCTCGGTCATTATAAAACTAATTTTCTAAATCTATTTTTTTTTATTGCATTTGCTTAAATATCTATCTTTAATATTTAATTTGTATTACTGACTTTTTTCACTGAAATTCAACCAAAGGAATCGTTTTTAATTTCTCTCCAGCTTATTTGCACATCTATTCGTAAGTCGCTTTGATTTTTTTTTTTACTATCTCTATAATCATTTTCAAATTCTATTAGCG
>NC_051410.1:1888289-1888449 GCF_015228065.2 Penaeus monodon
TGCGCGTCCCCCTCCTTACCAGCGGCTGGGTCGGCGCCCCCCACGAAGGCTGCACAGACGACTGGCTCTGGAATGTCGACCCCCGCCCCCCCCTTGCTTGAGGGGGGTCGTACCTGCTGCCTGCCATGAAGAAAATGGTGCAGGATTTTTATTGTGATTT
>NC_051410.1:1888639-1888729 GCF_015228065.2 Penaeus monodon
TTGTTCCAGATATATAGTTTTATTTACTGTTTTAGTATAATTAATAAAATGTATATATAACCGTGCAAGAAGGCTAATAATTTCATATGG
>NC_051410.1:1889012-1889385 GCF_015228065.2 Penaeus monodon
CGAGCCCCCCCCCCCCAAAAAAAAAGGCCCCTCAAAAACAAAAATCAAAAATCAAAACAAAAATTCCAAAAAAAAAATAATAATAATAAATAATAAATAAATGAATTAATAATAATAACAAACCATAATAAACCGAAAAAGCCTTTCCCTCGTACCGATCAAGACGCCATGAGCCTCGGGCTTGACTCTGGTGAGGTAGTTCATGAGCGCCTCGACCCCGTGCATGGCGGCGCCGGTGCGGTCGGTGGCCAGCAGCAGGCGCGCCAGCAGGTCGGGCGGCAGGTCGACGCGGCAGCGGTGCAGGGCGGTCTTGACCTGCGGAGGAGCAGCTCGGGTTTGCATGCGGGTTTATTGAGGGGGGGGGGGGGGGTGT
>NC_051410.1:1889951-1890872 GCF_015228065.2 Penaeus monodon
TCTTTCTCGACTGATGAAAAGCATGCTTCGGTTAGTTCGCACACGTGGCATCAAGTCCAAACTGACCATCCCCAAAACTTTCCAAATCCTAAATTAAAAACAAAAAAAATTGACTCAATTAAGTCACTCCATACACCTCTCTCTCTCTTTATTTGACCCCCGACCTGTTCCCCGGAGAGAAAGTCGTTCCGGTCGCGATCCAGGTCATACATCGTCCGCCTCAGGTCAGCCATGTTGACCTGCTTGTCCGCGAGATGGCGCTCCAGGTCGATGATAAGCTTCGCCTCGTCCCGATCGCTGAAGAGGACTCTGTTGGAGATAAGGACTGATTTGTTATGTGGGTTTCGTTTGTCTGAGGGAAGAATGGTGGTTAGGTTGTTAGTGAAAGAGGTTTGGTGTTATGTGTGTGGGGGTGGGGGTTTGTGTGTTCGGGTTTCAAACGATTGAAACGAATCTCTTTGAGATTTTTGAAACGTAGTGCACCGATTCGAACTTAGGCGGCCAATTGTCGAACGAGAAGCAATCAACATTCTTGACTTTTATATATATATATATTTTTTTTCTCTCTCTCTCCTGCAAATCACTCTATCATGTGGAAATAGAACACGCAAGAATAAAAAAAAAAAAAATAGGCACGTGCCCCTCAGGTCTGGAAAAAAAATATTTACAGAAGAATTCGTTGTCCAATTTGCTTCAATTTGCATGCCGTCTGGAGGTCGTTAAGCCAGGCAGGTAAATTACAGGTGATCGATGGCATTAAAATCACAGAGGTTGCCTGGAATAATATGAATACAATGATGAAAAAAGTTCCATTTATTTCGAACGCCTTCTCATGTTACGTTTTTTTTTGTCTTCTGAATCTTATGCGGTTTATCTAATTTTCTTCAATAATTCTACTTTACCGTCATGGAAAGTTTGCCA
>NC_051410.1:1891244-1891497 GCF_015228065.2 Penaeus monodon
CTCTAAGCCTGTCTTGTTGAACATAGAAAAGACTGATTTTTGCCTGACAGTTACAGAGACAGACAGACGTTGACAGCTGGCAAGACAGGGGATTGTGGGAGACAAATATCTTTACAAAACTGACTTTATTGGGCGAGAGATGGGTAAAAAGTCAGTTTATGGGGAGATGATTGAGTTTTTCTACTTAATACTGACAATGGCGGTCTGTTCCCCAAAAGATTTGAATTCCGTGTTAACAAAAGGGAAATTTGCT
>NC_051410.1:1892389-1892522 GCF_015228065.2 Penaeus monodon
CTTTTTTATTTTAAAAGGAAAACAGCATAACAACGCTGCTGCGATGTTGTCTGACTTCCTGCCTGAAAAAGCAAAAAACAATATATATGAAAGACTTTTTTTATTATTTATAGAGATATAAAAAGAGAGCAAT
>NC_051410.1:1892684-1892948 GCF_015228065.2 Penaeus monodon
ACCAACTCCCCTAAGCATATTGTCATATTTATGGTAGCTATTAATAGTCCTCACTTGCTGCTCTTGCCACCCCTGTTAACCTTTTCCCTCCCCCCCCCTGAACTCGCCCCACCTCCCACCCCTTCTCCTCATCTCCCCCTCCCCCCTCGCCTCCCCCACCTCTCCCCCCCCCCCATCCCTTATGAATCATCATGGTCGGAATTTTATCAAGGACAAGGTAACAAGACCTTGGTATTGATCCAGAGAGCCAAAGGTAGGAGCGTG
>NC_051410.1:1893290-1894077 GCF_015228065.2 Penaeus monodon
GTGACAAGGTCTTCCTTATTTACATATGTCTACTTGTGTCTCCTGTTCTTCAGCTAATGAGGTTGTTATTTTTTTTCTTACATTATTCCTTTTGCAACATTTGCATGACTCTGGTCTGTAGGAGTCCGGTCCATAGCAATTCACACTGAATAGTTAATAACCACGACACTATTATTAGCAATTTCAGTATTCACTTTTCCAACTTTTAAGTTGATGCTTGTAGAAAATGCTTTAGTGAGAAATAATTAGATTTCCTTCAACTTAACCACACTTTTTTTTTTTTTAGCTAATGCGATTAACTCCCGGTATTTCTATAATGTAAACGGCAAATCTTAACCAAAGATTAACTGAACCATTACCCAATTATCTCTAAGCTCTAAACCTCTCAATTCCACTTATCAATTAACTGCTAAGCATTAATAATCTCAAAACTAAAGTAAAAAGCTTGTCTTTACGAGCAATTTCAGATGATTAACTTCATCAATAATCTTTTTTTCACCAGTTAATGTCTTCATACGTACAAGAACCGCAATCATGAACTAGATAATTTGTTAAAATATTTATCTAACAAACATCTTTTTCACACATTCCTTCTCGGCCTGTGCAATTGCGTATCATTAACCTTCAACCAACAATTAATCACAAAATACTAATTTCTGCTAATCTACCCAACCATACACATCTTCTGTACATACTAATCACCAAATATTTCTGCTAATTTATCCATCCATACATCGATTACCAACCATTAATAACCTTAGAAATTAACCAATTAACCAATTAAACA
>NC_051410.1:1894145-1894538 GCF_015228065.2 Penaeus monodon
TATCTCCCTGCCTCTCTTTACTTACCCCATACTAATCCCTAATAACTCATACACCAGTTAACCAATAATTCCTAATTAGGCAACATACCTGTCTCACGAAAACCTTCCTATGCCTCTCACTATAAACTCTATACACCAGAGACCCGCCACCTTTCACCTAAAAATATTAATTTCACCTTAATCAGTTACCAAAGGAAAATCACTCTCACCTGACAACCCACCTGGCCTGTCGAACGTGCAAAACACCTGAACTGATCCGTCAATGCGGGAAAAAAAGTTCTTGTATCGCACTTTCTTGAGGCTGGCGTGTGGTATGCAAAGGTGGTTGAGCATAACATAAATACTATGCATCCAAAAGATTCATTTATTCTGCCAAAGAGTATACAGGACCTC
>NC_051410.1:1894700-1895008 GCF_015228065.2 Penaeus monodon
AAAGAGAACAACACACCAGCATTCACTCCTCGTTTTCGAAACACCCTCCCTTCCCCCCCTTCCCCTCCTCCCCCCACCCTCTTCGTCCCCCGCCCTCCGACACTCACTCCTGCTGGGGCTTGGGCGGCGGCGCCCTGATCGCCTCCAGCCGGGTCTTGGTCATGTAGGCGAACATATTCTCGTAGCGAACCACAGGACTCCGCTCTCCCTTCTCGCCGAACTTCTTGCAGATGTTTTTCTGTCCGTCGGGGCTGAGAAAGATCTGAGGGGGGTGGGGGGGAGGCTGTGAGTGTTTAGTTATATCTTTA
>NC_051410.1:1895226-1895914 GCF_015228065.2 Penaeus monodon
ACACACACACACACATCAACACCCCAACTTCTCTCTCCTTTGACATCACCCTGACATCACTGCCACGAAAACCTCTCGACTCCCCCCTTCCCCTTCCTACACCCCCCTACCCTCTACCATCCCCCTTCCCCTCCTACTCTCACCCCCTTCCCCTCCTACTCCCCCCTTCCCCCTCCTACACCCCCTACCCTCTACCATCCCCCTTCCCCTCCTACTCTCACCCCCTTCCCCTCCTACTCCCCCCTTCCCCCTCCTACACCCCCTACCCTCTACCATCCCCCTTCCCCTCCTACTCCCCCCCTTCCCCTCCTACTCCCCCCCTTCCCCCTCCTACACCGCCTACCCTCCCCTCCCCCTCCTAAACATCAACCCCTACCGCCCTCCCTTCCCCCTCCCCCTCCGGTCGCCCACCTCTCTCACGAGCACCCAAGACCACAACTAATCCGCCAGCGAAAGAGGCGAGGCGACCGCCGGCGAAAGAGGCAGACGACCCCTGGCGAAAGAGGCAGACGACCCCCGGCGAAAGAGGCAGGCGACCGCCAACGCGCACCTGGAACTTCCTGAGGGTGCCCTTGATGAAGTCCGTGGTGAGGATGCCGTCGCGGTCCCTGTCCTGGGATCGCAGGTTCCTCAGGAGCGCCTGCAGCGTCTTGTCCGAGGCGTCCTTCAACACCCTCGCCAGCTCGTT
>NC_051410.1:1896804-1897255 GCF_015228065.2 Penaeus monodon
CTCACACTCTCTCCCCCACACATCACCTCCCTCCCCAAACTCTTCCCCCACACACCCCTCACCACTCTCTCCCCCACACATCACCCTCACCCTCACCACTCTCTCCCCCACACATCACCCTCACCCTCACCACTCTCTCCCCCACACATCACCCTCACCCTCACCACTCTCTCCCCCACACATCACCCTCACCCTCACCACTCTCTCCCCCACACATCACCCTCACCCTCACCACTCTCTCCCCCACACATCACCCTCACCCTCACCACTCTCTCCCCCACACATCACCCTCACCACTCTCTCCCCCACACATCACCCTCACCCTCACCACTCTCTCCCCCACACATCACCCTCACCCACTCTCTCCCACACACACCCTCACCCTCACCACTCTCTCCCCCACACATCACCCTCACCCTCACCACTCTCTCCCCCACACATCACCCTCCCC
>NC_051410.1:1897408-1897750 GCF_015228065.2 Penaeus monodon
AGGCTCGAGGAGGAGACCCACTTGAGGGAGATATCCTCGAGTTCGGTGAGCGAGAAATCGTCGCTCGTCCTCTGGCCGGAGGTCTTGATCGGAGGCAACACTGCGAAGGTTCCTCCTTGACTCGCTCGCGCCCCCGAGTCCTCTACCCTCTTCGGGACCGGAGGAGGAGGCGGCCGAGAGGCAGGGTCGGCCTGGAATCCTCCTAGAGTAGGCGCCGGAGGAGCTTGAGGCCTGCGGACGAGCAAGGGCACGCCACTGCGGGACACCGTTTTGACAAAGGCTGTTGGGTGCGCCCTGGGGTGGAGAGGAACACACAAGACGCATGAAGAGGCATTCCGGAAT
>NC_051410.1:1898061-1898679 GCF_015228065.2 Penaeus monodon
AGGAATAGCATGTAGTTCTCGTTGCAACTGAGCAGTTACTCGTGTTTAAGTTTCACATGCTCATTTCAAACTACGTAAATCAACACACAATAGAAACAGGCGCGTGATAGCTGGAAGAAGACCAAACACGCTAGCAATGTATTAACTATATCGTGCACTATTAAGTACTTTGCAAATGCTTGTATGTAAACACCTGAAGTACACACAGGGTACTCGACGATAACTGTTTAAACGAAATTATATTAATCATTAATATCTGGATTCTTAAGAATAATTTTGTATAGTTATAACAGCCATGGTTCTTTTGCATGAACAAAACACTTACTAGGTTTTATATTAGTGTTTAAGGAACATATCTTTATAGCTGTTATTATCTTTAATTCCATCGACTACGAAATTAAAATATTGTCACTGTGTTTTCAAACAATTTTGTGCCTTACAATCAATGCTCTAATAAAGTGAATCAATGCTGGAAAATGCATAATCTTATTTTCCAGCTACATATATTCTCACTGGCATACTAAATACCTTTATTATTGTTTGCAAGCTAATTCAGGCTACGTCAAGTGAACATAAATTTTGATATACAATCAATACGTTGAAAACAATGAATACTTC
>NC_051410.1:1900113-1900299 GCF_015228065.2 Penaeus monodon
TACATTTCTATCTTCATGATTGTATCTGTCTACATGTCAAGAGAAAAAACATAAACTCATGTGTGACACGAGCCGTTGCCTGTCTCTCTGCTCTTGCAACATTCATATGACTTCTTGGAAACGAATATCATTCTGGGGAACAACAGGTAGGAATCTGATTTTTTTCTTTTGCGTTTAAAAATTAGA
>NC_051410.1:1900744-1900936 GCF_015228065.2 Penaeus monodon
CCTCCGTCAGAAAACACATTTTGTAACCAGACATCGCCAACCAACTTCGACAACCTGCTAATCTCACACATTCATAAAACTTTTCACCATCTTCCTGTTCCACTGAACGAAGGTTTTATGATTTATCGCAGAAGAGAAATTCTGGCACTAAATACCCTTTGGCGGATAGATTCCATTCGCTTACAGATTGTC
>NC_051410.1:1900999-1901658 GCF_015228065.2 Penaeus monodon
GAGATACTAGGCCATGAATAGGACTAATCTACTTATCTACCTCTCCAGTCTACAGGTGTTATTTTTGAACCAAAATTCTGTGAATAACTTTCAACCCCAAAAATTCTTTACTCTTAGTCCGTTGCCCAGAAACTCTCAAAATTTTAGATTTATCGCAAAACACAAGTCGAAATTCAAACGCACAACCTTTGTCTATGTCTCTCATTCTGCCAGACACGATGCAAATGGATAATTATCTATCTAACTCCTGCAAGCAATGACTATCTCTTACGGTGGTTTTGATTTCAATGCAAAAGAAAATAAAAGAACTATAGGTTACCAATTGAACCAGCAACAGTATTTACCCGTTAATACCTGCTTGTAACGTGTAACTCAATTAACTCATGGTAACGCCCCCATGGTAACACACTCCTCATGGTAACACCCTCATGGTAACACCTTCATTATGGCAACGCCCTCATGGTAAAACATTCCTCATGGTGACGCCCTCATGGTATCGCCATATTCACGTTAACTCCCTCCTTATGGTAAGGTTTATGTTATTAAAATCCCAAGATATCACGCTAGGGACATTCTTCGCTTTAGCTGTCGACATCTGTGTCAGCGAACTCGTTAATCTCCAGAGTCGTTGTTTCGCTTGAGAGCACAAGGGCTCTCTC
>NC_051410.1:1902205-1902458 GCF_015228065.2 Penaeus monodon
ATTTATCACCCCATAAATAATGCAAGCGCGGAGACCGTCGACCACAGCTATACGTAGAGCCCAGCCCAGTGCCTGTCCCGCCCTCCATTAGCTCGCACTCGGCTTTTGAAGGAGAAAACGCGTATCATTCTTCGAGAAAAGTTTCGCACATGTATAATCCCTCGTGTATACCAGAGGCCTTAGTAGATTTAAAAGGAAGATTTGAAGCTCGTTGTTCAGGTTTCCAACTTTTTCTTTGAGGAAGAAAAATGGG
>NC_051410.1:1902645-1903002 GCF_015228065.2 Penaeus monodon
TACAGAAACTGGAGATGAATCAATAATAAAGAAAATGAAAGGTAACCATATTACTTTTTTTCTTTCTTTTTTACCATCACACGAGATTATGGCTGTCTTCATAACACATCATGTAGATATATAACAATATGTCTATTTTTATTGAAAATCTTTATGATAAAACTTAAACAGGAAATTCCATCAGTGCATCCAAATATTTGCATTTCACCAACGTCATTGTTCACATATACATTAAAAAAGATTGCAAAAGTCATATAAACAAAAACACAAGACTCCATTGGCCAAAAAAAAGCCATTTTCTAAATTTCCCAAGACACACAAATTAGAAATAAAAGCTCCATTGGCAAACAATTTCAC
>NC_051410.1:1903065-1903192 GCF_015228065.2 Penaeus monodon
CACAATTTGCAAAATATCCCAAAACACAAAATAAGGCACAAGACGCACACTATTCCGTATTGACGCGGCGGGATGGCCAAGGAATTTCTCTGTCCGATGTACATTTCTTAGTATCTCGCGCGGGGGC
>NC_051410.1:1903522-1903721 GCF_015228065.2 Penaeus monodon
TTTCTGTGTGTAACATGCATCTTAGCCTCTCATGCGTGGGCGGAACGAGACACGAAGCACTCAGGAATGTAATCCTTTTTCTATATTTTTTTCCTGTTTTTCTATTCTCCTACGGTATCCTAATTCCGCCATTCGTAACTGATATTAAGTCACGGTAGAACATCTGCTTTCTTTTTTTTCTTTTTTTTGGAAAGCGTAC
>NC_051410.1:1903950-1904024 GCF_015228065.2 Penaeus monodon
TGTTTTTTTTCTGTTTCTTCGTTATCACAATTTCGTTAATCCAAGACATTCAATTCATCAAAACTAACAATACG
>NC_051410.1:1904054-1904562 GCF_015228065.2 Penaeus monodon
CATCTTCCTTACACTCATTTTCCATATCATCAAAGTGTTGCCATTCACAATAAACAGAAAAACTGACCATCACCAACACACTCTCTCCAGCTACCCTCCTCCCTTATCCCAATTCTAAAATCCCTGATATTTCAACAGTTAAACCCTTCCTTTACTTACATTCTCTTATATTTTCTTCACTTATATTCTCTTATAATCTGACCTTATCGTCTGCTGACCTTAAAAGAAAGGAAAAAAAATCTTCGCCTCGTCATGTCTAAGGTCAGAGTAGCGCTTGCCAGGGTCAGCCGGCACGGTATCGGCAGAATTGTTGACCTTTGTATTTATTTATGGAAACGGACGTCGACCCTTCTCCTCGATGTCATGCTCGGCCGTGTTTCTTCGGATCCCATAGAAACCTTTAAATCTATCGCACACGTAGATTCATGCACGGACATACACACACACAAGGCCGTGTACACTCAGGCACGGACACACACGAAAGAAGACACGATCACACGAACACAGG
>NC_051410.1:1904653-1904863 GCF_015228065.2 Penaeus monodon
CAAAACATATGCTTTCACCTTTCTTCAACATTTTTATCTCTTTCTTCATTCATCCATTACTGGTTAATAATTCACCAATCCTTAATGTCGATTTATATCTCTCTTGCACTGACCTACATCTGCCGAAAAGCCGAACTCACGCAACCGAAGCCTTTAATATCACATGATAATCTTAATCACTGTGATGACCTTGGCACTTGGACAGAAAAA
>NC_051410.1:1905995-1906365 GCF_015228065.2 Penaeus monodon
CCACCCGACCACAGAGTGCCACCGAGCCACGCCACCGAGCCACGCCGCCGACACACCACCAAACCATATCTGGAGATCCACTTCCACGGAATTCCCTCAGAAGACTCGTCTTGCAAAACAAATCAATGTTGCCATGAGCCTCTACTCTTGCCTGCCTTCTCTCACGCTCAACCTATTGGAAAACTGGGACGAATCCTTGGCATCGAAAAAGGATTATTTATGCACCTTTTTAAATGTTATTTATCTTGTTGTTTAGACTAAATAACAAAAAAAAGGGAGAAAGTTCTATGTGCTTTTGATAATTCTGGAGTTTGGAAGTACTTCCTTGTTGAGATATATATTTGTTGACAATATTGTTACTGTGGCTGGA
>NC_051410.1:1908027-1908114 GCF_015228065.2 Penaeus monodon
TCGCGACCACTGCTCACAATATTGTCAGCAGGAATATTTCTAAATAGGAATGTAGCTCACAACTCGATTTATTAAACTTGTATGCTT
>NC_051410.1:1908834-1910382 GCF_015228065.2 Penaeus monodon
TGTTGTTATCTATGAGAAACAAATCTGTAAATGCTTGAGAAGTGAAACACGCCCACACATGGAAAGGTGACATACACGTCCAAAGAAACATACTAACAGGCACATACAGTGAGATTCCTACACACTTACCAATTCCTACTCAGAGTCAAGATCAAAAGACTTGAACAATAATCATCAACATTTCTTCCCTAATTCCTAAGATTCTATAGGCCTTGGCGGAAAAAAAAACAATGATTCTAATGACATTTTTTTGAACTAATACAATAGGCCTATAAAGAAATATATATAGGCCGATAGATATATACTTACTGTCTATTTCGAGGAAAAACCGCATCGCGAGTGACAACCGCGCACATGGTTTAAAAAACATCACTTTTTTAACATCACTCTAACACCGCATTGCTCCTCATGTTGTCTGTCTGTTAAAACCTTTTAATGTTTCTTTTTTTACGGCCCCGTTTGTTAAGATCCCATTTTCATTATCTTTTTAAAAAGTCTTTTTTCACATTTTATGGCATCTGGAATCAAAAATTACACAGTATTTTTAAGTCTTTTTAACATTAAATACATGTGTGTAGGCAATAAGTTTGTTTATAAGTGTTCATATGAATAACTATCACTAATAATGAAAGCTTCTATGATGGTATTACATGTCATGTCTATGCATGAAATTTACAAACTTCACGAATTATTTTACGTAAAAGCATTTTACTATACGACCATACGTGGCCACATAGCATTTTAACTCTTCCACCAAACTCACAACCATCATTGCCTATCTCATTATCACTAATGTCATTTCTTTAAAAACCCAATCATTTCGCCTTCATAAACCGTTCTCATGCGTCCAGTTCGTACAAAAATACTCTTCAGAAATGGCATTATTTCTGTATCCTTTCCGTCATTATATCGCCTTCACATAAACTGTTCCCATTCGTCCAGTTGTAATATTATTTCCGCTAACTATTTCGCCTTCCCAAAACGTTCTCATCCGTCCAGTTGTAACGTCATCATTTCCTTTAACGATTTCGCCTTGTCAAAACGTTCTCTTTCATCCAGTTCATACAAAAACGCCAGGAAAATGATCGGACGACGCACCTCCCTCCCCACGTGCGCGGCGAAGGGCACCCAACGCCACTCTGAGAGCACCCGAGTTCGCGAGACCCCTGGCGGCCAGGGCGGGAACCAAGCCAAATACCTGGCCTGATTTATGAGTTTCTTTGTTTGAGGTCAGTATGAGTGTGTGAATATACATATATACATATTTTTTTACATTTCGATATTGAGGAATACGCGGTGAGAAATGTCTTTAATATTCAGCGTGGGAGAAGTTTCGAGTATGATTATTCAATATTTATTTTTTTGGGGGGAGGGTTAAATATGACTAACTTGAGGATAGTGTGTGTGTAACTCATGATATGCAGATAAATTTCTGCCAACACGCATAATGAGCCAAATTATGGCTTAGCAAAGTAAGAAAGTATATATATCTTGATTAAATCATTACACAAAGTTAAATAGAGTTATATGGCTTGCATTTCCTTACGT
>NC_051410.1:1910814-1911347 GCF_015228065.2 Penaeus monodon
TAATATAACTAAACAGTATCTCACTCACTAGCTCGATATAATGATTTATTAAATGACTTTCGCTGACGACGAAAGTAGGGTTCTTTTCCCGTAGACTTTTACAGCTCCTCCTCCCGTTCGTGTTTACCTGGCTACGTCATCGCCGTGCGTGACAACGAGGCGCTAAGGGCCGTGGATACGTGTTATTATCCAGGATTTTAACCCTTGAGTGATTTCGTCGATATTTATGACCGAGCGTGGCCATTACGAGTGTGAAGAAAATGCGATGTTGAACTTGTTGGTTTAATAACGAAAGAAAATAAAGATAATTTTTTTTTCTCTTTATTAGAATGATTCATCGGAATTTGGCGATTAAGTTTGACTCTTATTTATTTTTTTCTTGTGTGGATTAACGAACAAACCAAAAAGCCTTAATAATCGACTAAGAAATGCATACCTGTTGCGTGTGCAATTGCAGTATCTTCGGTATCTTAAGTACGGTTCAATAAAATGTTATGTGCAAGCAGCATGGCTCAATGTTGCTTTTTGGGGGG
>NC_051410.1:1911602-1911744 GCF_015228065.2 Penaeus monodon
CGAAAGGGAATCGTTCGAACCTTCAGAAAAAAATCTGGAAATCATCTAACAGCCAAAAATGTTACAACTTTTTCACCGAGTAGAAAAAAGGCGCTTGAGACGAACCTTAGATTTTGAGAATTCATGAAACTTCCTCTTTCCT
>NC_051410.1:1911846-1912112 GCF_015228065.2 Penaeus monodon
TTCTTTATCTATGTCTCTGTCTCACTGTACCCCTTTCTCTTTCTCTTGGGACTAATAAAGTATAAAAATTGCGAAACAACTTCACGACCAACTTCACGCCCTCGTAGAAATGACAAAAGCTTTAACTAAGCATCTAGTGGTTCAAATGCAACCGAAAAGTTCCGAAATCAGGTCCTGTATATAAACTAGAGAAACAAATTTTACTGAAAAAAACAAATACTTGTCAACCCTAAATACTAGAGAACAACGGACCTTTTATGAGGGAA
>NC_051410.1:1912151-1912424 GCF_015228065.2 Penaeus monodon
TATGTGAAAATTGCTCTGACACGTCCAGAGAGACGAGTCTGGACAACCACCATTCTTTCTTAGGTCACTTTAAGAATTAAATCAAATTATAAGATCTAAACGAACGTCTTCCTCTCCTTATTCTTTCAGCATTCGGGTTTCATGACGTTGGGTTTTCATGAACAACATGATTGCTATTGACTGAACTTTTGGGGATTACGTTACAACGTTGAGGAATGTAAATAGCATACTGTGGGCTTGAGTGACTCGTGTATATTGGCGACACATTGGATG
>NC_051410.1:1913076-1913349 GCF_015228065.2 Penaeus monodon
ACTTTTTGAAAGCTCTACTCACCCAAACCTCCATTCTATGATATGCACTCCTCCTCGTATCTTCAAATCGTATTTGGGAATGAAATGTCTTGGCATGAGTGAAGGTCACACCTCAAGGGTCATCTCAGGTCACGATAGAGTGACGTCACGCTCGACGTCAGAGTGTCACGCGTTGCTCTGATGATGACGTAAGCCATGCCGCGCCAGGAGGCTGTCGATCTGATGCATCTGGAGGAGGGATTGTGTAGATAAACGTATATATTTGGCTCTTTT
>NC_051410.1:1914118-1914400 GCF_015228065.2 Penaeus monodon
ATCAATACATGCAAATACACACAGATAGATAGATAGATAACGTAGAGCGATATAATGTTTGTGAATGGATATCCACGAGTACACAAGCCATCTATGGCAGAGGGAGCATGCCAGCCATGCCATGCCACGACGCCATTAATGCATTATTGATGCCCTTTTGCCTATGCCACGACATGAGGCACACACGCACGCAATCGTGTATTCTCAGCATTACCTTGTCAATGGTCAACCCACACTGTCCTTGAGAAACCCAAACGTTTACCTGGAATGTCAGCAAATTCC
>NC_051410.1:1914686-1915190 GCF_015228065.2 Penaeus monodon
AAGACGAACACAGACGACGAGAGAGAGGATAACGCAAAGATGTAGGGATTAAAGATAAGATAAGAGATAATGATACACCGATATACATATAATATACTTTAATATAATAAGATATAGATCTATTATTAGATATAATATATTTGATATTGTTTAGTGAGTAGAGAGAGAGAAGTGAAGAAAGGGGTGTTAGTATGGATAGGTATGGAAATTTTTTTGTTCTACGAGAAATATCAGACACAACAGCATACAACACCAAGACGACGTTCGCCAGATGACGCGCGCATATCACGCATCTGCAAAGTGGTCGGCCGGGCGTTAATAAATGATACAGTAGAAACGGTATGTAAAGTGACACCCTTCTTTATAAAACCACGAACTTTAAATGAAAAAGAAAGAATGCCAGATCAGGTTATTCATTCAAGAAGTGTGAAGTATTTTGCTTTTTTTTTTTTTGTAAACAGCTGTTGCTTGTTTGTCTCGATAATGGGTGTGTGTGAGTGGGAA
>NC_051410.1:1915502-1915644 GCF_015228065.2 Penaeus monodon
TTATTTCGAAATCTAAGACGAAGAACTAAAGAAACTGCCACATAACTACACTCGACCCCGAGGAACACCTGAGTTATGTTTATAGAAATGTACTCACCAATAAAGGAATGTCCATGATTTTGTGAATAACTTTTACATGGAA
>NC_051410.1:1915725-1915845 GCF_015228065.2 Penaeus monodon
TCGTAATTATTATATAACTTACTTTATTATTTGCAAGGCTATTAATCTTCCTTATCAATATGGCGTTATCTGTATCATGTAATAAGGATGATAATACACTCTCATAAACGTGTTAATGTC
>NC_051410.1:1916284-1916559 GCF_015228065.2 Penaeus monodon
ACGTGTATACACTGACGATAATTTCTGAGGTGGAACAGAAAATACTACAAACAATTATCTAATATTCTAGTTGCAAATATCAGTATCAAAAATGCCAGTACTAGTTTACATCACCATTAATAATCAAAAGTTATGTTTGCTGTATTACAGAATTAACATGACGTGATAATCAAAATTTAATGTGAAATAAAATTCCATACACACACTTCTTCTTCCTATTTACACAGTGTTGTTCTGTACATCCTCCTCTAAAGCATTTTCTTATTCTTGAAGGG
>NC_051410.1:1916653-1916802 GCF_015228065.2 Penaeus monodon
TCTTTCTTCAAAACCTCTTAATGTATCTAACAGAAGTGTCCTTGTTAAACACCATAGTAACTCACACAATAATACTATTTCTTAAGAAAAGATTTAATCTGCACAAAAAATAAATGTCATACGGTAAAAATTGATTACATACAATACTA
>NC_051410.1:1916831-1917914 GCF_015228065.2 Penaeus monodon
GATTATACAAACTTTTTTTTTTTTTTAGATTTTGTAGCATGAAGTAAAAACACTGCAGAGGCATGATCTTTGATATAATTTCTTTTAACATATATCGTGAACATAACAAATCCTCAAAAACTTACGCCAAAAACTAGAAAGACGTTCTGCATGAACATAACTGGCTCCTAGATTGCACTGAGCCGACTTTCGTTTTTCTGAAATTTGAAGTCTTGGGCAAAATCACAATAGCCTTTCCGTCCTTTACTATAATGTCAATCTTCTTGCCTTCCAAATCCCAGAAAAAAAACCATATCCAAATATTTCATGAGAGAGCATGTTCTAACATAACCCAATAAAAGCATGATTCACACCAAAGCATAAATCCTCTCAAGATAATGAAGCATTATTCCAAAGAAAATTAACTGAGACACATAGCTACTCCATATCCAAACTCAAGAAATACATGCGTTCCATATTCATACTTTATTTCCAAAACGACTGTCAGGAATATTGACAAGGACCCTTTTTAACTTTATCAATACATGCTGCAACTGTTTGTACTTGTGTATATACAGATTCTGAGACTGATCCAGAGGCAGTGATTAATAAATAAACTTACATAATCTGGATATCACTATCAAGCAGTCAATGCTCTGATAACACAGTTGCTCACACATACCCAGTATGTCCTTTCCCTTTAGTAATATAAATGTGTACAACCAGCTTTATCTATGGTACATGAATATCTTTTTTTCTATGGAGATACTGTACACATACCACCTTGCAAACTCTATAGGTACATCATAACTGTGAAACTTTCTATGCCATAATGTTAGTCTTAGCACAAAGCTGTAATCCTAACAACATACCAACAATCACTACCCAGTAACAAAGGTACTGATAACAAATGTAAGTGGTTTCACACAATATTACACATGACAAAGGGGAGATATTTGGCACATTTTATTATTTAAACATCAAATATAACAATATCCACTTTCAAATGTTTCATGTACTGTAGACACATCTTTAGGTGTCCTTTTCAAAATCTTCAACATTCCCATATCAGATAAACTATTGCCAGTTATAACTGAATACATA
>NC_051410.1:1918185-1919200 GCF_015228065.2 Penaeus monodon
AGAAAACAAAAACACACAAATGCATAGTGTTTACATTCACCCAATATCATCATGTTTATATCCATCCAATGTGGATCTGGTATATCACCTCCCCTATTTCTCCAGTTACTCTACGGTGCAACAGTACTACCCTAACATCATGGCAAAGAAGCAACATTTAAGCAGCAAAAGGGATGTCTCAACTTTTTAAACTTGCACACTCTGTCCAATGCACAATTCTGTAGCAACCCCCATATCAGCAGACTGGGATACACCTGCAAACCAAAAATGCTTCAAGGGAAAAAGATTAAACTAAATGGTATAAATACTTCAACGCTCACACAGACAATACAAGAATGAAAATCCCTCCACCAGAAGACACAGTTAATATAGAATTCTGTATAATAAAGCTTTGCTGCCTCGGTCTGGTAAGGAGAGATTTTCAGTCTGTATCTCTGAGCACAAATATTCCTGTAAAATTCAACATTCCCCTGTCAACACCTCAGCTTCACTCTGACTATGTATCCTTCACTCTGACTGTGTATCCCAGCAAACCAAAATGGATAATGTGGCAGAAACCTCCATAAAAGAATCTGGTTAACAGTGCTCCAGACATACGCACAGCAACAATAGAGAAAAGACGGGCATTCTATGATGAAGTTGGTGAGTTTAGAACTACCATTTACGTTTTTATAATAAACCTACTTTGTGACTTATAAAGTGAAAATTCTGCAGCATTGCAGCACCTGCTGAAAATATCTAGAAGGCAGGTACAAGTATTATATACAACTATATTCATCTCATTTTTTGGAATAAAAAAATATCTAGAAGCAATAGTATAATCTACGCCTTAGGGTGAATATGTCAGTATCAATATATTAGCAGTGTTTGATCTTGTGGAAATACCGGCACCTATATATAAATATTAAACATCTCACTAATTTCTGACAATGTCTTGGTGTTGTCCCCACCATCAGATCACATACCAGTATTTCATTGGACGATTAACTTTCTCACTCTAGCGCATATCATAAGC
>NC_051410.1:1919250-1919576 GCF_015228065.2 Penaeus monodon
AGAGTAACAAAGTTAATGGGACTATTTTTGTTATCAATTTTTCATATTCAGCACAGCAGCACTGTAGCATGAACCTAAAGGGGAGCCAGTGTTAAGTGAGAGCCAACGTGTCTCGAATAAGTTTCTTGATTGTAGTCGTGGCAGAGGGGTTTGTGGGTGCCGATACGCTGTAGTTGATCTGCAGGAGTGACGGGACTTGTAATTATCTATTAAAGTGATTTAAGGTATGAGGGGAAGAAAGGAATCCACATACACATAATTATCTGTGGGGGATTAATATCATCTCTTCCAATTATATTACTGCACAGAGAAATTGGAACATTTAG
>NC_051410.1:1919642-1920606 GCF_015228065.2 Penaeus monodon
CACCAGCCTATTACAAATAACACAGCAGATAGAAAAAAACGTGGTCCTGAATATCTTTTTTCTTCTTAAAAATGCCTCTGCATAACTAAAATAGAGTATGAAAATAAATGCTGACTATTCACCATCTTTGACCCAACAAGCTGCTGCAAAAGATATAAAAATATCTATATGATTGTGAAATATATAAACATCAAGCAAATTCAACATATTTAGTACATAAAACTCCTGATATAAAAAGAGCACTGTAGGCGTTTCAATATTCAACATTAGCTCCAGAATTCCAAGAAACCTACATAATAAACTTTAAAAAAAAAGAAAAACTCCAATAAAAAAATAAAAGAGAAGTACTGACCCCTTTAAAAGCTTAACGGAGATGAAGAAAAAACGAGTGCCTGAGATGTATATTATTCTAAAACTTACTTTAATAAAAAGGTGAATAGGTATGCAAATAAATGTGACTATTCACCATCTTTGGACCCAAAAGTGCTGCAAAAGATATAAACAATATCTATTGATTGTGAATGTATAACATCAACAAATGAAAATTTAGACATAAAACTCCTGATAAAAGAGATCTGTAGGCGTTTCAATATAACATTAGCAACAAGAGGAATATTAACAAAAGAAACCAAATATAAAAAACCTATTATAACAAAAAAAAAAAGAAAATAATTCAATAAAAGAAATTAAAAAGGATAATACTGGGTACCTTGAATATGAGCTCTTAACTGTAGCACTTGGGAACATAGAATGAATTGGCCTGTAGAGTAATAGTTAGTGTGGCCTATTACTTTGAATTAGTAAGGTGGCTGGGTAGGCTGTGTCATATGTCAGTGTTTTCCGTGGGTTGGAGGTGAGGGTGGTGTGTGCCGGTTTAGGTGTGCTGTTTGTGTGGCAATCGTGTTCTGAGGGTATTCTGGCTCCGCCATATCTGACGTTTGTGAAAATTTTCAAAAGTTTCAGT
>NC_051410.1:1920646-1920730 GCF_015228065.2 Penaeus monodon
TAGACCTGTCTTAGTTGTGTATTATTTTACGTGTTGGGTACCTTGTGAATATTTGGATTTCAAGCTTCAACCGTTACTTATATA
>NC_051410.1:1920953-1921489 GCF_015228065.2 Penaeus monodon
ATTTCACATAGTTCATTGTTGAGAAATCATTGATTCAAAGCTACAATCTACGTCAAACTTCCCACGGAATGCTTTCTGTTGCAAAAGGCCATCTGCCTCGTTTTCGTTGATAAAATTCCAGAGCAACCTGCAAAAATTATGCTTTGTGACAGAATACCTATATACAAAAATAAATCCAATAAAAAAAAATAACAATGCTGTAATAACTAATCTCCAAACATTACTAATAATTATGGAAGACACAATAGAAGAAATAATTTATAGTTATCTCTTGTACAAGCTCCAAACATTCATTTAAGTTTATAAAGAATGACACAATGATGCCATGAGAATTTTCGTATTCAACATAGCACTTTACTCTCATTTACTGACTGCTGGTATGAATCTAATGACACTTTTCTCCAAGACCTCTTCTCTTGACTCTCCCTTACCCTACTGCTACCAGGTACTTGTCCACTGCAGTTTTGACTTTTTAATTTTCTTTGCAGAACATGGCTTCAATCGGGCTCAGTCATCAAGAAATCAATTAATTGACT
>NC_051410.1:1921576-1921728 GCF_015228065.2 Penaeus monodon
GTAGCAGCCATGCAACCTGCACATCTCAGCTCCATATACTTCCCGGGTTGGGTAATGCCAGGTCCAACAACCTTGTCCTTTCTCTCGCATCAACAGGCGCTTCTCACGGCTCACTGCCAAAATTAAGACCGGACACCTTACAGCTATCTAAA
>NC_051410.1:1922012-1922192 GCF_015228065.2 Penaeus monodon
ATACAGATGTATCTAAACTACATTAATAACCAAATCAGTCAAATACATCTATTGGACTGTAAGAGATCTTTTCAATTTCCAAAAAAAAAAAGGGTAAAGAAAACCTTTTTTTTTGCCAAAAAAATTTTTAAATTTTTGTTTTTTGTACGGGAATAACCTTTTTTTTTTTAAAATTTAATT
>NC_051410.1:1922472-1922600 GCF_015228065.2 Penaeus monodon
TTTTTAATTTATATTTCCCTTTTCAGTTTTCCCCATTCTTAAGTTTTTATACAATAAGGGGTTTTTTTTTCCAATACACTTACCCCCCCTTTTAATGATTTTGTAAAATCAATGCACTTTTCTCCCCT
>NC_051410.1:1922655-1922811 GCF_015228065.2 Penaeus monodon
CAAAAAATTCTTCCCAAAAAACCCCAACCCACACAAACAATATTAACCCCCAAAATAAAGGGGACATTTTTTTAATAAAAGGTATTGGGAAAATAGAATTCTTCACTTTGAAGGGATTAAAAACAGAAAAATAAGTGCAATTTGGGGCCCAATATC
>NC_051410.1:1922843-1923132 GCF_015228065.2 Penaeus monodon
AACCCTCAGCCAAAAACCAAATAAACCAACCACACTTCATGAACTGTATTCTATTCAGAAAAATTTCGGATATTTAAATTTTAACATACGGAATTCTTTTAATTCTTTTTTAAAAGACCCCTTGCAGTTTTTTTCTTTCTTTCTTTTTCCAAACTATTCAATACGGACAAGACAAAAGGTTTACAACTCTAAAAAAAAAATAAAACGTTCAGATCCTCAATAAAAATCACACAAAAATCAAATGAAAATAAAAAAAGAGAGGATTATACTTTTTAGGGTTCCCATTAGG
>NC_051410.1:1923180-1923878 GCF_015228065.2 Penaeus monodon
CCCCCTCCTGTCCCTTCCCATCATCCCTTTAGCTTCCAAAAACCACTCACTTCCGCGTTTTCTTCTCTCTTTCCGCCTGGCCCCTTTCCCTTTGACACAATTTAAACAAAACAACCCCCGACCAACAAACCAAAAAAAACCAACCCCAAAAACCAAATAAAATTTTTTAAATTAATTTTATTTTCTTCAAAAATGTGCCCTAAATAAACTTCTTCATTTAAATTTTCTAAAAAATCCCTTAGGAAAAAGATGAAAAATCTACATTAATTTTTTTTTTTATTTTTATCAAAAACAATAATACAAGCTACTTACTATGGAACACAAACCTATATATATACTACCATTTTTTAATATTTAAAGTTAATTGATTTCCTTTTTCTTTTTTTCAAATGGTTTATTTGGTGGAAAAATCAAAAACGGCTTACATATTTTCCATAGGGAAATCTAAATCGCAGCCCCATCTGGAACTTTTGGTTCCAAGCGTATGTGGCATTTTCTTTAAAAATTTCCCTTTTGAAATATATTGTCTTAAAACTGCCCCTATTTTTGCTTTTACTTTTCCTGCAAAAAAAAAGTTAATTTAGGAATTTACAATACCCAAAAAAACAAAACTCTCAACCCAAATTTCTAAAAAAAAAATCTTAAACTTTTTTTTCCAGGCAAAAACAATAAATTCGTTTAAAAAAAATCCCCTATGC
>NC_051410.1:1923984-1924719 GCF_015228065.2 Penaeus monodon
TTCGCAGCCACTCTTAATAGGAAAAATCAGCATAAAAAAGCCCTTAAAAAAAAAATTGAAGAGGTTTAACGTGTTCCCCTGTGGGAAAACATATATTTAAAAATCAAACCCAGGAAAAATAAATTTAAACCAATAACCGTACTTATTCAGGCTTAACCTTTTTAATTCGGGGTAAACCTTCCCCTTTTTTCCCCTTTTTCCTTGTTTTTTGGGGAAAAAACCCCACCAAACCTTTGTAAAATCCTTTTTTTTTATGCAAAAATAAAAAAAACCTTTCCATTGGAAAAAAACAGGGTCTTTAAAAAACTCACGAGGCACTATCCCCCTTGGAGCTACTATTTGGACCATTATTGAGGACATTTTTCAAAAAAAAACCCAGTGACTAGGGCCCAACGGCATTGGGTTTTAAATGTTTTAAAATAAAAACCCGGTATCTACGTCAACGCAATTTTCCCCTGTTTTGGAAATACTTAATGAGTAAAAAACTTGGGTTTATTTGAAATTTTAAAACATATTTTTAAAAAAAAACAACGAACAGAATCTTATCTTTTGAAAAACTCTTTACAAATTTGTTACTTTTCCCCAGTGTGGGGGTTTTCAGACGGGAAAATAATAAATTTGGAAAAAAAATATGAAACGGGAGACACAGAAATTTAATCTTAAGATATTAACAGTATAATTTTAAAACTTTTCCAAAAAAATCAAAAACATTCATCTTTAACTTTATCATATATT
>NC_051410.1:1924889-1925804 GCF_015228065.2 Penaeus monodon
CGTTACGATAAAAAATTTTTGGAAAATGTTCTTAGATTGATATTTCAGGTATTATACTAATAGAAGGGGGTTTTCCTCCTTTGTCATTTTTAAAATAATAATGTGTTTTAAAAACTTTATTTGTTTGTTTTTTCCCCTCGATGAAAAATAAGAAAAATCATTGTAATTTATTTAAACTGAAATTTCAGATTTAATATATTATAATTTTACCCAATTTCCCATCCTTAAATTGTATGGAGCTATAAGGTAATATTATGAAAATAATGTTGTTGTGACAGATTGTGCCTGTTCCCTAAAAAGCTTTTAAAACCCCTGCTTTTGGGTGAATGTACATACATCCTGTCATAACGGATTACTTTCTGGTTGGCATTATACCATGTCACGCACATAAAGCGCTCAAATTTTTTGTGTGCGACCCAACGCTGTCCCCGTTTCACCCCAAACTGCATCACTGAGGTTTTCGCTTTTCAAACATGGGGGTTTAATCATTTTTTAGTCTTTTCTCAATTTATAATCAAAAGGCAAAGCCGTGTGCTTCTAACTCTTCCCAAAGCACTTGATGGCCTAGGGGAAACAAAAATATATTTATTGATAAAAGGACCCTTTAGCAAACCTGGCCTCCAAAAATACACTTTGCCAAAGTCATTCAAAATTGCTAGATACAGCACAGTAAGTCTAAAACAATAATTTTGTAGAAAGTAAAGTGTGGGGCTTGCAAATTTTAAACTACTGGAAAACTAAAATGGAAACATTGTTTTTTTTGTGCATGATTACCGACTCCCTGGCAACTATTGGTTTCTTTTACTTTGCAGAGGCAGAAACGTCTTCACGTTTCCAAATAACTTCATGAATTTTCCTCATTGCCATGCACTTTTTTCGGGGTATTACCCTCCTAAAAAAGAAAGAAAAAATAAA
>NC_051410.1:1927880-1928158 GCF_015228065.2 Penaeus monodon
TTAAAAATTTTAATATATTTTATAAAAAATAAAAATAATATTTATATATATATTTTTATATATATAAAAATATAATTATATAATAATTATTTTTATAATTTTATTTATTATCTATTTTCTTAAAATTTTTTTTTTTATAAATATTTTTTAAATTTATTTTATCATATTATTTTATTTTATATTATTAATTTATTATTATTATATTTTATATCTATTATTTTTATATTAATATATTATAAATTCTATGTAAAATATATTAAAATATAAATTTTTCCCCC
>NC_051410.1:1928362-1928579 GCF_015228065.2 Penaeus monodon
ATTTTATATAATTTTTATAAAATTTTATAAAATTTTTTAAATATAATATATATATAATATAATTTTAAATTATATTATATAAATATATAATATATAATATATAATAAAATAATATATTTAAATAATATATAAAATATTTTAAAATTTTTTAAAAATATTAATTTAAAAAAATATATATAAATAAAAAAATTTTTAAAATATTTAAATTTTATTAATT
>NC_051410.1:1928674-1928860 GCF_015228065.2 Penaeus monodon
TATTATATAATTTAATTTATTTTAATTAAAAAAAATTTTTTTTTTTAAAAAATATAAAAATTTTTTAACAATTTAAATTTTTTTAAAAAAATTTTTTTAAAAAAAAAAATTTTTTAAATTTAAATAAATTTTGTAAAAATTTAAATTAAATATAATTTTTTAAAAAAAATTTTTATTAATATATTT
>NC_051410.1:1928985-1929265 GCF_015228065.2 Penaeus monodon
CCCCCTAATTCAAAAAAATCTAAGATATTAAAGTCCAAAAATTTAAATAATTTTTTAAATTCGGAAATTATTCATTATTTCACCCCGGGGGTTTTCCCCGGGGAGGAAAAATTTTCCTCCCACCCCTTAAAAGGGTTTTAAACCCCCCTTCGCTGGTCCCCAAACCCATAAAATAGAAAGGGAAAGTTTAAAAAATCCCCATTCCAAAAAAATGGGGGGTAATACCTAAAGGGTACCATAAAATAAAAAGGGTTATGTGTGCCGGCCCAAATCCACCCTT
>NC_051410.1:1929282-1929477 GCF_015228065.2 Penaeus monodon
TTTTATTATAATTTATTTTTAAAATATATTTTTATTAATTTAATATAAAAAAAATTATTTCTGTTTCCGAAAAAATTTTTATATAAAAATTTTTAAAAATTTTTAAAATTAATTTAAATTAAAAATTTTAAAATTTTTTATAATAAAATTTAAAATTTTTTAATTAAATTTTAAAAATGTTTTTATAAATTTTTT
>NC_051410.1:1929517-1930220 GCF_015228065.2 Penaeus monodon
TTTATAATAATTTATATAAAAATTTTAAAAATTTTTCCCCCCACAGTTTACCCAAAAAATTTGGATAAAAAGGGGAAAACTTTTCAAAAATTACCACTCTGTTTTTTTTTTAAAAAAAAATCTTTCGAATTAAAAGTCATAAAAACTTCCTTTTAAAACAAAACCTTTAAAAAACAAATTTTAAAATAAAATTTTTTTAAAGGTTTTTTTTCAAACCAAAATCATTTTAAAAACCCTTTTTCCCAAACGGCATTTCCCCAAACGCCTCCTGACAAATTTATAATTCATATTTTATTTTTAAAAAAAAGGGGTATCCCTTTTTTTTAAAAACTTATATTCCCCCCACAAATTTTCTTTTCAAAACCCTCCTCTTTCTGGCTTTTCCCCACTTCGTTTCCAATTCCTCCAGCCAAAAATGTAAAAATCCCTTAATTTTTTTATTTTCTTTTAAAAAACCCCCCTTGTTCTGACCAAAAGCGTTTTTTGGGATGGGGTTTCCCCCTCCCCCCAAAAAAATTTCCTAAAAAAACGAAAAAAAAAAATTTTTGATAACACACAAAATAAAAAAACCCCAAGTAAACCAAAAAAAAAAACAAAAACCAAAAAAATTTTAAAAAAAACTATTTAAAAATTTATAATTTATTTTTTTAAAAAAAAAGGGGGGTTTTTGGGCAAAAAATTTAAAGGATTATTAAAATTTTTT
>NC_051410.1:1930255-1930339 GCF_015228065.2 Penaeus monodon
CCCCCCCCCAAAAAAATTTTTCCCCCCCCCCAAAAACCCCTTTCCCAAAATAAAACCCCGGGGCCCCCCTGGGTTTTTTTCCCC
>NC_051410.1:1930364-1930675 GCF_015228065.2 Penaeus monodon
TTTTTGGTCCGGCAAAAATAAAGAATTCAAACTTTTTATTTTGGGAAAAAGGGGGAAAAAAAAAAAACAACAATTTTCCCCAAAATTTATTTTTAAAAACCCCCTTTTTTCCCCCCTTTCCCAATTTCCCCCATCCCCTTTTTCATTTTCCAAATGACATCCTTTCCCCAACAACCCCCAAGGCCAAAAAAGGGGTTTAAACGAACCAGTGAGGGCCTGGTTTGGGTTCATTTGGGTTTTTTTGGAGTCAGTGCGGGCATTCGGGGGTTAAAACGGGCGGGCGCCTTAAGGGTTCCCGGGGGAAAAACCCC
>NC_051410.1:1930702-1930903 GCF_015228065.2 Penaeus monodon
AAAAAGGGGGGAAAACAAAAAAACAAACCCCCCCAAAACCAAAAAACCAAAACAACCAAAACAAAAAACCCAAAACACAAAAAACCAAAAACACAAAAAACACAAACCCCCCCCCAAACCCAAAAACCCCCCAACCCAACTGGTTTGTGGGAACCAAAAATACCAAAAAAAACCAAAGGAAAACCCCTTTTTTATTATATT
>NC_051410.1:1930923-1931280 GCF_015228065.2 Penaeus monodon
TTTTTTTTTTTTTCCCCCAACCCCCGCAACCCAAAAAAAAAAACAAAACCCAAAAAAAAAATTTTTAAAATTTTTAAAATTTTTAAAAGAACAAAAAATTAAAAAAAAATTTAAAAAAAAAAAAAAAAAAAAAAAAAAACAACCAAAAAAAAAAATAAGAAAAAACTTATTATATTATTTTTTAAATATAATTAAAAAAAATAAATATAAAAAAAAAAGGTAACATTAAAATATTTAATAACTTAAAAAATTTTTTAAAATTTTTTTTTTAAAAAAGGTCCCTTTATAAAAAAATTTTAAAATAAAACACAAAAAAACAAAAACAAAACAAAGGAAAAAAAAAAAAAAGGGAAAAAA
>NC_051410.1:1931317-1931595 GCF_015228065.2 Penaeus monodon
AAAAAAAACCCAAAACCCCCAACCCCCAAAAAACCCCAAAAAAGGGGGCCCCAAAACCCCCCAACCCCACCCAAAACCCCCACCCCCCCAAAAAGAACCCAAAAAATTTTTTTAAAAAAATTTTTCAAAAAAAAGTTAAAATATAAATAAATAAGTTTAAAAAATTTAAAAAAATAAAAAAAAATTAATAAATTAAAAAAAAAATTAATAATAAATTTTAAAAAAATAATTTTTAAAAAAAAATTTACCCTTTTTTTTTTAAAAAATTAAATTTTTTC
>NC_051410.1:1932112-1932447 GCF_015228065.2 Penaeus monodon
TATATATATATATTTTTTTTTTTTTTTTCTTTTCTTATAATACATATAATATTTTTATTTTTTTTTTTTATAAATTGGAATTATTTTCCCGTTATAAAAGATATATATTTAATTAACAAAAGATCTTTATTAAATATGATTATTATTTTATATTATTTTTTTATTTCTTTTTTAATATTATCAATCAATAATAATAATATATTGTTACTTGGATTTAATAATTAAATTATTAATTCTTTTTTCTTGTCATCATAATAATATAATACATTATATAATGTATTTATTCCTTTCTATAATTTATAATAATCCAACATCACATAAAAAACAACACCCCA
>NC_051410.1:1932691-1932852 GCF_015228065.2 Penaeus monodon
TGGTGGGGTGTGGTGATTTTTGTGTTTGGTTGTTTTTTGGGTTTGTTTTGAAATGAACAATTACCTTTAACCATTATTCTAAAATATATATTTATCTAAAAAAATTTATATTAAGGGTAATTATTAGTTGGGATATTCCCCTTTTTTTATTTTTTTTAAAT
>NC_051410.1:1934240-1934577 GCF_015228065.2 Penaeus monodon
CCACATATATATATAAATCTTTACCTTTTATTTTTTTTTTATAAATAACTTTTTCTAAAGGCACGTTGACCCCCCTTCGGGTTGCCGCCATTTTTTTTTGGTCCTAGAAAAGGGTTTTTGGGTTTACAATGGCCCAAAAACAAGAAAGAAGATTGGTAAAAGCCAATATTTTTTATAAATTGGGAAAGGGAAAGGGACAATGTTTTGGCTTGACAAAAAAGACAAAAAATGGCGGTAAACTTTCCCCAGAATAATCATAAACATTAAGGACATGAAGGAAATTTGAGTTTGACTTAATTTTTCATTGGCGGAATATCCCCGAAAATCAAAAGCATTT
>NC_051410.1:1934623-1934756 GCF_015228065.2 Penaeus monodon
ACATTTTCCCAATTTGGAGAAATTTAAAAATTACGAAGATATTTCTTAAAAACCGTTCTTTGGGAAAATTTGGGACAACGGCCCTTTCCGGGCTTGCTGCCGCCGTCTGGCCCCTTCTGCCGGGGCCTAGTCA
>NC_051410.1:1935036-1935738 GCF_015228065.2 Penaeus monodon
AGCGCGGAAGTTTTATAACTAGTACTAACACTCCTAATGATGAAAAGGATAACATTAATGATCAGATGCTACTTAATTTTTTGTCTTAATCTACTTTAATCTAAGTCTGCACAGCCAAGCGGGTGCGACACGCTGTCACAAGATGCAAGTCACGTTGCCACTTATCATTTCACTAAAATATTTCCCGAGAGTTCCTTAACATGCTAATGCTTACGGCATTGTTGTTTTATATCAACAGGAAGAAATAAATTCGTTTTTCACATGTATATTAATTCTTTTTTTGATATTTCACTGAATTTATTTATAAGAATGAAGTCGACGGTCTGCGATAATCAAGTCGACAAATTTAAACCAAGGAAGATCCGCCATTTTGCTGCAGTTGCTCTAAATGAATGCAATAGAAGGTGATATATATCAAGGGCAAGGTGTTCGTAAAATTATGATAACACATTTGTTTCTGGATGCAGGAACTAGCAATGAATTTTTCCTTATGTAGAGAAGGTCACATCTGGCGTGTGAGGAAATAATTTGAGAGATGTGAACCTGTTGTCGCTGGAGTGACAGAGATAAATATTTTAGACCATCTAAAGGCAGATGCGAACTAGGGAATCAACCATGTTAGCTTAGAGACAGAAAACTAATAATTTTTGGTTCAAAGTTTTCTCACGGCTGGTTACCGACCATTTTTTCCTTGCCTTAAAT
>NC_051410.1:1935899-1936240 GCF_015228065.2 Penaeus monodon
AAAAATATAGAAAAAAGGGTAAAAAGGTAAACACAAAGGTAAAAACAGGGTAAATGGCATTAGCTGTATTAGTTGTAAGGACAGCGTAACCACGTACGAATCTTTAAAAGGAATTACGCGACTTAGAGCACGGGCTATTCTTTCATGTAATCTTAATAATTTAGTTTAATTTTTCTCCCTTCCTCTCATCATTTTCTTATATTATCTCTCTCATTTCATGGCCTCGCTCTTTCTGCCCTTACGTCATTCCGCCGCGTCCAAGGAAGGCCCCGAAATCCACTCATTTCAGCCATTCAGAGGCGACTTCCTGCAGCTTTAATGGCCAAGTTTGCCCTCAAGTA
>NC_051410.1:1936259-1936687 GCF_015228065.2 Penaeus monodon
GTATCTTCAACGGCTTCATTCATCGAGAAGTGTCGTCCGCTCCCTCATCCCCCCCCTTTTTTTTTTAGTAAATCTTGGTCCATAGGGATGATAGAACTTTAATATTTGGGAAGGAAAAGGTTAATTCAAGTACCGAAATCGAGCCGACTCTTTCGGAATCTCTGTAAGCCGAGAGATTCGTCTCAAAGGCGGTTCCTTATTCGCCTATTTAGGTTTGCAGTTTTTTTTAATCATTGTTTTCATTGCGGATTTTACGAGGTGTCTTTTTCTTTTCTTTTCACACACGCACACACATATATCACGACTTTATTCTCCCAGACTCGTCGACTTCGTAGTTTTGCTGAACTATTTAAAAGGCATCAAAGTTCCCGCAAATCTAGACAAGCGGTCAAAATAACTCTTTCCAACTGATATGATACACTGACAGC
>NC_051410.1:1936797-1937347 GCF_015228065.2 Penaeus monodon
TGAAATCTGAAATTTTAATAAAGAGATACAGTGTTTAAGATGATAACTGCAGCTTCAATATCAATAGTGACAGAAATCAAATCAAATGAATTACACTAATAACAATGGTAAGGAAAATATATATGTATCAGCCAGAAAAGCGAGGTATAAGAATTTTTACCATGCAAGATGGTTTTCAAATCACCAGAAAAGGATCTTCTGACAATCATTGCAGAGTTCTTTTGTTGCTTCTCCATCCACCTACGACAGCCAAGGTTGATTATTTGCGATCCATAATATTCTCCCTATCATTACATTTCTCGCAAGCACTACCGCTCTCTATTTATTTTAAGCAGTAACTATCCATTTTTGTTAGATACTTAAACGCTCACGAATTATCATACTTTAGTGTAAATAGCTATCAACAGTTCCAGATCTTCTGGAAAAAGTGATTTATCTTGAAAGTATATTTGACGCTTTCAATGTGAAATGAGGAATTCTATTTCACACCAATGAACACTCCCTCAATATGTATGTGTAAAATAATTTTACGGGCAAAAATATCAACAGA
>NC_051410.1:1940943-1941053 GCF_015228065.2 Penaeus monodon
GATTATCTTTCTTTTTGAATTATAGAAATTCTAATTACGTTCACAGGCATTGGTGCAAGAGGGCGAAGGGAATTAATTATTTCCTCTTGGAAGAAATTAATTCTGTAACT
>NC_051410.1:1942952-1943264 GCF_015228065.2 Penaeus monodon
CAACCAGACCGACCTGATCATTAAAACCTATACCTGCACACTCCGCCCCATCCGCATTACATACTGTGACCTACATTTCTTCGTGACGTACAAATGCGTTATCCTGCCTCGTGTTCAACAGTGGATAACAGTGGCTTACCTTTTTTTCCGTATCCTTCCTTGCGCGTAACCTCTTTACTACACTCCAGTAACCGGATGTATCCACTTCGTATCCTTAATCCATATTGGTTATATTTCTCTTCAAATGACTGTGCAATTTACATTCGTTAACGTTATGCATTTACGCAATATCTCGTTGTCCTTTTCAATCCA
>NC_051410.1:1943696-1943899 GCF_015228065.2 Penaeus monodon
CACGCAATCCCCCCCCCCGCCTCCTCCAAGCCAACAGGACGAACCACAAGAATTAGCAAGAACCCAGGCGCTGATGGAACCGGCGAGCGAATGAGGCGACGGAGGGCGAGTCAATGGCATGGCGAAAGGGGGTGGAGGGGAGATTCGTTGCTGGGTGCCACCTCCAGGTTCTCCAAGTCGGCACCTACTATAAGTGTGCCAAG
>NC_051410.1:1944788-1944893 GCF_015228065.2 Penaeus monodon
CAGCGCTTCCACTCACTCGGCCGCCTTAAGTATTGATGGCTCGTTGAACGGCGCTCAGCCAGCGTCGCTTCCGAAGGATTTCCTCTTCGACCCCTTTTTGCGGGC
>NC_051410.1:1946570-1946746 GCF_015228065.2 Penaeus monodon
CCCCATATGCTTATGGCACGGAATGCGTTATGAATAAACTATATATTATTAGGTAGTATTAATCATTATCAAGTTCCTCCCCTGAGTATGATTCTGGTCTTTATTACACGTCCTTTGTAACGAGAGTCTTTATTATGCTAATTATTCTTTTTCTCATTTTTCCTCTACGTTGGTGA
>NC_051410.1:1946960-1947120 GCF_015228065.2 Penaeus monodon
CCACACACATATTACCGATATAAGGAAACTTCCCAAAGATTCAATGAACGTAAAGCCACGTATCGAACACAATATCGGGCTTAAAGATTTCGTTTCAATCTAGGAATACATAAAAAAAGATTTAAAAATCTTACTGTAATCATTATCATCATTACGATTA
>NC_051410.1:1947290-1947423 GCF_015228065.2 Penaeus monodon
TACAATTTTACAATTATTATGGTACTAAAATTTCATTCCATATTTATATAAGTTTACCTCCAAATTGATAAAAATATTCTGTGACCTCTCCTTCATAGAAAATGTAATTAGCCTGCAATATTCTATGGTAGAC
>NC_051410.1:1947689-1947782 GCF_015228065.2 Penaeus monodon
CGATCTGGGTTCCTCATTGCGAGTTCACACCCGTACATTATCGTCGAAACACCGATAATGCCTTTCTCTTCTTGAAATACCTTTTATTTGCAA
>NC_051410.1:1948392-1948528 GCF_015228065.2 Penaeus monodon
GAATTCCATAAAAGGGTGAACAAAATTGATCCGCCAGCACCGAGGCTACCTTGTTCACTCACTGCGCATCTCCTTGCCGTTTCTACCCGCTTTAAGTCGCTTCATATCGTCTCATGTTCCTTTAGGATAAGTAGAC
>NC_051410.1:1949506-1949740 GCF_015228065.2 Penaeus monodon
TGATCACATATTGAGTACTGCAGAGTAAAACTTTCTTTAAAAAAAGCGGTTTCATTATACATCCACATAATTTACAATACCATTACTTTTAAAAAGTTGTACTCGGTTCGACCATTTTTTTAGCCTCCAGCTATTATTAAACATTTACTACAGTAATATATTCAAAGTTTTCACATTTCAAATCGCTTCTACTCAGCCCAGAGTCAGACTACGAAGCACGAAGCATTAAACTAA
>NC_051410.1:1949766-1949867 GCF_015228065.2 Penaeus monodon
AAAGTAATTAATCTCCATCATTCGTTGTGACGTAAATACCTATTTTCCTTTACCGTTGGCCTTCCTTTGTTGTTTCTTACAAAACTCGCTCAATGTGTGTG
>NC_051410.1:1950140-1950204 GCF_015228065.2 Penaeus monodon
AAAGTAATTAATCTCCATCATTCGTTGTGACGTAAATACCTATTTTCCTTTACCGTTGGCCTTC
>NC_051410.1:1950667-1950865 GCF_015228065.2 Penaeus monodon
CAAACCTCAACTGAAGTCACTAACTTTGATCCATCATCAATTGCAGGTTGACTGATTAAACTTGTCCCATTTGTGAAAGTGATCTTTGTTCCACACGTAAAGTACTGTGGCATCATAAACAATTTTTATGCTAAACTATCACGACAAAACTTTGAATTCGTTCCACAAGGTTAATACTATGTTTGATCCCTGCCAGCC
>NC_051410.1:1951129-1951239 GCF_015228065.2 Penaeus monodon
TTACATTACACTTCTTGTATTCCTAACACAGGTACTGACCGACTCTCCCCGGCGATGGCCTATTGAAGATTAGAAAAAATAAAGGATTTCTCATTTTTTTCTCTCATTCG
>NC_051410.1:1951425-1951574 GCF_015228065.2 Penaeus monodon
TATAATTGTGAATTGCACTTTCTCTATCTGTTTTTATCATAATTACTTCTAATCACTTCTTTGCTCATACGTAAACAAAACTGATACACAAAATGATAAATGACAAGCAACAAATAGGTTATACAGTGTGACAGCTGTAAAACAACATA
>NC_051410.1:1951756-1951854 GCF_015228065.2 Penaeus monodon
AAGCTATATTATATAATCTAAATTACGGTATATACCTCTTGTCGTGTTCTATCCTATTGGTAATTTCGTCTGTAATTACTCACGTTTATTCGTATTTG
>NC_051410.1:1952148-1952440 GCF_015228065.2 Penaeus monodon
TTTTGTACATTTACACTTTTTTGCACTAAAAGACAAACAGCTCGGTATTGTAACTCCACAAGACCAAGCTCACAGCTCCGAATCAGAGTGAACCCCTTTCGAAGCAGGTTCACTGAATCCTTGTTCAGGCGACCAGCAGTGCCTGAGAAAATGTGCGATTAATAGGACTAATGGCATTCCTGGGGACAGTGCCCGGCGATACGTACATCAGTATGGAAAAATAGTTGAATAATGAATACCTTTAGTGGACACACACACAAAAAAAAGTAAAATGAATCGAGTCTTTTAACCT
>NC_051410.1:1952583-1953463 GCF_015228065.2 Penaeus monodon
CGCACTTATACAATGTACCATAGGTATTTTGACCCTACCACAGCAACTATATACCAAAATATGGTTGTTAACCCAAGGTATATTAAGTACTGAAAGGTAGCCTTGATATATATATGGACCCAAACACTAGATTATTTATTCATAACACTTGTAACCACAATAGGATCACTATACGTCTAGAATGTAACTAGCTATTCATATATATGTATTCAGAAACTAAGTACAATGGGTTTTATTGACCCTAATGTTATTGTATATGTTTGTATTTTGTGGGTTTATACTTATTCAATTTGCTTTTAAAAAATCCAACTAATTTGTGGGAAAGAAGGTCAGGCGAAGTCTAGGGCTAACTCTTGTGAGAAAAGGTATACCTGATATATATAAATATATACTTCTTTGTTAATCTGATGTTTTGGTTAAAGATAGTGTTAGATTCCGTGTAATGCACATATATCCACATATAATGCCCATGTATCTGTATTTATACTATTCTGAAGATAACGTCTCTTTAAACATTCCGGCCAGTTAAGAAATAATGTAGTTACTGTTACAGGAATATAGCATTGAATGATGTGAACTTGGTTTTAAATGTTTCTATTTTTTATAGCACCAGGCAAAACTTGTAGTGTTCTTGTCTACTTTCTTCTCCCTCTGTACTTGTAAGAATTAAAATTGCGATGAAATAAAATAGAAACAAACATTAAGAAAAATAAACGTTACATGCCTGCTAATGTTCCACTATATAAGCTTTCATACTCTGTAATAATCTTGAAGATTTTTTTTTTATAAACTGAATAATGGACACGTAAATTAGATTGTTTTAATCTATCTAAAAGTGGCCAACTAACCGTTAGAAACAGAATGAATAACAATATCAATG
>NC_051410.1:1953517-1953938 GCF_015228065.2 Penaeus monodon
TCAAAGCATAACAATCTTGGTAAATGAAGAAAAAAAATGAAAGAAAGACCACTCAGGGTGCAGTGCCTTCCTTTAGGTACATTATTCTACAAAATATCTACATCATTAACAAAAATATAATAATAAATAAATAAATAATGAAAATGAATAAATAGATAAAAATAAAAAATATCCTCCAATTTTTATTTCTAAAATGAAAGGAAGACAAAAATAAAAGGTTTGAAATATCTCGCGTAAGTGTGCTGTTTGTGAGCTGTCGTTCAGAAAGGCCACGTGGGTTCATTCTACATCCCTCTCGCACTTGAGGTCATGACAAGGGTTCTAGACGTAATAATATAGGAAGTATGCCTAATATAACTATGCTACTTGTCGCTGTTATAAAAGGATGGCGGATGTTGCGTGAACTTTTTCTCTCTCTTAT
>NC_051410.1:1954211-1954350 GCF_015228065.2 Penaeus monodon
CAAGAATGAACTTCCTACACTGACATACGGTATGTGTGGTTGAGTCGAACTTCTCGGCTTGCAACTATGACTTTGACCTTGCAGGCGGGCCGCTCCAGGCAACTTTCCAGACTCGTTTTACTGGACCGTCTTTCCTTTT
>NC_051410.1:1954510-1954696 GCF_015228065.2 Penaeus monodon
CTCCACGTAATGCTGTCTCCCTTCTCCTCTCTCTGTCTTTATCCCATCTCCATCATCTCTCCTTCCTCCCTCTATAGCTGCTCTCATACCTGTCTCTCTCCTCTCCCCCCTCTTCTCTCTTCTTACATATACCCCTCTCCATTCCCTTTCTTTTCAATTTCTCTTTCCTTATCTTTCTCTCCCCCC
>NC_051410.1:1954977-1955420 GCF_015228065.2 Penaeus monodon
TATATCACGTCTCATGTTCCCCCGTATACCCCTTGGAACACCAGTTAGCCTTGGGAATCGGACAAGTGATTATGCCTGAGGGGTTTTGCAGGAAGGGTGTCTGGCTTTGAGGGTGTTAGGGCAACGGGTGCATTAGCATGGGGAATTGTCATAGGAGATTGCGTGTTCACTTGGCATTCTCTCGCTAGACGGCCATCTGCGTTGACACGTTTTAGCTTTAGAGAGCTTTAAGAGAGTGCAAGAGCTTAAGAGTTTAAGAGTTTAAGAGTTGTTTAAGGATGTCAGTTTTGGAATCGCATCATTTATATGTACCATAAAGATGTTATAACCGCATTACTAACACTAAACTAAAACATAGTTTTCAAATTGCTAATACCATCATTAGCAAACTCAAAAACACAAACTCATAAGTATCATAACACGTAGCGTAAGACAAATTACAC
>NC_051410.1:1955703-1955955 GCF_015228065.2 Penaeus monodon
TCCAGCCGTTGCTTGAGGCGGCCGGAGGGCACCAGACGGGGCGGGAGACCCGTGACCCCAAGGAAGAGGGACCGGTTCTGCTGCAGTTCCTGGCAAGACGGCAGGAGGCTCCTCGGCCCTGCTCGGGTTTCCGTGCTGCCGCTTCTGTGAGGAGGAGAGGGGCGCCCGAGGTGGCGGTATAGCACTTCGCTGGATCCGTTGCTTGGGTCTGTTTCTTAGATTTGCTTGTTCGTGTTTCTTCTTCCTTTTGGG
>NC_051410.1:1956396-1956514 GCF_015228065.2 Penaeus monodon
CCGTACTTAGAATTGATAAAAAAAAAACCTCAAGCAAACAACTATTATTATTGATCAATATCAAGGAATTGTATAAAGTGATTTCTACGAAATGAATCGGGAAATGCCACATTACACA
>NC_051410.1:1957247-1957485 GCF_015228065.2 Penaeus monodon
CGCATTAGGCCTTCATAGATCATACGTATGTGTCCACCACCGTTAACACGAATTCCGCTGACATTTTGCATTCTTAATTGCAAAAGATTGATCATTATTTTCTCGTTTAGAAAAAAAAAGTGATGTTTGCAATGGGAAAAGAGTGAAAAAAAGTTGTATGAATTTTGAATAATGATGATAAGATTTGCTTCGAAGACAGAAAAGACTATGTAGGTTAATGAAACGAAATAAAAAAAAT
>NC_051410.1:1957709-1957848 GCF_015228065.2 Penaeus monodon
ACAAGACCAGCGATACCCACCGGCCATGTGCGCAGGCTTTGGCATAGCAGGCAGGAAGGCCACCGGACTCATGGCCGCCTCAGTGTTCGCCTGGCCATGGGTGCGGGCGGGTGACGAGGAGAAGAGTTCCCGTTTCGCG
>NC_051410.1:1957883-1958187 GCF_015228065.2 Penaeus monodon
GGGTATATTTCTTTTTCTGTTTGTATGGTGGATAAGAAAGAAGAAAATAAGTAAATAGATAAAGGTGTTAATTTTGGAGACGTTCGAAGCGTTTCGGATTTATGATCGGTGATGCCGCACGAATCGGTGAGTTGATTGCAAATGCTGCTTTTCATGTTTATTTTCATATTTATAATTGTTCTCAGGTCATCTGGTGCTTTTTTTTAATTTGCATACCAAGTGTTTATTGCTATTCAACCTGATTTTTTTTTTGCGTGTGTTTGTTTACTCAACAACATAAACGTTACTAACGAAGACTGTTAAC
>NC_051410.1:1958262-1958370 GCF_015228065.2 Penaeus monodon
GTTATCAACGACAATGTTCAAAATACCACGTTTCTTCAAATAATTGAAAGCGAATAAAAACGTTTCTTTTGAACGTTAAAGGATAAGGATTTGGTTGATAAATGAGTG
>NC_051410.1:1958544-1958735 GCF_015228065.2 Penaeus monodon
TGCAAGAAATCTTCGTAAAACCATCTTGCAAATTGACGACGAGCAAAAACAGAGTAAAGAAGACAGACCTGTTCTTCAGGAACGCTGGGGGGGGGGGGGGGGGGTGAATGGGGAACTAAGGGTGTAAGGGTGAGGGGGGGGGAGGGTGTGAAGGGTGAGGGGAGAGGATCTAAGGGTATGATAACAAGGGG
>NC_051410.1:1959031-1959111 GCF_015228065.2 Penaeus monodon
GGGGGGGGGGGACTTGTGCGACTTCCTGTCTGAATCTGAGTATTTATTTTTTATAATTTTTTTTTTCTCTCTCTTTTACT
>NC_051410.1:1959299-1959390 GCF_015228065.2 Penaeus monodon
GAGGGGGGGGAATATGGATTTAACTTTTATTTTATGAAGATATTCGGACCCAAAATGTGTAGGCCTATCGTTTTTGTACAAGGAATTATGA
>NC_051410.1:1959581-1959965 GCF_015228065.2 Penaeus monodon
CCTTGGAAGTGTCTGCTTCCTGAGCCTCCACAGAAAGCAACTTCTCTCTCAAGGAAAACACGACCGCACAACTTCCTTGCTAATACTATCGACCTGGTTTTTATTTTTTTTTCTCTCTCTCTACAAGCACTTGCCAAATGTCATAGCAGGCTGGCCAGGGATCTCACCTCATGGTTTTTTTTTTTTTTTGTCTGTCTGTCACTACGCGCATTGAACTTGCTTGAGCGAAGAGGGACGGAAATGCCTTGAAAATCGGTGAATTTGAAGAAAAATCAAACTTGTCTTGTCATGGTAAAAAAAAAGAAGAAAAAAAATTGACATCCGGTGTCAACTTGGCAGTGACAACTTTACTATATGTCAGGGTCGTTAATGCAGATATGAAGG
>NC_051410.1:1960112-1960195 GCF_015228065.2 Penaeus monodon
CATTTATATTCATTAATTGTCTTCTAGAAATTACATGAGCAACGGAAATCGAGAGAAATACAGGCTGCCAGTCAGAACGAGGA
>NC_051410.1:1961104-1961259 GCF_015228065.2 Penaeus monodon
AGTATCGTCGCTCGTGCTTTCGTGTTTGTTTGTTTTTTCTCGCAGCTGGAAGTTTGGCTGTTGAGAAGCGTCCTTTGTGATGAGGTTTTAGCGTTGCGGGCGTGGTTTCTTATCTGCGTTGAAATATAGGTGAATGTGTATGTATATACGTCCTC
>NC_051410.1:1961546-1962011 GCF_015228065.2 Penaeus monodon
CCGTATGTGTTAACATATGTATATATACCTCCATCCTGTATCTAAACCCCTATCTATAAATCCATCATTCTGTCTACATACCTATCTACATTCATATACACAAGCCCTCATATAGACAGTGGCAACAAACAGAGAAGAAAAGGAAAGGAAAAGAACTCTTTCGGGCGAAGAAAGACTAAGAAAGAAAGCCCAGAGGCGGTTTCTAAGACGCTCCGGTGCCCTCCCTAAGCACCTGAGGATTTGGTGGGCTTCAAGTCAATAATTTTTCTTGCTTGGAGAGAGGACTTTCATTATTTCTCTGTGTCATGTGAAGTTTTTTTTCTGCATGCATTTTGAGTACTTAAGTTTCTGTGTGTGCATGCGAAAGTGCTTGCAGGCGTGACTTAGTGTAGTGGTAAGAACTGTCTGGCATCGGTCATAAAGAGACCTCGGGATGCCAATTTCGGCGCCGCTGTGTACTGTATT
>NC_051410.1:1962299-1962596 GCF_015228065.2 Penaeus monodon
AATCTGTTTATACTCTTTCTTCGTCACAATTCACAATACATGTCTAGATGCAGTCAACTGTAAGATAAAAAAATATCACACATCGTTTCCTCGTATGTAAAGCTTATTCAATTAATCATTTTGTAATTTCCAATTTGCTTTCGTTAAGTAGAAAAAAAAGATAGTAAGAATTTTGGGTACATTTGAATTATGGAAATACACGCACGTTTTTTTTCCTTATAAACTATGTGTAATTTCCCAAGAAAGCATAAATTACAGGCACATGCATATAGGTATCCATACAATTGGAAATCCGCG
>NC_051410.1:1962720-1962958 GCF_015228065.2 Penaeus monodon
GTTTACAATGACAAAAGTAATCTACATCGATAAAAAACCTTGACACACGTTTCTCCTCCCACTCAATGTCAACAAATTTTTCTTTATCTCTAAATCATCATGCAATATCTATTTTGATCATCAGCAACATGACTTTGGTTCATTAAGGATTTTTTTTAAGCTTGTGCAGTGTAGCAGGAAAATATGACACGAGTTATTGACTTGAAGAAATTCCTATTCTGTTAATTATTTTACGATT
>NC_051410.1:1963146-1963271 GCF_015228065.2 Penaeus monodon
GTTTGCAATGGATTTTTGGAGATTGATATTGCTGATCACTCTGCATTCGACATGGCATGGTAAGTTATATCAAACTCCACTTATCTCTTTGTCTGTATCCACTGAAATAGGAGTAATGTTATGAT
>NC_051410.1:1964160-1964403 GCF_015228065.2 Penaeus monodon
CGTCCTCATTAGTAACAGTTCCGCTTATCCTGTCACAACGGCCTCTCGATTATCTTAATTAGTGTAATTAGTCGTTCCATTAAAACGTGTTCAGTATAGATCTCCAGCAAAACCCGTTTAACTCGTCAGTCGTTCCGGAAAAGCAATATCGTGATCTCTGTTCAATAAGCCTGGGGTCGAGTTACTCAGCTGGAATTAAAACTCTTTAACCTGCCTTTTTTTAGATTTTTATTAATTCAAAAC
>NC_051410.1:1965239-1965310 GCF_015228065.2 Penaeus monodon
ATCAAAAATTGTTATCTCTCATAATCTTTATTTTGGGTTTGTTATATAGCTATGACATTGGAGCTATTAGT
>NC_051410.1:1965765-1966528 GCF_015228065.2 Penaeus monodon
AACATACACCATTTTCATTTGTTTGGAATAAGTAACCTCATTATTCTACATCCACCTCCACATCCACCTAACATATTCCACATGAGAAGAGTATTCTCCTCACTCGATATCCACCAGGCCAGTTCCACATTTCTGGCTTCCACCTGCTCTTATCATTCCACCTCCAGCCTCCACATCCACTTAACTAATTCTATATTTCTCGCTTCCACCACCACCTCCACCTATTCCATTCCACCTCTGACATTCGTTTCCACCTAATTCCACGACCTTCACATCCACCCAACGCCACATCTCTCGCTTCCACCTCCACCAATCCCATTCCGCCTAACCAACTCCACATCTCTCCTCCACCTAACCAACCTCCACCTCTACTCACCCAACTCCACATCTCCTCCACCTCCACCCAACCATCCTCCACATCTCTCCCTCTCCTCCCCCTCCACCCACCTCCACATCTCTCACCCTCCCCCTCCTCCTCCACCTCCACATCTCTCCCCCTCCCCCTCCCCTTCCACCCACCTCCACCTCCACATCCCCCCCCCCCCCAGCCCGCGGCGAGGAGGGCCTGTTCTTCCAGCCGGAGAATCGGCCGACGACCGACTCCCACGCGTCGGTGTGGCTCGGCCCGAGCGGCGAGACCCTTTCCGACGTGACGGTCTGCTCGTGGCTCAGGGTCCAGTACTTCCGGGAGAGCGCCTCGTATTTCTGCTCGTATGCCGTCAGCGATCAGAGGAATAACGAGCTGAATTTTGGGATTAGTAAG
>NC_051410.1:1966664-1966804 GCF_015228065.2 Penaeus monodon
AGATTCTGGTGTTACAGTTTTTTCTCTCTCCGATTTTCTTATTTTCCTTCGTTTCTGTTTTGTTTCTTCGTGTTCTTCTGATTCCCTTCTTTCTGTTCGTTCTGGTTTTTCCATTTCTTCGGGCTTCAAGGCCCCGTGTT
>NC_051410.1:1967359-1968292 GCF_015228065.2 Penaeus monodon
CAAGAACGACCTTCATAGCAATTTATGTCTTGAACGATTAAAATTTAACGATGTTGTCTCATGCACGACCCTTAACTTACCTCTCATTTAAGTCTTTCTTCCTTTTCCTTTTTCCCTTTCTTAAAATTCGAAACTTGGCACTCCATTTCTCGGTGCAGACGGCTAGAGGAATAAGTGAGGAATGGCCAGAGAGAAAGTCAGTGGTAATGCAAAAGGAGTACAGAAATTACATTGTTTTTCACAGACGGGCGATGGCGTCAGGGCCGGAAATTGGTTTTGATTGATACATTTCTTATAAAGTGATTATCGTAATCCATTTTTTTTTTGGGGGGGGGGGCGTCCAGACCCGGTCATTCAGATATACTTAGTTATTATATTTTTTGTGTTGTTCTGTAAAAAAACTTTTTTATGTTTTAGCGATTGGAAACGTCCATTTTCGGAAATTAGTTTTCGAGGTAAATTGTAGCGTGTCGTGTTGGTATTTATTTATCAGTTTATTTTGCATTTTTTGTTCTTCTAATGATCAGCGTCTGAGGTATTGTTGTTGTCACTTGTATTTCCTATCATTCCTGTTGTTGATACTTATAATAAACAGTAAAGAAGAAGAATAATGACGAATCAAAAGCGCCTCAGATAGAATTGATTAGCTTTATTTATGAAACACCAGATACCGCACGTATTCCATTCAATAACATTCAAAACTTGAAAAACAAAAAACAAAGCAGATATTTCTGTACAACCACGGACGGACTAAATTTCAACGGACACATAAACCTATTATACAACCTGGATGATTATATAGTCAAAGGGTCAATAAGGACCACGGATGTTATCAATTTACAGCCTGCTCTGTCCTTGAGATTCCCTAGTGAGCGATTTTAGGTGTGTGCGTATTTGGGCGTGTGCGTCTGTGTACGATTAAGAAGACCGACT
>NC_051410.1:1968317-1969129 GCF_015228065.2 Penaeus monodon
GGACATTAGACAAAGTAATAATGGATTGATATACGAGGGGGAATTTGTGACGAACTCGTACTCAAAAATAAGTAAAATCCTTCTTCGGGGGCTTAGACAAAGCAAGTACAGCTGCCACGTTACCCAAAAATTGCAACATCATGGTGGCGGGTCCCCAAGTGACCTCCGGACGCTTATGTTGCACCCGGGGGCTAAACCTTCCACTCTGGGGAAGGTGAATGATGAGAAAATGATTGTAGATGACACTGAAGGAAGGGTTTATGTGTTTTTTGTTGTGGACCATAGGCTGGATAACCGAGTAACGTATTAATGCGTTTGATTGCTTCTTTGGTGTGGAGAATATTTATTTTTAAGTACAAAAGTGTATAATCATATGCTTAACGATATTTATAAGAGTAATAGACTTTGAAACTGCCAAAGATTTTATTTTTTTTCTTCATTATGTGTCTTGTTTCTATTTTTTCGATCTGTTTATTTATTTTGAAGCCTATCAGTGCATATACTCACGAAATATGTATTATATCAAAAAAAGGATTAGCGCTTTGTCTGCAAGCGCACAGGATGTTCACCTTGTGATTCTGCAAGCTGCAGTACATGCAGAGGAGACGTAGCAACGTGATTTTGCAGTTCCAACAATCACAAAATAAATGTGAATACCTGCGGATGTGAACATATACGTAAAGAGAAAAAGAAATGGAGAAAAAAGAGTCACTGAAAAAACGCGATTCATTTTTTTCCTTGGACAATACTTATACACAAACATCTATCAAAGAATAGAACTGACATGTTTATTCACTCCAAGAAGCACGGGA
>NC_051410.1:1969465-1969876 GCF_015228065.2 Penaeus monodon
CCATATCCAAAAGGCTAACACGCCCATCCGTTCCAGAGAGCACCAGAATCTTCATAGCCATCGGAGGCAAGTACCTGTACGCAGACGGGACGAGGCTGTACCCAGACGAGTGGTACCACGTGTGCTTCGTGGCCAACAGCGAGAACTCTACGGGGACTTTCTACCTCAATGGGTAAGCTGTGCCAGTAAAAAGGATAACGAAAAGAGTGGGTATGAATAAATAAGCCAATATAAGTGCAAATGAATGCACAAACGCCAATAAAAAAAGATAAATCAAATAATAGATGAATAGGTGGATGTGAAGAGGTAACACAAAAAGAAAAAAGAGATAAATTAAGAAAATGGATGAATAAGTGAATATAAACAAGTAAGCCAATAATGTTATTAAAAAATGCACAACACCAAAAAAGG
>NC_051410.1:1970121-1970294 GCF_015228065.2 Penaeus monodon
ATCAAAAATAAGAGGAAGAATAAAAAAGGTTTGAGCAACACCTAGAATAAAAAAAATAAAAAATCAGAGAGTCATGGTATTTGTGTGTGAGAGACAGTGTGTGCGTGCTTTATTTGCGTGAGAAGAAGCGTGTGTGTATTTGCATGTCTGTGCGCGTACATGGATGTGTAACG
>NC_051410.1:1970390-1970874 GCF_015228065.2 Penaeus monodon
TATTACCATTAATACCAACGATAAACTCTACAATAACAACAACTTCCCTTCCTTCCACAGCAAGAGGAACGGCGTGAGGACCCTGCCTCGCCAGTGCCTCCTCCTGAACGGCTCCCTCGTGTTGGGTCAGGAGTCAGACAAGGTCGCCGGGGGATTTCAAGCTCTCCAGTCCTTCTGTGGGATCCTTTCGGGATTTAAGTATGTAGGATTTCACCTGTAGGATGCTTTGCGCGACGTCCTTTTCTGTTGGGATTGTGGGGGATTGTATTTTTGTATTTTTCGTGGGATTTTTGTGTTTTGGAAGAAAGGAGGAAGAGAGAAAGGAGGGCAGGGTGGAAGGGTGGAAAGGGGGAGGGGGGGGAGGAGAGAAAGCGGAATGGGGAGACGAATGGAGGGAATGGGGACAGCGAGAGAAATGGGGACAGCGAGAGAGAGCGAGAGAAGAGCAGAGTGAAGGGGGGAGGAGGCGGTTGTAGAAGCAGTG
>NC_051410.1:1971332-1971635 GCF_015228065.2 Penaeus monodon
GTTTCACCAACACTCACCTTCATTCCTCCTTCCAGCCTGTATTCCCGAAGCCTTCAAGAATCAGAGATCAAGGAATTGTCTGAGTGCTCGAGACAGATTCCCGAGGGTGACGTGGTGAGCTGGTCCTCGACGGAGTGGGAGGTTGAAGGGCCGGTGGTAAGGGTGAACCTCACTCAGGATGACCTCTGTCCTAAGCGCAGGTTTGTGCCTTGAGTCTTAAATGGTTTAATTAAGTGTTTTTTTAATACACTTTATTAAACTTAATATACTTTTATATGAAGTTAATTTGAGATAGGGAGTGTG
>NC_051410.1:1971791-1971894 GCF_015228065.2 Penaeus monodon
CCAATTAAACAGATAAAATACTGTGTGAACTACAAACAAAAGAAATGAATGATCATATTAATAAAATATTGTTATATAAACGAATGAAAAAAACAAAAAAACA
>NC_051410.1:1971941-1972262 GCF_015228065.2 Penaeus monodon
ATCATCAACAAATAACCCCATTAATTTCTAACATATATCTCCCCTTTTTCTCTCTTCCCCTCTCCCTCTCAAAAAAAGATTCAAATTCAACGTCTTCCCGAAACGCTACGGGGAAAAAGCAGCGAAAAGTCTTTGCAGAAAACTTAAGTCTACCCTCGCGACACCTCGGAGTCCGGAAGAAAACGGGGCGCTGTTCACGCAAGCTGCCCATTTCGCGTCTGTCTGTCAGCCTCCCAACCACGCCACGGGATTCTTCTGGCTGGGGACGAAGAGGGAGAAAGACGAATGGGTGGATGCGGAGGTGAGTAGGATGATGATGGA
>NC_051410.1:1972436-1972530 GCF_015228065.2 Penaeus monodon
TTTTCCTAAGTTTGATCGAAGAGGCAGAAAAGTAATTAATGGATGCATATTGAGGAAAATGTTAAGGTGGAAAAGAGCAATAACTGGGCATAAG
>NC_051410.1:1972783-1973153 GCF_015228065.2 Penaeus monodon
CTATCTGCCATCTATCTATAATATTCACAATACCGCCCCCTCTTCCCCCCCCCTATCAAACACACGCCAATAACCCCCGCCCACCTTTTCCCTCCCTCCCCCCGCCCCCTCGACCCCCCCAGGGCACGCCCATGAACTACACCAACTTCGGAGACTGGAGTATGAGCGGGTACCGTTGCGCGAGCTTCCTCCTCCCACGGTACCGAGGCAAGTGGACCGACGTGCCGTGTTCTCGGTACGATTTCTGCGCGGCGTGCGAAGAACCCCGTCCGGTGGCGCTGAGGATGAGGGGCTTCTGCAGCAGCGACTACAAGGATACCCTCTTCAGGCTCGATGCGGATCCGGCGACGAATCTGCCGGCATTTCGGTA
>NC_051410.1:1973805-1974335 GCF_015228065.2 Penaeus monodon
CCCCCGCCAACTAAAAGCCCCTGACCCCCCCTTCCCCACCCTCCCCCCCCCCCGCCAACTAAAATCCCCTGAACCCCCCCCCCCCCCCCGCCAACTAAAATCCCCTGACCCCCTTTCCCGCAGCGGCTTCACGAAATACGAAATCAAGTACGGCGAGGACAAGAAGTGGCACCTCCGGAACATGTGGACGAAGGAGACGGTGGCGCAGCTCTTCTCCTACGACGCCTCCTTGCCTCTGGGCCTCAGGGAGTGGAGGATCACCACCAGCTCCGAGATCTGCGGCAGGCAGGAGGGTGCGGAGAGGCCTCTTTCCAAGGATTTTTTATTTTTATTTTTTTTTTTAGTTTTTATTAGATTTTTTTTATAGATTATATATATATATTTAGAATTTTATTTTTATTTTTTATGATTATTATTTTTAGATGTATATATACATTTTTTATAATTTTCTTTTTAGATTTTTTTTAGATTTTTTTTTTTTTTAGAATTTTATATATTTATATATATTCTTTTTAGACTTTTTTATTCTT
>NC_051410.1:1974390-1974512 GCF_015228065.2 Penaeus monodon
TTAGATTTTTCTTTTTAGACTTCTTTAGATTTTTTTTTTTAGATTTTTTTTTTTTGATTTTTTTGAGGGGGGGTATCGTGTAAGGGGGAGGGTTATGGGTTTATCATAATAGGTTTGGTTTG
>NC_051410.1:1974680-1975012 GCF_015228065.2 Penaeus monodon
TCCCGTAAACGTTTCAACAACCCCCCCGTCCCTCCCTCCCCCGCCCCCAGGATCAAGCCACGCCCTCGCGCTCACCGCCTGTCGGGACAGTGAATACAGCTGCGCGGACGGAACGTGCATCAGCCTCGAGAGCCGCTGTGACCTGAGGGTAGACTGCCCGGATAACAGCGACGAGACCAGCTGCGACAAGCTGGTGCGTTCTCCCGACTACCTGCTCCAGCTGCCTCCTCCGGGAATCGATCCGGGGCCTCTGGGACTCAACCTGTCCATCGCCATCAAGGGCTTCTCGGAGGTTCGTGTGGCTGCCGGTTGCTGGCTCGGTGTGCTGGTGG
>NC_051410.1:1975247-1975411 GCF_015228065.2 Penaeus monodon
GGTTGTGCTGTGGATGTTTGGAATTGTTCTTGGTTATGAGCCTTATTCCTAACAGTTGATGAAATAAACCAACTGGATAATTAAGTTAAATGTTATTAATATTTATTATTTTTTCCCCTCCCATTCTCTCGATTCGCAAAATATCTCATTATTATCATTCCGAA
>NC_051410.1:1975496-1975658 GCF_015228065.2 Penaeus monodon
CCGTCTTTCTCCACTCTCCTCGTCCAGGTGGATATCAGGGACATGGATCTGAGTGTGGATTTCGAGACGACGATCACGTGGATTGACCAGCGACTCAAGTACAAGAACCTCAAGTTGCTTCCGGAGTTCAACTACATCGATGTACGTTCCTTCGCGATGGTG
>NC_051410.1:1976015-1976331 GCF_015228065.2 Penaeus monodon
CACACATACGTACAAACTCCTTGTAGTAAACTATCTATTTATCTGTTACCATCTCGCTTCCCAAGTCGATCATGACGTTTATGATGGAAACCCATTAAGAAAACAAACTTAGTTACTATAGTTTATCGCTTTACAGTCCTTAATTAATCCCCTAAGTATACTCCGGAGCACTGTGTGTGTCTATTAAAATTTTTGGCCCAAATTAACTGTTTTTGTAAGGTCCGTTTTGTGGGTTAGATCGTATGGTTTTATGATGAAGAGTGAGGCTAATTACATGAGGGAAATATATTGTTCGTTATGTGGGACGAATGTTTTG
>NC_051410.1:1976611-1976816 GCF_015228065.2 Penaeus monodon
CCACCCCTCCTCCTCTCCTCCTTCCACCCCCTCCCCCTCCCCCTTCCACCCTTCCTCCACCCCTCCAGCCATCAGCCGTGTGGAAGCCGAAAGTGGACTTAGACAACGCCATCTTCCCCGACATCCACCGAACGACCCCGGTCATCAGCGCCCTGAGGAAGTCGCCTCCCGAAGCGGATGACGCGTCCGTGGCCGTCAATGGTAA
>NC_051410.1:1977216-1977685 GCF_015228065.2 Penaeus monodon
TTAACGTTATCACAACTTGGTATATTAACACATCTATTATTATGACTACTTGGGTGATTAACACATCTACCATTATCACAACTTGGATTTTTAACACATCTATCATTATTACAACTAGCCTCATTATCACAGTCCAGAGAAGGCTGAGAAAGGTAGATAGGTGAGGGGATGAGAGGATAAGGATGAATGAGTAAGAAGGGAGAAGTGGATGAAAAAGGTGCGAAAAGTGGAAGGAGGAGGTGAGTGGAGGAAGAGTGGATAGGAGAGAGGGCGAGGAGGGCGATGCGTGAAAGAGAGGAAGGAGGAGATGGGTGGAGGAGAGGTGAGACGAACGGGGAGGAGGAAAGGGTGCAAGGATGAGAAGGATAATGGGCGAAAGAGAGACAAGGATGAAAGGGTGAAAAGGGTAAGGAGGGTGGATAGATAAGAGGACAAAAAAAGGGTCAGAAGAGTCGATAGGTGAGAGGAT
>NC_051410.1:1977729-1978031 GCF_015228065.2 Penaeus monodon
TGCATTCTTTCACCAACCACACTAATCCTCTCTCAATTCTTCCATCTCCTCCAACAAAAACAACAATAATTCCCTTTCTTCTTCCCTCTCTTCTCCTCCTCCTCCTTCCAGACGAGATGTACGAAGGCTCCAAGAACCCACTGAGCTTCAGCCAGAAGATCAAAGCTCCCTTCTCGTGCAACATGGAGCTGCAGATGTTCCCCTTCGACACGCAACACTGCCAGATGCACCTCCGGATCGCGTCGACGAGGGAGAACTTCTTGCGATGGAGGAAGCTGGAGGTGGCGTACGAAGGAGAGGTG
>NC_051410.1:1978898-1979392 GCF_015228065.2 Penaeus monodon
ATAGAACAAACTGGCTAGATAAAAAAGAAAAGAAAAAAAGTCCACACACAAAAAAGAAACCCCCCAAAAACCAGAAAAAATAAGAGAAAGAAAAAACACCACAAAATCAAACCCCTAACCCCCGTCTCCCCCTCTCCCCCCTCCCACAGGTCACGACGTCCGAATACGTGGTCGGCGGCATGACCATCGACCACCGGAGCACGAGCAACTACAGCGTGGCCGTCGTGGGCTTCGTGTTCTCTCGGCAGTACAGCTACTACATGACATCCGCGTTCCTCCCGTCCATCATGCTCATGCTCATAGGATACGCCTCCCTCTTCTGCAAGCGTGAGAACCGGGACCTGCGGGTGATGATGTCCCTCACGACGCTGCTGGTGCTGTACTCGCTCTACCAGCAGGTCGAGGACGGCCTCCCCTCGACCTCGTACACGAAGGCGATCGACGTCTGGTTCTTCTTCGCGATTTCCTTCATCTTCACGCAGGTTTGGAGTCCG
>NC_051410.1:1979453-1979722 GCF_015228065.2 Penaeus monodon
TGAGGTAAAGAGCAAGCTGTTCTTTTTCTGCAGTTCATTATTACTGTTATTTTCTTTTTTCTTTTTATTTTTCTTTTACCATTTGTTTTTTCCTCAGGGTTTTTTGTCTTTCATTGATTAAAAAAAAATCTTGTTTTTTCTTTTTCTGTCGTTTTCTTCTTCTACTATTATTTATTTATTCATTTTTTAAATTCTTTTTTCTTACTTTGCTTTTTAGTTCAATTTGTTCTTTCCCGTTTATGTCTTTTTATGCTGTTCTCTTTTGTTCC
>NC_051410.1:1980671-1982564 GCF_015228065.2 Penaeus monodon
CGAATCTCCTCAACCCCTGTCTGCTCCAGGTCATCCTCCACGTGGCGATCGACGTGCGGGTTCCTCTGCCGACGCGCTTCCCGAAACCCACGACGGTCCTGCCCATCAACGAGATCCCGAGCAAGATGTTCCCCTCGCGGTCCTGCTGGAGGCCCCTCGTCGCAGCCAGGGTCGTCTATGCCATTCTCTTCGCCCTCTTCATGGCTGCGTTCTGGATGGTGGTCCTCAGGTTTAACGATAGTAGGAGTATCTTGGGTTTGTAGTGTTTTTTTTTGAAAGGGTTTGGGTGTGAGGTGGCTTTGAGGGTGACGTCAGAGAGGTTAGGAGTGGAGGGTGATGTCGTGAAGGGGGGTGGGGGTGGAGGAGTGGCGGTTCAGACGGCTGATGTCTTCCGAATGGAGGGACTTATTTAACAGGTGATACGATGGGGGGCGTTTGAGATCTAACGAGTAATTCGGGAGAGAAGTTTGAGATCTAAAAGGCGATTCGAGGATGAAGTTTGAGATCTAACGGATAATTCGGGAGGGAAGTTTGAGATCTAACGGATAATTCGGGAGGGAAGTTTGAGATCTAACGGATAATTCGGGAGGGAAGTTTGAGATCTAACGGATAATTCTAGAGGGAAGTTTGAGATCTAACGGATAATTCGGGAGGGAAGTTTGAGATCTAACGGATAATTCGAGAGGGAAGTTTGAGATCTAACGGATAATTCGAGAGGGAGGTTTGAGATCTAACGGATAATTCGAGAGGGAAGTTTGAGATCTAACGGATAATTCGAGAGGGAAGTTTGAGATCTAACTGGTGTTTGTAATGGCTGTTAAAGAAGTGGGTTTGAGGGGTTGAGGGTGACGTCAGAGAGGCTAGGAGTGGAGGTTGGTGTGTTGAAGGGGGATTGATGAGTGGAGAAGGTTGGTGTGTCTTGAAGTTTGAGATCTAACAGGTGATTCGAGAGGGAAGTTTGAGATCTAAAAGGCGATTCGAGGATGAAGTTTGAGATCTAACAGGGGATTCGAGGGTGAAGTTTGAACTCTTGAAGGTAAACCGAGGGTGAAGGTCGACCTTTTCACGATGATCTGGCGGTGAAGTTTCAACTGCTGAGAATAAATGAGGAAATTTCTGTTCTCGGGAGTGAAACAGATGAAGTTTTAACGGTTGAGAACGGACGGTGAAGTTTCAACCGTTCAAAGCAAGAAATTGGCAAAAAAAAAAAAATTCTTTGTTTCTTTTCTTTTCAATAGAGCTGTTGCTCACAAAGGGAAGCAATATATGTCAAATGTACAATGATTATAACAAAATACGGCTTTCAGGAGTATGAAAGTGCTAGAGTTGGCGGAAAGTGTACTTGCAAAATACCATCCATTATTAAAACAACTGATATTACCTCTGTAATACTTTTACAAGATTAAAAAACAAAACAAAACAAGTTTATAAAGATTTTTTTGAACAAATATATATACTCAGTTTTGGTTCTGTATATCACGTTGTCATAATGTAATAGAAAAACATAGAGCATGTCTATACAAAAGAATGGCTGTATTTTTAGAGTTAGTAGAATGTTATATCAACATGATATAATTTTGCCAGAAGGTGGCGGTAGAATTCAAGTCCTATGGATTATTATTTTTTACTCAATTAGAATAGAGAGAAATAGTGTTTAGAATTTGAATAATACAACACATAATAAACAATGTTGGTCCTTCATATTAGTTGGTTTTATTCCCCGAAAATCAGTATTTTATTGATTTTTTTTTAAATAGAGGAATTGTCCTAACTTTCTAGCAATAATGCGGATAAAGTTTGAAAAAAAAATATTGCTCTGTTTACTGTAGTTATTTGTGTGGTTTTGAACTCTCTTATATATTGTAGTAATCTGTCTGAGGTGTTGTCCTTCTG
>NC_051410.1:1982919-1983129 GCF_015228065.2 Penaeus monodon
ACGCAAAATACAAACAACACAAAACGTGTCCCTACCACTATCAACACGTAAAAAACACACAAGCCACGTTGCCTCCTCCCTAATAAGACAATATAAAGGTCCATACTTACAAGACAATAAGACAATGGCAAAAATAAAACTCCAGTGACACTGACCTGGTAACCTACAGAGATAAATAGCCAGGCTATAAGGGGGGGGGGGAGCAGGTGG
>NC_051410.1:1983551-1983913 GCF_015228065.2 Penaeus monodon
TGGGCGGCGTGAACAGCTGTGTAATTCCTGACTCTTCAGCATTAGCGTATTTATCTTCCTTCGCCTTCAGTGCCGCCCTGCAGCTGCTCCTCGCTGGCACCGAGCCACGCTGGGCGGCCGTCGTGTGTTGCATCGGTGTAAGCTGTTGTGATATACTTACGTGGTGTTGTATGCTGATATACTCTTGTCTTAGTATGCTATATCAGTCTTGTTATTAACATACTATTGACATACTGCTATCATATACTACTGCTGAGTATATTGTTTCACAACGTAACGAGCTTCACCGATGTAAAATACTGCTATACCCCTGAGGTGTATTACTCTAGGGTCCTGAATGAAAAGCGAGGGGATGTGATAGT
>NC_051410.1:1983935-1984026 GCF_015228065.2 Penaeus monodon
TTGAGCTCTCAATCTGCGTCTCTTTATCAGCGAACTTAAAGGGACGGTTATCGAAGTTAGACGCTAATCGAAGGTCTTGAAATAACTCGAA
>NC_051410.1:1984343-1984713 GCF_015228065.2 Penaeus monodon
ATGTATAACACGCCAGTAACGCATCAGACGCAGAACCGTAGGAACAGCCACAGAATCAGAATCACAGGAAGGGAAGTAAGGTCACGTAGCCTTATCACCTCCCCCCCCCTTCACCCACCCCCACCCTCCCTGATGTCTCCATGTGTACCGTGAGACTGTCCCTCCGAGGCCTCGTGAACACGCAATCAGGCAGGATTATTTTTCGACCGTGTTTACGTTGGCTTTTATGTCTGGGTGAGGACAATTAAAAAGCGAGACATTTGACCCAGCCTTAGGAGGGTATCGAAGCGCGGGGGGCATTTTAGCAAGGCGTCTGTTCTGGTGTTGCTAAGTTGGGTGGGGATCATTGGTAGGAATGCGCAGAGAAGTA
>NC_051410.1:1984961-1985180 GCF_015228065.2 Penaeus monodon
AAATGAACTCTTCCACGGTCAGATACTACAAATAAGGAGAAAAATCGGACCCTTTCATTTCCTTCGCCGAAACAGCCACAGTAATGAAGCTGACAAAGCCCCCTCCCGGCGCCCGAGTGTCCAGCGCGACACAACAGCGGCCTCTAATTGCTGCCTCTTTGGCTGCCTCTGCCTCTCGCTGGGCTCGGCGAGGAGAATGCACGGAATGGGTTTGCAAAC
>NC_051410.1:1985956-1986191 GCF_015228065.2 Penaeus monodon
TGGGTTTACATGAACTTTATATGTGCATTAATTAGCAGACTGTGATACAATAGCTAAAGTAACAATAATTACGTAAAAATGAGACTGGATACACCACATGTGGCGAAAATGACCAAAGGCATGCAATACACACATGCAAACGAACATTAAAATGCACGTACTGAGGGATTTAGTTAGACATTAGTGCATTCTAGAAAAAATTAAGAACTTAGTATATATGTACACAAACAAGTGT
>NC_051410.1:1986314-1986666 GCF_015228065.2 Penaeus monodon
AACGCCCGCACCCTTTTGCACGCACAATATTTGCAACGAAGTATGTCAAACTAAAGCTTACGATGGGCAGATACTCGTGATTACATGTTCATGCTTACAACCATTATGTCTTTACCGTCCTCTTCATTACTGTCATTTGCATCACTTCATCACAATTACGCTCATTATAACCATTGTTATCGTTATAATTATTTATCGTGCCTTTTCTCATTCTTCATAACAAGTGTTTCATATATTTATTTACTTGTTGTTAAAAAGTAAATAAGGGTGAAATAAAAACAATTATTGTCAATAAAATATACATTTGAATGTATACATTAACTGTGTCCGTAAAAATAGCTATAATCCGAAA
>NC_051410.1:1986968-1987512 GCF_015228065.2 Penaeus monodon
CATACAAGTAAAGAACAAGAGAAAGAATCAAAGGAAGATCCAAACAACCCCGTCAGTCATTAACTAAACACAAAATTTCGGCAATCAACATAAAAAAATCAAGAACACATCCATATATCTAAACATCATCTTAATCCTATCATAAAGTGCCTAACACTTTATATAAAAACCAAGAGCATCAATCAACCAGGATCTTTTCCTTCGCGAGAAGACAGACCAACAGCACAATCAAAACCTATTATTCCCAAACGCCTTGGTAAATGGATAAACAGATAAGAAACTTAAAGCAATAAATGGTTGTGTCAGTTCAGAAGATAGATGAAATACACTAAATTAAATAGGATGGGATTGATATCAGGGAAATTCGTAAAGCAGATATCCCTCAGTGATGGAAACCGTTGCCTTTTCAACAAATAAATAATATCCTTACATGTAAAAAAGACAACAGCAGTAAAAAATAAATAAGAAAAGAAAAATTCCCTTCATCACAAAATGCATTTCCTTCGGCAGTTTCTAAAATGTTCTTTAGTCGTTTCTAGCAACG
>NC_051410.1:1987530-1987927 GCF_015228065.2 Penaeus monodon
AACAGCCGTTCCGGAAAGGAAATTTTCAACCATACCTAAAACGTCTTTTTTCTCCTTCAGCCGTCCCGAAAACGTTTTTTTTTTCTCCTTCAGCCGTTCCGAAAACGTTTTTCTTTCTCCTTCAGCCGTTCCGAAAACGTTTTTCTTTCTCCTTCAGCCGTTCCGAAAACGTTTTTTCCCTTTCTTTTTTGTTTTGTTTTTCTCCCTTTTTTTCCTTTTTTTTTCCTTTTTTTTTAGGCCGTCTCGCACGCACTCAGCTGACGTAACTCAAGACGGCCTTCTTCCGGGCGTTCACCTCGACGACGCCGGCCAAGAAATCCTCGTGCGTTGCCGTCGATGAGTTGCGACGCAAGGCGGTCATGCCCTGGGGGGAGGGGGGGGGCGGTCATTGTAAATC
>NC_051410.1:1988656-1989239 GCF_015228065.2 Penaeus monodon
AAAACTTGTAACACAAAACATTATTGCAAAGAGAGAATTAGAGAATACACAGACTTCAGCCTAATTTCATTACTAACCGTTGCAAACACGCAGTATGCAAATTTCATCATAATCTCAAGCGCACGATTAAAAATAAATCACATTTTGTTAGTGTAGTATTTATAGATGTAATGTAAATGGTAAACGGTATCCATACATTATACTGTTATGACAATTAAAAGTGCAACACAAGAGTGGTAATTAATGATATCAATGAAACGGTAGTGAAATGACAATAATTGATAAACAGAAGAATGAAAAAAAATGGATAAATAAGTAAATAGAAAATAAAAGAAACAAATCTGACATTACAGTTCCCTAAACTGAGACGCTAAGAACGACACACAAAAAGTCTAAACAAATCTTGAAGAAGTTGAGCCTTATCAGTTTCACTTTTAATATCATTATTCTGTCTCTTTTGTTTCCCTTAAGAAACGGTTACTTGCTGTGTTATTGGCTTTCTTGTCGTGTAAGCAATTTTAGGATCAGGAATTCTGCATCTGCTCCGCATCTCTCTTCTAGACAACAGACAGAGAAGCATGAC
>NC_051410.1:1989529-1990469 GCF_015228065.2 Penaeus monodon
CGCGCGCACTCACCGCCTCCACGCACACGGCCCGGCACTGCGCGCCGCTGAAGCCGCCGGTCGTCCGCGCGACCTCCCTAAGGTCGACATCCCGGCAGTTCATCTTGCGAGAGTAGAGCTTAAGGATCTCGAGGCGCTCCTCCTCGCAGGGGAGAGGCAGCTCGATCTTCTTGTCGAACCTCCCGGCCCGAAGGAGCGCCGGGTCCAGGACGTCGGCGCGGTTGGTGGCCGCCAGGACCTGCGGGCGGGGGCGGTGAGACGGGGTGAGAGGGCGGTGAGAGGGCGGTGAGACGGGTTGAGAGGGCGGTGAGAGGGGCGGTGAGAGGGGGTGAGAGGGCGGTGAGAGGGGGTGAGAGGGGCGGTGAGAGGGCGGTGAGACGGGTGAGAGGGGCGGTGAGAGGGGCGGTGAGAGGGGGGGTGAGAGGGGGGGTGAGAGGGGCGGTGAGAGGGGGTGAGAGGCGGTGAGAGGGGGTGAGAGGGGGCGGTGAGAGGGGAGAGGGGGTGAGAGGGCGGTGAGAGGGGCGGTGAGAGGGGCGGTGAGAGGGGCGGTGAGAGGGCGGTGAGAGTGGGTGAGAGGGGGCGGTGAGAGGGCGGAGAGAGGGGGTGAGAGGGGCGGTGACGGCGGGAAGTGGTGGGGCGAGATGGTGGTGAAGGAGGTGGTGATGGTGGCGGAGGTGTGGTGGAGTTGTGGTGGCGCTGCAGGGGGAGGAGGGTGAAAAATGGGGGTGGTGATGGGGGTGAGGCTGTGTGGTGGTGGTGATGGTGAGGTGGGGGTGATATGGTGTAGTGAAGTAGTGGTGGTGATGAAGTGATGGTGAAGTGGTGGAGAGGTGGTTATATAATGATATGATAATGATAAGGATAAGAACAATAATTGAAATAATGGTTTCTTATGATAATCATAAAATTACGACTATTACAACTAATAGTAATGATGGTG
>NC_051410.1:1990573-1990681 GCF_015228065.2 Penaeus monodon
CAAACAAAAACAACAATAATAAAAATAGCATTAATGACAACAACAAAAACATTTATTCTAACGAAAAAGACAACAAAAATGATATAACAAAGAAACATCACGTTATCG
>NC_051410.1:1990803-1990960 GCF_015228065.2 Penaeus monodon
CCACAAAGCTTCCCAGGGGCAAGAGCGAGTCCCCTTTCCCCTCACCGTCACTGCGCTGTTGGTCGAGAAGCCATCCATTTCGCTGAGCAGAGCCAGCATCGTCCGCTGCACTTCGCGGTCCCCCGACCTGTCACTGGAAAAGCGCTTCGACCCTGAA
>NC_051410.1:1991167-1992031 GCF_015228065.2 Penaeus monodon
CGACGGCACACAACGCAACTCACCAATAGCATCAATCTCATCTATGAAAATGATCGACGGGGCCTTTTCCTTGGCCAGAGCAAAAGGCGTCGTGGACCATCTTGGCTCCGTCGCCGAGATAGACCTCCACCAGCTGAGGGCCCGCCAGCCGGATGAAGGTGCTCCTGGTCTCGCCTGCGCACGCACGAGCTATCATGGTCTTCCCTGTCCCCGGGGAGCCATGCAGCAACACGCCCTTGGTGGGACTGATGCCTGTGGGGGGACGCTTTATTTAAGTGATACGAATTTGAAATGCAATCGGCAGGCGTCATTTTCCAAAAGATCATTATCACAGACGTCACTACGAAGAGACAAACGCAATAATTCACGTATCTTAACCTCCAATATGACACCGTACTGAAACAAACTGGACATGCAATCGGCGCTGTCATCATTTCCATCCACCATTAACACAAACACCACTTCAACTATCATCACGAAGACCCGGAGAATAGCTCACCGATTTCCTGAAAGCGGCTCCGTTGCTTGATGGGCAGGATGACCGCCTCCTTCAGCTCCTTGATCTGCTTGCGAAGGCCCCCGATGTCGGAGAAGGTCTGCGCCGGCCTCTCCGTCACCTCCATGCGGGTGATCCTCGGGTCGTGGGGCTTCGGCAGGGTCTCGACGATGACGAACGAGTTCTTCAGCACCGCCACCAGGTCGCCGGGCTTCAGGTCATCGGCGTCGACCAGGCCCGGCAGAGGCAGGAACAGGGTGAAGCTGGTCGAGGTCCTGATCACGACGGTCCGGATCGGCTTGTAGTTGCCGTCTCTGCAGGCGCCGGGGATCACGGCCTCGCTGCTGTCGGGCGCCGCGATCACCTGC
>NC_051410.1:1992425-1993429 GCF_015228065.2 Penaeus monodon
AAACGAGAGACAAGACACAGCCAGACCCCCAAACCAAACCCCAAACCAAACACCCAAACCAGACCCCCCAACCAGACCCCAAAGCAGACCCCAAACCAAACACCCAAACCAGACCCCAAACCAGACCCCAAAGCAGACCCCCAAAGCAGACCCCAAACCAGACCCCCAGACCAGACCCACAAACCAGACCCCCAACCAGACCCCAAACCAGACCCCCAAACCAAACCCCCCAACCAGACCCCCCAACCAGACCCCCCAACCAGACCCCCCAACCAGACCCCCAAACCAGACCCCCAACCAGACCCCCCAACCAGACCCCCCAACCAGACCCCCCAACCAGACCCCCCAACCAGACCCCCCAACCAGACCCCAAACCAGACCCCCAAACCAACCCCAACCCCGACCCCCCAACCAGCCCCCCAACCAGACCCCCAAACCAGACCCCCCACAAACCCCAACCAACCCCCAACCCCCCAACAGACCCCAACCAGACCCCCCAACCAGACCCCAAACCAGACCCCCAAACCAGACCCCCAAAACCAAAAAACCCCAAACCAGACCCCAACCAAACCCCAACAGACCCCAAAACCAGACCCCAAAAACCCGACCCCCAACAGAAAACCCCCAAACCAGACCCCAAACAGGGCCCCCAACCAAACCCCCAACCAAAAAACCCCCAAACCAACCCCCCAAAAGACCCCAAACCCGACCCCAACCAAACCCAACCAGACCCCCCAACCAGACCCCCAAACCAGACCCAAACCAGACCCCAAACCCCCCAACCAACCCCCCAACCCGACCCCCCCCCCCCACCTGCAGAATGGTAGCCAGCAGGTAGGGTCGCTGCTGAAACCCGCTGATCATCTCGAGATTGGCTTCGAGGAGACCCTTCTTCTCCCTGATTGCAAACTGATATGCGGAGTTCTTCTTCATTTCTCGTTGGGAGTAAATTCGCCGTATCTTCATACAGCGTCGAGGGGCATCTTCGCCGCTGCGCTCTGGAA
>NC_051410.1:1994056-1994221 GCF_015228065.2 Penaeus monodon
GCTAAATACCCAAATTAGGCCAATTATCGAAATAGACCTCATTCTAAAAAAAAAAACAAAAAAAAAAACAAGAAAACAAAACAAAAAAAAAAAACAAATAAAAAATCAAAAAAACAAACGTGCATAAAAAATAACAATAAACAAGGACAAAAATTAATCATCCTT
>NC_051410.1:1994529-1994775 GCF_015228065.2 Penaeus monodon
TTTTTACAATGACAAAATAATCTACATCGAAAAAAAACCTGACACACGTTTCCCTCCCCTCAATGTCAACAAATTTTTCTTTATCTCAAAATAAAAAGCAATTCTTTTTTGATCATCACAACATACTTTTTTTCTTTAAAGGTTTTTTTTAAGCTTGTGCTGTCAAAAAAAATTACACGGTTATTGACTTAAGAAATTTCCTTTTCTTTTAATTTTTTTAAACGTTTTTTTTTTTCAGGGAATCTG
>NC_051410.1:1994827-1995148 GCF_015228065.2 Penaeus monodon
GTCTCGTCCACCTCCCCGTATTTTTTTGGTGTTTTGATGTGGTGTGGTGTATTCCGTGTGTGCCCGATAAAATATCCATGCATTTGCAGAAAATTTTTTCTTGCGTTTCAATGTTTTTTTTGGATTGATTTTTCTGATCACTCTGCATTCGACATGCATGGAAATTTATATAAAACTCCACTTATCTCTTTGTCTGTATCCACTGAAAAGGAAAAATGTTATGTTTAAAGGGCAAGGGAAACATTAAAAGGGGTTTTAAAACTGGTGATAACAATGATAATAGTAAAGATTTTATAAAAACTATGATGCTAAGATCGCTTT
>NC_051410.1:1995311-1996110 GCF_015228065.2 Penaeus monodon
AGTATATAATGATAATGAAATAACAATGATGATAATAATAATATATAAATAATAAAAACATAATAATAATAATGATGTTATGATCAAAGAAAATATAATTAGGTAATAAAAATAATTTTAAAAAGGAAATGATATAACCAAATGATAACTTAAATAACACTAATGATATGATAATAACAATAAAAAAAATCAAAATGGAAAATAGTAAAACTTAAACAATGATAATAAAGATAAAAATTAAAAAAGTAACTTTTAAGTAAAAACGATAATAAAGTAATAAGTTACTAATTAATCTAAAAACACTACTTAATTTTCTACAAAAAAAAATAATAAAAAATTTTGATACCATAAGAGCAAAAAAAAAAAAAATTTATAATGAAAACCAAAATAACAATGATATTTTATAAATATGTGATAAAATTTTAAAACCACAAAAATTAATTAGGGTAACAATTAAATTAACGGCAAAGAGACGTAATAATAACAATAAATACAACCATTCATGAAAAAAACGTAATTATCATTCATTCATTATTCCCTTTTGTAAAAAAATAAGTAATTATCGTTTCATTCGTCCTCATTATAACATTTTTTGCTTACCTGTCAAAACGGCCTCTCTTTTATCAAATTAGTGTAATTATCTTTCCCATTAAACGTTTTCAGTATAGTCTCCAGAAAAACCCGTTTTTAACCTCGTCTTCCGGAAAAGCTTCGTGATCTCTGTTCAAAAACCTGGGTCGAGTTACCCCGTGGATTAAAACTCTTTCCTGCCTTTTTTTTTTTTATTAATTTAAAAAAC
>NC_051410.1:1996213-1996320 GCF_015228065.2 Penaeus monodon
AAAAATTGTGCTTTGGAATAAATTGGTTAGTTGAGATGGTTACTTAAACTTATTATTATCATCTTTATTTTTATTTATTTGGGTATTATTGTTCTATTACATCAGTC
>NC_051410.1:1997574-1997806 GCF_015228065.2 Penaeus monodon
GAATAAGTAACCTCATTATTCCACATCCATCTCCACATCCCCTAACTTTTTCCACTGAAAGAGTCTTTTCTCCTCACTCGATATCCACCAGGATTCCACTTTTCTGGTTTCCACCTGCTTTTATCATTCCCCCCCTCCCACCCACTTAACTAATTCTTATTTCTCGCTTCCACACCCCTCCACCTATTCCATTCCACCTCTACATTCGTATCCACCAAATTTTCCACGACTT
>NC_051410.1:1998240-1998541 GCF_015228065.2 Penaeus monodon
CCAGCCCGCGGGAGGGCCGTTCTTCCCAGCCGAGAATGGGCCCCGGACCGACCCCCACGTTTTCGGTGTGGCTGGGCCCGAGCGGCGAGACCCTTTCCGACGTGCGGTCTGCTCGTGGCTCGGGTCCAGTACTTCCGGGGAGAGCGCCTCGTATTTCCTCGTTCCGTCAGCGATCAAAATAACGAGCTTTTTTTTGGGGGTTTAGAAATTTTTTTTTCTGTTTTTTTTTTCTTCTTTTTTTTTCCCATTTGTATATAATTTTTTACTTGTTTGTTTTTTTGTGTGTTTGTTTGTATTGTGA
>NC_051410.1:1998575-1998718 GCF_015228065.2 Penaeus monodon
AGTTCGGGTTTTACAGTTTTTTTCTCTCTCCGATTTTCTTATTTTCCTTCTTTTTCTGTTTTGTTTCTTTTCTGTTTTTCTGTTTCCCCTTTTTTTCGTTCGTTCGGTTTTTCCCTTTTTTTCGGCTTCAGGCCCCGTGTTTC
>NC_051410.1:1999253-2000151 GCF_015228065.2 Penaeus monodon
CGTTCTGCTTCCCCCAAAACGACCTTCATAGAAATTTATGTCTTAAACGTTAAAAATTTAACGAGTTGTCTCATGCACGCCCCTTTAAACTTACCTCCCCTTTAAAGTTTTTTTCCCTTCCTTTTTTTTTCCTTTCTTAAATTCGAAATTTGGGCCCCTCCTTTTCTCGGTGCAACGGCTAAGGAATAAGTGGGGGGAATGGCCAGAGAAGGTCATGGAAATGCAAAGGAGTCAGAATTACATTTTTTTTTCACAGAGGGGGCGATGGCGTCAGGGCCGGAAGGGTTTTTGATTGAAAATTTTTTAAAAGTGTTATCGTTCCATTTTTTTTTTTGGGGGGGGGGGGGTCCCAAACCCGTCATTCAGATTACTTAGTTTTATATTTTTTTTGTTGTTCTTAAAAAAAAATTTTTTATGTTTTTTGCGATTGGAAACTCCATTTTTTGAATTAGTTTTTTGAGTAAATTTTGCGTGTCGTGTTTGGGATTTATTTACGTTATTTGCTTTTTTTGTTCTTCTAAAGATCACGTCTAGGATTGTTGTTGTCACTTGATTCCTATCATTCCTTTGTTGTACTTTTAATAAACAGTAAGAAGAAAATAAAGACGAATCAAAAACGCCTCAATGAATTGATTCTTTTTTTATGAAAAACCCCCGATACGCACGTATTCCTTCAAAAAATTCAAAAATTGAAAAACAAAAAAAAAAGCGATTTTCTGAAACCACGGACGGACTAAAATTTTACGGACACATAAACCTATTTTACAACCCGGATGATTATATTCAAAGGTCAAAAAGGGCCACGATGTTATCAAATTTACGCCTGCTCTGTCCCCTTTAATTCCCCAGTAGCGATTTTTGGGTGTGCGTATTTGGGGGTGTGGTCTGTGTACGTTTT
>NC_051410.1:2000187-2000492 GCF_015228065.2 Penaeus monodon
GGGCTTAGACAAAAATATAAAGGTAGATATAGAGGGGGGAAATTTTTACGAAACCCTACTCAAAATAAGTAAAATCCTTTTTCGGGGGGTTAGACAAAGCAAATACGCTGCCACGTTTTCCCCCAAAAATTGCAACTCTGGTGGGGGTCCCCAGTGACCTCCGGACCTTATGCTGCACCCCGGGGGGTAAAACCCTTCCCTCTGGGGAAAGGGGAAGATGGAAATATTGTAGATGACATTGAAAGAAGGTTTATTTTTTTTTTTGTGGGCCATAGGCTTGGATAAAACCCGGGGGGAAAAAGTTT
>NC_051410.1:2000565-2000824 GCF_015228065.2 Penaeus monodon
AAGTACGTGCATATACTACGAAAAATTTTTTTCAAAAAGGGTTATTTTTTTTTATTAGTGTCCTGCAACGACTTTTTTTTTTTTGAACCATCATGCAAACTAGAAAATGTTTTATTACAATAAAAATAAATTGTCCTGGGTTAAAAATTTTTGAGAAAAAGAATGGAGAAAAAGTATGAAAAAAGGGTTTCTTTTTTTCCTTGGACAATACTAAAAAATTAAATCATTAAAAGCACATTTTTTTTGGTTTTTGTTTGGG
>NC_051410.1:2001138-2001203 GCF_015228065.2 Penaeus monodon
ATTTTATTTCTATATATGCATTAACCACATATTAATATATGTATCTACTTTATCAGTAGTTATTT
>NC_051410.1:2004683-2004849 GCF_015228065.2 Penaeus monodon
CCCCCCACACACCCCCACCACACACACATTTGCACACCCCAAAACCCTTGCACAAAAGCACCCTTGCACACACGCACCTTGCACACACCACACTTGCCCACAACACCCACTTGCCACCACTTGCCACACACACACTTGCAAACACACAATTGCACAACACCACTTG
>NC_051410.1:2004978-2005281 GCF_015228065.2 Penaeus monodon
CACCCACATCCCGTGCTTCTTGGAATGTTTTAAATTTGGTATAATATTGTCCGGGAAAAAAAATGATCGCTTTTTTTTCAGTGATTTTTTTTCTCCTTTCTTTTCTCTTTATATATGTTCCATCCGCGGGTATTAAACTTTATTTTGTGATTTTGGAACTGCAAATCACGTTGCTACGTCCCCTCTGCATGTTGCAGTTTGCAGAATCACAAGGTAACACCTGTGGCGCAGACCTACACAAACAAAGCGCTAATTTTTTTATTGATATAATCATATTTCGTGAGTATATCACTGATAGGCTTC
>NC_051410.1:2005331-2005734 GCF_015228065.2 Penaeus monodon
TTTTTGCAGTTTCAAAGTCTATTACTTTTAAAAATATCGTTAAGCATATGATTATCCCTTTTTTTATTTAAAAAATAATATTCTCCACCCAAAAAGCATCAACGCTTAATACGTTACTGTTATCCAGCCTATGGTCCACAAAAAAAAACCTAAACCCTTCTTTCAATGTCATCTACATCTTTTCTCATCATTCACCTTCCCCAAGGGGAAAAGGTTTTGCCCCCGGGGCACATAAGCGCCGGAGGTCACTTGGGCCCGCCACCGACGTTGAAATTTTTGGGTAACGTGGCAGCTGTACTTGTTTTTGTCAAACCCCCAAGAAGGATTTTACTTATTTTTGAGTACGAGTTCGTCAAAAACCCCCCTCGATATCTTCCTTATTATTTTTGTCTAATGTCCCCTA
>NC_051410.1:2005756-2006651 GCF_015228065.2 Penaeus monodon
AGTCGGTCTTTTTAAATCGTACACGACGCAACCCCCCCAATACGCACACACCTAAATCCTCACTAGGGAACCCAAAGGGACAGAGCGGGCTTAATTGATAACATCCGTGGTCCTTTTGCCCTTTGACTATAAACACCCCAGGTTGTATATGGGGTTTATTGTCCGTTGAAATTTTTGTCCTCCGGGGTTTGTACAGAAATTTGCTTTGTTTTTTGTTTTTAATTTTTGAATGTTTTAAAGGGAATACGTGCTACTGGTGTTTCTAAAAAACTAATCAATTCTATCTGAGCGCTTTTGATTCCTTTATTCTTCTTTTTTACGTTTATTATAAGTATCAACCAGAATGATGGAATCAAGTGACAAAAACAATACCTCAGCGCTGACTTGAAAAACAAAAATGCAAAATAAACTGATAAAAAAATCCCAAACCGACACGCTACAATTTACCTCAAAAACAAATTTTCCCCAAAAATGGACGTTTCCAAATCGCAAACATAAAAAGTTTTTTACAGAACAACCAAAAAATAAAACTAGTAAATCTAAATAAACCGGGTCTGGCGCCCCCCCCCCCCAAAAAAAATGGTTTTCGAAAACCCTTTTATAAGAAATTATCAATCAAAAAAATTTCCCCCCCTGCCCATCCCCCGTCTGTGAAAAAAAAATGTAATTTTGTACCCCTTTTTTGCTTACCACTGCTCTCTCTCTGGCCTTCCTCACTTATTCCTCTAGCCGTCTGCACCGAAAAGGAGTGCCAAAGTTTCAAATTTTAGAAAGGGAAAAAAAAAAGGAAAAAGATTTAAATGAGAGGAAATTTAAGGGTCGTGCATGAGACAACTCTTTAAAATTTTAATCGTTAAAGACATAAATTGCTATAAAGGGGTCGTTTCGGGGGAAC
>NC_051410.1:2007444-2008313 GCF_015228065.2 Penaeus monodon
CTTCTAATCCCAAAATTCAGCTCTTATTCTTCTGACCCTGACGGCATACAGCAGAAAACGGGGCGCTCTCCCGAAGTAGGCCCTGACCCGCAGACCGTCACCCCCGGAAAGGGTCTCCCGCTGGGGCCGACCACACCACGCGTGGGAGTCGGTCTGGGCCGATTCTCCGGCTGGAAGAACAGGCCCTCCCCCCGCGGGCTGGGGGGGGGGGGGGATGTGGAGGTGGGGGGAAAAGGGGAGGGGAGGGGGAGAGATGTGGGGTGGAGGAGGGGGGGGAGGGGAAGATGTGGAGGTGGAGAGATGGGGATTTGGGTGGAGGTAGGATGGAGGTGGTGGGGGGGGAGGAAGGGAGGATTGGGGATGGTGGGGGTAAAAGGGGAGGGGGGGAATGTGGAGTTGGTGGGGTGGTGGGGGTGGGGGTTTGGGTTAGGGGGAGAGATTTTGGAGGATGGTTTTTGGAGGGGGGGGAAGGGGGAGGGGGTTTGGAGGTGGAGGGGGAAGATTGGAGGAGGGTTTTTGGAGGGAGGGGGAGGAAAAGATTGGAGTTGGTGATAAGGGGAGGTTTTAGGTGGGGGAGAATGTGGGTTGGTTGGGCGGAAAATGGGTTTTGGGAGGTGGAACGAGAGATTGGCGTTGGGTGGATGTAAAGGTCGTGGAATTAGGTGATCGAATGTCAGAGGTGGAATGGAATGGGTGGGTGGTGGTGGAAGGGGAAATAAAAATTTTTAAGTGATTGGAGGCTGGAGGGGGAATATAAGAACCGGGGGAAAACCGAAATGTGAACTGGCCCGGTGGATATGAGTGGGAAATGACTCTTCCATGTGGAAAATTTTTAGGGGGATGTGGAGTGGGTTGGAATAATGAGTTAC
>NC_051410.1:2008451-2008738 GCF_015228065.2 Penaeus monodon
TTTTGGGTGGTTTGGGGTGTGTGTTTTTGGTGTGTTTTGTTTGTGGTTTTTTTGTGTGTGTTTTTGGGAGGTGGTGTTTTTTGTTTGGGTGTGGGTTGGGTGGGGTGTGGTGGTGTTTGGGGGTTTTTTGGGGTGGGGGGTGTGGGGGTGGGGTGTGGGTTGGGTGGTTGTGGGGGGGGGCTTTTGGGGGTTTTTAGGGGTTTTTTTGGGGGGCGGGGGGGGGGTTTTTTTTTAAAAAGGGCGTTTTTGGGGGTTGGTGGTTTGTTGTGTTGTTTATGTGTGGTTTT
>NC_051410.1:2008772-2009530 GCF_015228065.2 Penaeus monodon
GTGTGTTTTTTTTGTGTGTTTGGTTTTTTTTTGTGGGTTTTTTTTGCTTGTTTTTTGTTGTGTTTGTGTGGTGTTTGTTTTTGTGTTTTTTTTGTTTTGTTTTGTGGGTTTTTGTTTTTGTTTTTTTTTGTTGTTTGGTGTGTGGGGTTTTTGTTTTGTTTTTGTGTTGTGTGTTTGTTTGTGTGTGGGTTTGTTTGTTTTTTGTGTTGTGTGTTGTGTTTGGTGGGGTTTGTGTGGTTGTGGTTTTTTGTTTTTGTTGTTTGGTTTGTGTTGTTTTGTTTTTTTTGTGTTTGTTTTTGTTTTTGTGTGTTTGTGTTTTTGTTTTGTTTTGTTGGAGTTTTTTGTTTTGTTATGTTTTTTTTGTGGGGGGGTGTGTGTTTTTTTTTGTGTGTTTGTTGTTTTTGGGTTTTTTTGTTTATTTGTGTTTGTTGGGGTTTTGTATGTTGTGAAGTGTTGTTTTTGGTGTTTGTGTGGTTTTTTGTTGGTTTTGGTGGTGGTGTTTTGTTTGTTTTTATGTTGTTTTGGGTATAATCTCCAATGTCTAGCTATATCCCAAACCCCCAAAATGATTTGTGAGTTCTTTTTGTTTTGTCAAAAACTCGCACAATTTTTTCCCAAAAAATTTACTTCCCCCAAAATTAACAGACCAAACAAATTAATTTTTTTTGTCAAATAATGAGAGAAAATAAAGATAATTTTAAATAAAAATAATATAAAAAATATTGATAGATAATTCAAATACAATAACAGCAAATTGT
>NC_051410.1:2009619-2009717 GCF_015228065.2 Penaeus monodon
TTGTTAATAATCAAAAAACGGTTGAGTTTTCACCGTACCCCCCCCCCCTTGACAAACCGATTTTCCCTTTTTTTCCACACCTGACAGGAAACGTTTTG
>NC_051410.1:2009827-2009915 GCF_015228065.2 Penaeus monodon
GATTTAATTTTTTAACTTCCGTTAATTAATTTTAGATAAAATTGTTGTATATATCCAAATTTTTAACCAATTTCTCAAAACAAATTTT
>NC_051410.1:2010002-2010280 GCF_015228065.2 Penaeus monodon
TTTTTTAATTAATAAAATCTAAAAAAGGGATTAAAAGGGTTTTAATTCCAGTGGTAAACTCACCCCCTTTTAAAAATTACATATTGTTTTTTGGCAAAATCATTTTTAAAGGGGTTTTAATCTTTAATGAACACGTTTTTAACATAATTCCTATTAAAATAATGGAGGGTTGTGAAAATTTTAAGAAAAAGGGTTTAATGAGGAGAAAAGATAACAGAAATTTAAATTTTTAATTTTTCAATAAGGGGAAAAAGAATTAAATTAAAATTTCGTTGGTT
>NC_051410.1:2010311-2010744 GCF_015228065.2 Penaeus monodon
CTTTTCCCTTACAAATTTTTACCAATTAATCCTTTTCTTTAAATTTCCAATTTTTTAAATAATTATCTTTTAGTTTTGGTTTGCAAATTTTAATTTTTTTTTTTTTGCTCTCGGTATCAAATTTTTATTAAATTTTTCCCGGAGAAAATTTATTATATGATTATATTACAAGACAAAAAATAATTTCAAATTTCGAACAAAATTTTTTCTTTTTTTTTTATAATTACATGAAGTATTCTATTATTATTTTGATTTTTATTTATTTTTTATTTTCATTACATTTGTTTTTAATGTTTTCATTTTTTCTCTTCCAATTAAAAAATTTTAATTACCAAATTATTTGCTTATGACAAAATAATTTTTATATTTATTTATTACAAAAATTTTATTATAAATGTTATTTTTTTCATTAATTTCTTTTTGTCATTGTAAA
>NC_051410.1:2010813-2011009 GCF_015228065.2 Penaeus monodon
AAAAATTTTGGTTGGGTTTGGTTGCGCATCATTATGGTATCATGTTATTATTTCTTTAATTACATTGTTTATCACCATATTAAAAACCATTTTAACTGTTTTCCATTAACAAACATTATCCTATTTATGATAAACAAAGAGAAAAGGGGGTTTGATATTTTTTACCCCCCATTGAATGCGATGATGGAATTCAATT
>NC_051410.1:2011038-2011354 GCF_015228065.2 Penaeus monodon
TTTTATTCTAAACATTATTTTACAAAAACATAAAACACACCTCGAACCAAACAAAATCCGGGGTTTGGGGTGGAAAAGGAATGATGTAGATGTGATGATATAATAATTATATAAATTTAAAAAAAAATTTAAAAAATTGTTTTTTTTTGGGTTCTTTGTTTTTTTGTCCGCCGCTTAAAAAAAATCCAAGGGCCCAAAGGCATGTTCTTGCAAAATAATTTCATGAGATTTGAGAAAAAAAATTTGTTCCATTTTGGAAAAAAACTTTCCCCAAATTTTTTTCAGAAAAATTTTGCTTGAAATTGTGTTGGGGGGG
>NC_051410.1:2011433-2011542 GCF_015228065.2 Penaeus monodon
GGATTAAGATGGATTATAGATTGGTTTTAGTTTCTTGGGAAATTTTAAAATATTTTTAAAAAAAAAAACGGCACCATAACAAAGCCCCAAATTCACTACTTTTTTTTAC
>NC_051410.1:2012356-2012491 GCF_015228065.2 Penaeus monodon
GCCTCCCCCCTCTCTCTCTTTCAAGCAGATGATACGTTTCTGGCTTCTGGTTGGAATATTAAGATGCTGAGCAGAAGTCTTCACTAGTCTGAAGTCAGTGGCCATGATCCTCGTCCATGATCTCACTTACTCTTC
>NC_051410.1:2012630-2013109 GCF_015228065.2 Penaeus monodon
GCCTCCCCCCCTCTCTCTCTTTCAAGCAGATGATACGTTTCTGGCATCTGGTTGGAATATTAAGATGCTGAGCAGAAGTCTTCACTAGTCTGAAGTCAATGGCCAGGATCCCCGTCTCGTCTGAAGTCAGTGGCCAGGATCCCCGTCTCGTCTGAAGTCAGTGGCCAGGATCCCCGTCTCGTCTGAAGTCAGTGGCCAGGATCCCCGTCTCGCAGAAGGCTCAGCTAGAGGAGGCGACGGGAAACCTACTCTGGCCATCACTTTCCTGGTTAACTGGTCTACGAAATGCCACGGAGTATTTTTAAGTGACGCGAGGATATGATGATTAACATGTTCTACGCCAGAGCACTGAAGAAGCAGTTTGAAAATTATTTGAATATTTTTTTTCGATTGTCGTTTCATTTGAATCGGAAATGATCGCTGGAAAATGTTACAGTGGGAGAGAAATGTGATAAATGAGTCAGTGATTGAAATACGAT
>NC_051410.1:2013135-2013269 GCF_015228065.2 Penaeus monodon
AAACTGAGTTGACGAGGGAGATAGGTAATTAAAGCAGAACATATATCTAAAAAAATGAGAAACAGGGTTATAAGAACAACAAACATGACGAAAAAGAATGCACAATCAAAGAATAATCAAAAAAGTATATAAAG
>NC_051410.1:2014682-2014786 GCF_015228065.2 Penaeus monodon
GAAGTCAGGTTTCAAGGCGGCGCTGAGTTCGGGCGGAGGCGCTGAAGGCAAGAGGCAAGGCCGCTGCACGGGACCAGCGGGACGAGCAGGAAGGGCGCTGTGTT
>NC_051410.1:2015282-2015373 GCF_015228065.2 Penaeus monodon
AAAGCACATGGATATAGACAGACAGATAGAAAGACAACAGAGGTAAATGAATAGATGTCTGCAGTGGCGAGAGAAAGGAGGGATGGAGACG
>NC_051410.1:2015604-2015912 GCF_015228065.2 Penaeus monodon
GAAGAGAGAGCCAAGTGCAGTCCAACTATTCCTCGCGAGCAAACGTCGAAGCCAGTGCCAAACACGAGAGGAATCGGACGCGGCGACCTCTCTGAAGTGTCCACGAGAGCAGGTGTCCCTCCCCAAGTTCGCCAGTTAGGACGCGAATTAATTTGATTTTCAGGCCGTTATGCTCCTCTCCCAGCTTGCTTTTCCGAGTTTGATGGATTAATTATACCTAGAGAATGTTACGTGATTCCTTCCGCGGGGAGCAAAACAACAACAACGCGTCCGAAACGGTGGTTGGCAAATTTTCAAATGGAACTAGA
>NC_051410.1:2016477-2016557 GCF_015228065.2 Penaeus monodon
TTTAAGGTTGTTCTAACCTATTTGTGAGCGTAAATTCTGAAAACGATTTTATTGTTAAGATTCGTTCGTCATTCATCCTC
>NC_051410.1:2016714-2016899 GCF_015228065.2 Penaeus monodon
CCTCCTCGTCACTTACTTGTCAACTATCATTCCCTTACAATCACATTCTTGCCAGTCATCAACCAGACATCATCAATTCCTTTTTCTTATTAACTCTTGGCCTTACTTCTCTCGATATGGATCAATGGCAGAGCGACGTTTTCCCCAATCGCAAGGTCAAAGGTCCGAGCGCAATCAACAGCTCT
>NC_051410.1:2016974-2017083 GCF_015228065.2 Penaeus monodon
TCCCCTGCGATTGTGATATTTTTGTCTTTATCGACCGTATTAGTTCAGGATTTTTTTTCTCTCTCTCTTTTGGGTTTTCATTTTCTTTCGTTCTGTATTTCCTTGTTCA
>NC_051410.1:2017133-2017281 GCF_015228065.2 Penaeus monodon
CTGGAAAACACTTAATTCACACCATTTGGGGAAAACTCTCATTGTTGAACGTTCACTTGACTTACGAAAAGTACTGAAATTTGTGAAAAATCTGATCGTATGCTGAAATCACCGAGGAACAGAAATGTTAACATCCTAGTAAGTGTAG
>NC_051410.1:2018159-2019250 GCF_015228065.2 Penaeus monodon
CTCCACTATCCTTTCGTTTTCACCAATTTTCACTAATTTTCGGTTATCAACATTTTGATTGATGTCATCAGTATGAATTACGTCCCTCTGTTGCTATGGGATTTTTTCATTGCCTTACGTATATCAGTCTGGCTTAAATCTCATATATTCAAATACTCATTCACTGTATATTTATATTCTATATCTATTATATTTATATTGTATATCATATACTGTATGTATACATTATATTACATTTATATGTTATATTTATACATATATGGTGATCACGTTTACAGTATCAACTTCTTTGCAACTAAAAACTAAAATATACCTTAATTAAATAGATCACGCTATACCAGATTTAATGGTAACGAAAAAGTGCTAAATTCCAAGCCAATAAGCAAAGCCACGCATGAAATATTTGAAATCAAATAGGGCGCCATTGAATACAGCTTAAGCCTGAATATACAGATTGTAGTGCTTTCAAATGGGCGTTTTTGGCCGTAAAGTTTCCCGCCAGAAACGCGTAACGCTTTGGAACCCGGATTTAGAGGGCGATCGGTTGCCACATGGTAATTAAGGGAGATTTATCGTTGCCACCGCTTGTGGAAATTATATCCGGGTCGAGCAGCTGTCGGCTGCCTATGTAGAGTGTCGATATCTTGCGTTGTCAATGATTAATGTCGTAATATATTAGCTGGGAAATGGAAGAAACAAATGGATATGCGTTTTTAATGTATGTGCCTGAAATTCCATAGCTTCGAAGAAAACTTAGGCGCGAGAAAACTCTCGTACACAACACGACTATAAAGGAATAAAATCCATCTGATGCTTTTTTGTTTTTGTTTTTCTTCCTCCTCCTCCTCCGGTCTGGTAATCTCTCCATGCTGAATAACAGGACGCTTACCAAAGTCCTGGCAAATGCGCGTCTAAATTCTATCTATGGCTTAAATCTCAGATATACATAAATATGTCTAAATCTATATCTTTAGAGGCGGGTGTTTTGGATACTAAAGGGATTTATAATGTTATTTATATTTATTGATACGGCGGTTCATTGCTCGGCTGGAATGTACATGCCATACCTCCAAATCTATAGGTACGTACTT
>NC_051410.1:2019568-2019810 GCF_015228065.2 Penaeus monodon
GTTGTGGTGTGTGTTGTGTTGTGCCATGCTTCGGTACTCAACCGACCCTCGTTAGAGCGAGGACGACAGTCCAGTCAATGAAAGGGTGACATATGCCAAGTGCAAAGTCCTTAGAAATCAAAACAACAAACACTCTTACACAACACAACAAACACACACACACACTAACTCTTAACAAAACACACATATACAAAAAAAAAAAAAACACACTATTACAATACACTACACAACCAACTCTTCTC
>NC_051410.1:2019955-2020760 GCF_015228065.2 Penaeus monodon
CTTAATTTCATGAGGGACGAATGTTATAGATAATCAAAGACATAGGAGGAAAATAAGTGAATAAATATATGAATAAATTAATATATGGTAATAAAAGAAATTTAGGGAATGGAAGAATAGAAACAGCAATAAAAAAAACTAAAACAAAGAAAAAGAAAGATATAAACAAACGACAAAAAAAAAATGGAGGAAGAAAGAACGAGGAAAAAATAGAAAGAAAGAAAGAAAAATGATAATTAACGTAAATAAAAAAAGAAAGAACGAAAAAAGATAGAAAGAGATAAGGAAAAGTAAGGAAACAAACAGAGAAAAGAAAGGAAAAAAGAAAACGAAAAAAAGATAGAATGAAATAAAAAAACAGTAATTGAGAAACAACAAAAATAGTAAAAAATAAAGAACAAAGAAGATAGAATTTGAATCAAAGAAGCAAACAAGAAAAGAAAGAAAAGAAAACCTATAAAATGAAAAAGAAAACATATTAAACAAGAAAAGAATCGAAAAAAAGAAAATGATAATTAAATAAATAAACAAAGAAACAAGTAACGAATGGAAAAGAAAGATAAAGAGAGAGGAAAAAATAATACTGAAATCTCTCCGTGCAATATGGAAAGCAGATTCATTTGCAGTTATCATCACCGAGAAGTGTCTAAACCGCCGGTGCCTTTAATGTTATTTCCACCGTAATTCTGCGTGTTACGTGTCTGGGCTCATGCATATGGATGAGGAATTTGTCTGTCTGTCTGTTCCAGTCACTAAATGATTTTCTCTCTCTCTGTTTCTGCCTCTGATAGTCGGATTGTTTGTT
>NC_051410.1:2021286-2021729 GCF_015228065.2 Penaeus monodon
TCCATATCAGGTCTCAATTAGTTAATTGAACCGTGATCACCAATCAGGGCAAGTGACTGGCGAGATGCCTTATATCCTCCAGAGGGTCATCTGTTATTCAAATAGGACACAAATGCGACTTTGCACACGACCAGCGAGTCCTTATACCAGCTCCTTATACTTATACTAGCTCTCGTGGGATTAGCTGCACGAGTCCTGTGCAGGCGATAAGGTTCGGGTGAAAAAGAAGAGAGGGGAAAGAGAAAGAAAGAGGGAAGGAGAGGGAAGGGAACAAAGGGGAAGTGAGGGTCTTGGCGAATTGCGTGTAAATCGGGTGTAAATCGGGTGTAAATCGGGCTGCACATCGGGTGTAAAAATGGGGGTAGGAGTTTGTACGTTTAGAGTGTACTGTGCTATTTTGCAATGTGTATAGCAGTCGAGTGTTTAGGGTTTTTTTATGTAGG
>NC_051410.1:2021971-2022045 GCF_015228065.2 Penaeus monodon
AACTCTAAACTTCCAAAACGCGATTTTTTTTTTCATCTACTACAAATACGATAAAAAAAAAAATCCAGGTCCAA
>NC_051410.1:2022135-2022568 GCF_015228065.2 Penaeus monodon
AGTCCTCAAAAGGGGGTGGGGTCACCTTCACCCTGTCCGTCTTATCTGCTTCTTCTTGGCGCTGATAAGAACAGGTCACGAGGTCTCGCCTTTCACCTTCGTGTGTGTTATCAAATTCCATAAAATCACATTACCTTTAGAATTTTTTTCCCTTTAAGAATCGCTATTGAGAGGAAGGAAAAGAGGTAAAAAAAAAAAGGGAGGAAAGGGTGGGAGGATAAGAAGAAAAATAATCAATAAAAAAAAAAAGTGATTTTTTTAGAAAATAGTTCAGAAATGATATGAATTTTAACAGAAATTGCGCAAATAAAAGGAACAGACGATTTAAAAACAGCTTTTTCTTCAATAACGTTGAGAGCGAAGACGGATTATTACGAAGAGGATATTGAGAGGAAAATCAGAATAGCAATAAAGAAACAGGACGAGAATAATA
>NC_051410.1:2022607-2023117 GCF_015228065.2 Penaeus monodon
AAAGAAAGATTTTGTTTTCGAAACCATGTTTGTTTATGTATAAGAAGAAGAAATAAAAGACGTGAAGAAAAAGGAGAAGGAGAAGAAGAAGAAGATGAAGAAGATGAAGACAAGGGAAGAAAACGAAGAAGAAGAGGAAGAAGAGGGAAACAGAGAAAAAGAAGAAGGCAAAATAAAAGTAAATTAGCCTATAAAAGAGATAGAAGAGAAGAAGAAGGAGCCAAAGAAGAAGCCAAGGAAGAAGACGAAGAAGAAATGACGAGAGAAAATTAAAGAGAAAATTAATCAAAGAAAGAATTAAAGAGATTTTCACTTCTTCAGAGAAAGATTTTGTTTTCGAAACCATGTTTGTTTATGTACAAGAGAAAGAAGAAATAAAAGACGTGAAGAAAAAGGAGAAGGAGAAGAAGAAGAAGATTAAAACAACGGAAGAAAATGAAGAAGAAGAGAAGAAAATGAAGAAGAAAAAAATTGAAACAGAGAAAAAGAATACAGAATAATAAATTCATC
>NC_051410.1:2026283-2026436 GCF_015228065.2 Penaeus monodon
TTGAATGTTTCATCACAGCGGAAGGGTATTGACGTCTTGAAAAGATCCCTCAAGAAAGCAAAATATTCGAAGGCGGACCGAAAGGAGTGGAAAGAGAGGGAGAGAGAGAATGAGAGGAAGGGGAGGGAAGGGAGGGAGGGCGAGAAAATGAAT
>NC_051410.1:2026760-2026937 GCF_015228065.2 Penaeus monodon
AATATATAATGTATAGTAATAAAGAAAAAATAGATAATATAAACGAGTATATAATATATGAAAAGGGAAATGGAAATAAAATAATAAACAAAATATAAATGGTTATATGTGATGATAATCGTGTCCAAAATATTAATGATAATATGAATATGATAACGATAAAAAAAAGAAGAAAAA
>NC_051410.1:2027054-2027324 GCF_015228065.2 Penaeus monodon
CAGCAATAACGAATAAAGAACGATCCCGGAAAACAAACAAGCAAACAAACAAAAACGACAAAAAAAAATAACAACACGATCGAAATGAATAAAAAACGACAAAAAAAATTACAAAAAGTAAATAAATAAACAAATAAATAAATAAAAGAGACGAAATTATTGATAATAAAAACGACTAAATAGAAAAAAATGATATAAACACGACCGAAAATGAAATAAAATTAAAAACACAATCGAACTAAAGAAAAAACGAAAATAAAGACATATATA
>NC_051410.1:2027772-2027869 GCF_015228065.2 Penaeus monodon
TGTTGCTCGCGGTGGAATCTTCCCGAAGGATTATGGACATCCGAGAACGTCCGGGAAAAGGAAATGGAAGGGATAAGTATGTAAATGGGAGATAAAA
>NC_051410.1:2027931-2028434 GCF_015228065.2 Penaeus monodon
TAGGAGGGGTGGACGGTGGAGATGTTGGTGTTGGAGAAGATTATGGTGTTGGAGGAGGGAGTGGTGATGGAGGAGGAAGAAGAGTGGATGGTTGAGAAGATGGGGGTGTTGGAGAAGATGGAGGTGTTGGAGGAAGGGGTGAAGAAGGGGAATAGGAGGAATGGATGGTGGAAGGGAAAAGAGAGAAGGAGTGGTGGAGAAGAGAGTAGTGTTGGAGGAGGGAGTGGTGAAGGGGAAAAGGAAGAGTGCATGGTGGAGAAGAGAGTAGTGTTGGAGGAGTGAATGTTGGAGGAGGAGGGAATGATGGAGGAGAAAAGGAGGAGTGAATGGATGAGAGCGGTGGAGGAGACAGTGGTGTTGGAGGAGAGAGATGCGGGAGGTGGCGGAGTGTTGTAGGAGGAAGCAAAGGAGAAGCTGGTGATGGAGAAAAAAGGACTGTGGTGTTGGAGGAGAGAAATGGTGGTGAAGTCAGTGATGGTGATGGAGATGAAGGAGATGGAGAA
>NC_051410.1:2028475-2028740 GCF_015228065.2 Penaeus monodon
GTGGAGAAGATGAGGGAGAAGACAAAACAATAGTGTTGGTGGAAGTTTAAGGAAGAGAAAATGAGGAATAAACAAAGTGTGCTAAAGGAGGAAGAGGGAAAAGGGGAAGAGAAAAGGGAGGAATTAAAGAAAACGAAGAAAGAGACACAAAAAGGAGATGAAAGATGTGGATGATTCTGAGGAGAAAGAAAATAAAGGAGTAATGAGGAGGAGGAGCAGATAAGAAAGGAAGGGAGGAAGGAAGGAGAATGAAAAAGAGAAGAAG
>NC_051410.1:2029180-2029334 GCF_015228065.2 Penaeus monodon
ATTCGAAGGAACACAAGGAGGAAGGAGATTACAAAGAAAGACAATCACAAAGTTAATAAGTCTAAGTTTGCAAGCATCACAAAGTTTGAGGAAGTGAATGTCTCGACTGAAGGTGCGAAGACTTAATGCCGAACGTTCCTATTGGTCGGTTAAT
>NC_051410.1:2029362-2029473 GCF_015228065.2 Penaeus monodon
TCAGATGAAAGTTGAATTGGGGTATTTTAGGAGGTTTCGGATTCTTGTGGGGGTGTGGGGGTGGGTGGGGTGTGTGGGGACGGGTGGGGGTGTGGGTGCGTGGGGGTGAGG
>NC_051410.1:2029588-2029941 GCF_015228065.2 Penaeus monodon
AAGTGTGTAAGTGTGCGCATTTTGTCTTCATATTTTCTCTAACGAACGGATCTCTCCCACGTTTCTTCATTTTTCCTCATTTTTACTCATGAATGCATTCCCTTGCCATCCTCCACCATCAAGATCACTCATTTTATCCTCATGAAAGATTACCACGTCATCACCTCATTTTCCTCCTACAACTCCCTATGTTCTCTCTCTATCCTCATTTTCCTCATGAACATCCTCCCACTTCGTCACCTCACAAACCTCCCCTCATTTTCCTTCATCACTCCCTATGTTCTCTCTCTATTCTCATTTCTCCTCACAGATAGTCCCCACCTCATCACCTCTCGCGCATTTCCTCACCTTCT
>NC_051410.1:2030016-2030100 GCF_015228065.2 Penaeus monodon
GCTGGGCTTGTAATCAAGGGAAAGGTATTGCTGTGATTCATCATAACTTCTCCCTCATTATGAATTGATGACCGCTAATTATCA
>NC_051410.1:2030211-2030306 GCF_015228065.2 Penaeus monodon
ATTGGTGTCACTTCGTTTTCCTTCAGATTTACTCTCTCAATAAAGTTCCGTTTTCTGTTCGTTAGCATCGAATGTGATGCTGCGTCTTCTGTGCA
>NC_051410.1:2030894-2031130 GCF_015228065.2 Penaeus monodon
ACACCTTGTAAGTACCACCTACAAACTCGGAGGGAAATCTAACTGGCCGTCCCCTTAAATGTCTTCATAACTCTCCCCCATAATTACTTCTAAGGCTCTGGGTCGGTGCTGGAGGGGTAATCCATTTTTACACCCTTTTTTTTGTGTGTAATAACATCATTAACATTCCATCCGTATTGTGCTTGATAAAGTGAATGTTTATGGCCCCCGGGTGTGCGCGAGTGTGTGTGTGCAAT
>NC_051410.1:2031377-2031482 GCF_015228065.2 Penaeus monodon
CCCAAAAACTCCCAGAGAGAAAGGCGAACTCACAATCAGTATTGGAACGATAAATTGAAAACCTCCACCGTCACGACAAAATCAATATAGACTTCATCACCTCAT
>NC_051410.1:2032194-2032400 GCF_015228065.2 Penaeus monodon
AAAGCATGACAAGCATCGTTGTCCTGCAATATAATCGTGCAATTGGGCATTTGGCGGGAAGAAAACCTCGCCCCCGGGGCTTGATTGGCTGTGTGCATGTCAGACACGTCTTATGCTCTTCGATGACTCGGACTAAACAATGAAGGTATTCTTTTGCCATATATTATGAGATATATTAGAGAGAGAGAGATGATAGTGGAGATGTG
>NC_051410.1:2032728-2032853 GCF_015228065.2 Penaeus monodon
GCCGGAGAAAGAGAAATATTTCTGATTGCCATAGATTTTTGCAAATGTCTGCCAACATTAAGGGAAGGAGGTTATTTCTGGATGCCATAGTTTTGCAAATTTATTGTTCTGCAATATGACGGAAG
>NC_051410.1:2032870-2033470 GCF_015228065.2 Penaeus monodon
CTAGAGGACGTATTTGAGCCATAAGTTTTTGCATTATTTTCGCAATATTGAGGGAAGAAGAGAAATATCTGATGCCATATTTTCTGCAATACCAATGTAAAGGAATAAAATAGGTCATTCATTGCAAATATTTCTGCAATATTGCCTGCATATATTTCTGCAATATCAATTGAATGGAGGTAATTAATTTTTTTCTGCAATATTTCTGGAAATATTTTCCGCATTGGCTAAGGAAGAAAAAAAAAACAGGTGGTTGATGATATGGTGTTTTCTCTGCCTCGGTGTTGTGATAGTGATGTTATGGTGAAGTTATTCTTTCGTTATGGTGATGATAATTTTCACTGGAAGCTGGTGAGATCATGCTGCTGTTAATTAGGAAATCTGCATTTGTGTAATGATCATCATCGATATCTGCGTTAATTGCCATTATGAATATGTTATGGCATGAATAATGAGCATTGGAATGACAATAAAAGATAGTTTAGAATGGATTGATAAACGGAAAGGTTATATTAAATGGTATGATAATGGATTAAAAAGTTTGATGATTGAGTAACCATAAATTACTACCGGGAACTTTTACTACTAAACCAAAATTAT
>NC_051410.1:2034040-2034306 GCF_015228065.2 Penaeus monodon
AAACAGTTTAGCAGTCTCTGAGGAAATTGTGTTGTTATAAAGGTAAACTGAACCTGATTCACTTTATTTCAAAAACTTTTTAACTGCTCTTGTTAAAGTGCATTTTGTCACAAGTCAACAACCATGACTGTCGACAGTATATTCTTTTGACAAAATGTGATTACTGTTATGTGTTTCTTTCAGTTATGGTAGTGAAAAAAAAAAATTCATCACCTGTTGTTGGATCTAATTGAAAATATTAATGTATGTAACAGGACGAACATCCG
>NC_051410.1:2034468-2035301 GCF_015228065.2 Penaeus monodon
TCCTCACAAAGTGAAACATCTTTAACTCCTAATTTCAAAGGAAATTCGGAAAACATTATAATTCTTAGAATGTTTGTGTGAATGCCTTTTCCAAGTTTTAATGTCCAAAGTTTGGTTCTAAACGAGGTGACGCCTCAGCTGCGAACGCCAGGGATATCAGCACGTCCTGGGGGCCGCCGGCTCATCACCCGTCGAGGCCAGGTGCTCCCCCGCACGCGTCCTGCCGCCGGAGGCTCTCGGGAAGGATTCTAGGGATGCTGCGGAGGTGGGACGGCGGGGAGAGGGATGCTGGGGAGGGGAAAGGAGGCTCGAGAGGAGGGAGGGGGGAGAAGGATGCTGGGGAGGTGGGACGGCAGGGAGAAGGATGCTGGGGGGGTGGGAAGGCAGGGCGAAGGATGCTGGGGTGGGGAAAGGAGGCTCGAGAGGAGGGAGGGGGGGAGAAGGATGCTGGGGAGGTGGGACGGCGGGGAGAAGGATGCTGGGGTGGGGAAAGGAGGCTCGAGAGGAGGGAGGGGGGGGGGAGAAGGATGCTGGGGTGGGGAAAGGAGGCTCAAGAGGAGGGAGGGGGGGAGAAGGATGCTGGGGTGGGGAAAGGAGGCTCAAGAGGAGGGAGGGGGGGGGTGAGAAGGATGCTGGGGAGGGGAAAGGAGGCTCGAGAGGAGGAGGGGGGGAGAAGGATGCTGGGGTGGGGAAAGGAGGCTCAAGAGGAGGGAGGGGGGGGGAGAAGGATGCTGGGGAGGGGAAAGGATGCTCGAAAGGAGGGAGAGGGGGAGAAGGATGCTGGGGAGGAGGAGGGTGGGGGACCTGCAAGTCATCACTGGTAGAGGCCGGTG
>NC_051410.1:2036553-2038534 GCF_015228065.2 Penaeus monodon
AAAACCACACCCCATGTTTTTTAACCACACACAACACCAACCATATATTTGTGGGTTTTCCCCCACAAAAAAAATCCGCTTGGATTGGTGGGTCCACTCCCATCGGTAAAAAAAACCTATCAAAGGGCTTTCCTCCGCCCCAAAATGAGGACGCCAAGGCCTCCAGACCAGTATTGGTGAGTTGACTTACATGGCCCTCAACATCAGTGACCGATATAATAATGGCTACTGAAACTGTCCTTAATGCAGAGTTGAACCCGCTTTTTGGGAAGAGACAGGCACTCACATGGCAAAGAAGAGACAGAAAAGGGAAAAAACTCCAAGGGTTTAAATCGGGGAGCTTCGACAGAAAAATGTGTTCTCTTGTGGCTCCCCTAATTTTTCCCTTTTCTCAAGCCCTTTTCAAGCAAAATGGGGACAATGATATTTTCCAGATCTATTTTGCACCTCAAGGCCGGGAAACTGTCCTTGATAAAATGCAACTCCCTGACGTGATCAATGCATTTCTGAAAGCCTACACGCAGTCCCCTAATTACATGCCTGTGCACCCACAGCTCCAGTCATGGCCACAGGAGCACAACACTCGTCAGCCGCAGCTCCTCGCCAGCGCCAACCCCTACCTGCGAACGCACGATACCGGCCACTCAGCAGACGTCTAGCCAGCCCCGCAGGACGACAACATGGCATCTGCTGGCGTTGTCTTTTGTTTTAAGGGACCATTAGGGAATGTTTTAATGGTAAACCCCCCTTTCTACCCTTACCATATCTAGGTTATATGTGGGATGCTTGCAGAGGATTCCCTCATCATGTTAGGGGAACCAAGGATGCACTCTATTTTTTTTTTTAAAACCCCCCTACTGCAGGAAAAACTTGCTCACCGCAACTGTCAGAACAGTAGACGACATCACCGCGGGTGACACACCTCTCCTCCCTGCAGTCTTTGAAGGACGATCTGCATACTTCTTCATTGACAGCGGCAGCGCCGTCAGCCTCGTCCCTCTCGCAACGCTCGTGAGTTTCAGCGTACTTATTCCGGTCCGTTATTCAAAGTGGTGCAATCCGCAAGTGGAACTTTCCTTACGGTCATGGGAGAAGTCAAGCTCAACATTACCCTCTCCGGTAAGCCGTGCTCATTTCCATTTGTTGTCGTAGACGATGCTCATCTCCCAGGTGATCTCTCATTAGGTTACAACTTCATGCACAAGGCTGGAATTCATCAGCAACCTGACAGTGATACCGTCACTCATCAAGGTAAAGTCTATGGTCTCACCACGCCGAGTTCTGTTTGGCACTCCTCTTCTAACTCTGCAAGTACAACTGCAGCTGCCATGTCTTCGTTAGAATCACCTACAGTCGACCCGACGCCAGACGACTCTCCGAAGGACGACCAAACTCGACTCGACCTTTGCCGCCAACGCCCCTAGATAGGATCTTCAGAATCGTTGCTATACGACTTCGACGACACCGAACGTCGTCTTCCGCGGTAACAGATTCCTCCTCATTCTCCCGGGCGCCCCAGACTGACGAGCCTGCCTGCAGTGTCTCCTCAGATCTCACGCTTCCCCCTTTCACAGACTCGATGGTTCCCGTGCGTGTCACATCTACGGATGGGACGGCGCTTGTCACCCCTGACTGTGTGAAGGGACTCTGTGCTCTCCCCGCGATCTACGAGGTAGCCAACGGAAAGAGTGCGTTGCGCCTGATCAACGCAACCTGCACTCCTGTTCGCCTGCGTCGTGGGACACGAGTGTGCGACTGCGAGGTCAAAGACGTCCTTGTCGTTGAAGTAGAGCCCCCTATCGCACCTGTTTGCAACACGTCAGCTATTACGGTCGCCCCTGACGCACTCGGACCTGAAGAGACTCTGTGCGAGTTTCCTTGCAGAAGATGTTCTTCGAAGTCCATTTACTTACCTTCTTACCGTATTCCTCACAGCCGCTGAGCTGCCTTCAAAGAGGCCACCGACGCCTTACTCGCCCAG
>NC_051410.1:2038669-2039221 GCF_015228065.2 Penaeus monodon
TCGAGACGCACTCGTCTCCAAGAAGTAGATGAGGGCCATGCTATCTTTTCGTCGATAGACTTAGCACATGGATTCTTGCAAGTCGAGATGGATCCAACTTCAAAGGACCTCACCGCCTTTTCCACTCCTTTTCTGGACATTTTGCTTTCACTAGAGTGTCCTTTGGTCTTAGAAATTCCCCTATTACCTTCTCGAGATCGATGTCACTGATTATGCAAGGCTTGATTGGTGATGTAGTCTTCCTATACTTACATGACTTACTTATCGCCTCCAAGGACATTGCAGACCAAGAATATAAATTGAAATCAGTTTTCAAGCGCCTTGTCAACGCGAACCGGAAATACACGTCAAGAAATGCCAGGGCCACACCGTCGACTCAACCGGTTTACGCCCCAACGACTAAATACGTCGTACAGAATTTCCTGGTGCCTTCGTCAGAAGTTCGGGATCGTCGCCGAACATCTGACCCGTTTCCTGAGGAAAGACACTCCGTTCGCCTGGTCCAGCGAACAACAACAAGCATTCGAAGCTCTCAAGCAGCGCCTCACCGAA
>NC_051410.1:2039621-2040108 GCF_015228065.2 Penaeus monodon
ATGTCTTAGTCAATCACCTTTCTGTCCTCCGCCCCTTGGAACTCCAGGCAAAGCAACGTGACGACCCACTGTATGCTGATATCATCGCTCACCTCAGGATAACACTAAGCTTCCGCCGACGAATCGAAACTGGTCATCCCCGAAGTCCTCGTCCCCACGTGATTCTCGTACTTCGGGACATCAAGCTATTTTCAAAACTGCTGTTGACTCGCTTCCACTATTATGTCCCCAGAATTGGTCCACGAGTTATCAAACACGTCAGAAGCTGCCAGATCAGTTCACACCGTCGCCCCAGCACTTGCACTCACCCCACGACATACCAGAACGACCCTTCGTCAGAGTGAGTATGGACATTCGTTCCGGTTTCACTCCCACAGAGAACTGAAATCTATACCTGCTCGTCATAAGTGACATTTTCAGCCCTATCCCTGACAAGAGTGCAGAGACAGTCGCTCGCGCCTTCCTCTCTCACGTCATCTATCGCCGG
>NC_051410.1:2040263-2040855 GCF_015228065.2 Penaeus monodon
GTCCTCATAACCTCCATCAACGCACAAGACAACGAGCAAGACCTGTGGATTCCCGTCACGCAGGCTGCCACCAACAGCACCTTCCACTCCTCCCTAGGTGACATCCCCAGCTACGTCGTGTACGGTGACGATGAGCGTCTCCCCAACGAGCTTCTGCAACAACGCCCTCCTCCCGTCTTCGGAGACGACTACGCGAAGAACGTGATCGCCCGAAAGCAAGAAGCCAACCCCCCTGTGAGCACCTGTGTGTGGAAAGGGACCGCAGCGTCGCTTAGCAACACAAGCTCGCCCGACGGAAGGAGATCGCCGACGGCGTCCTCGTCTTCCCTCGTGTATCACACAAGTCCTCTCCTATGCCTAAACTTACTCCTGACTTCGAACGATCATTACGAGTTCTGAAGGTTCGACATAACAAAGCTCTATGTCAAAATCTCACAGCCACGCCTGGTATCACTTTGACACGCTCAAACTAGCCAGCTCTCACTACGAGGATGAAGTCAACCGACAACGTTCCCTCACCCGTCTCACTCCCACAGGTACTGCACTCCCGCAGGTATGAAGTCTCACCTCTTCCTCGCCCAGGCCTCCCATA
>NC_051410.1:2041109-2041209 GCF_015228065.2 Penaeus monodon
TGCACAGACACATATCCAATGTACTCGTCCGACCGTGCGACCATAGGAACGTCATGAAAGCCTTACTGTTCAAAGATGCCTTCGTGTACACTCTTTTCCA
>NC_051410.1:2041551-2042442 GCF_015228065.2 Penaeus monodon
ACAGCAAAACCTAGCATTTAAAAGATACATGCTACACACAACACTTAAAAAAACAAGAGGTGTACAAGACAAACCCCGCCATTTCTCCTTAGGAAACAGTAAACGCCCATAACCATTTCTCAAACCAATAATGACGAGATTAGCTTGCATACCGGGGCAACAATTGCATAACGAACCAATCAGGAACCGCATCCTGCATCCCTGCTGTCACTTGAAGTATTTCAATTAGGCAATACTGAGCTTTAATTAACGACGATAATTGACTTTCCGGCAACCTCTTGTCCCGCTCATAAACAGTTCCCGGATGGCGCGGAAGGAGGTCACGGCGGGTCACGGAGGTCAAGCTAAAAAAAACTTTTATTGTTTATTTATGTGTAGTTAGAAAGGAAAGATGCGTTTGACGCTATACAGTCTGTAGATTGGTTTATACAGTATTCACATCTTGAAAGAAAAGGTCTGAACTATTTGTGTAAATGAGAATGATGCTTTTGTATTATTTTTTTATTGTCGTTTTATCTACAAATTATTATTTTTTTCTGCTGCTCTAATGTGTCTCACAGTCACTTAACTTCCATTGAGTAAAATTATCAGATTATTGAGTATCAAGTCACTTAAAGTCCCCATAATTTCGTTATGTGATATTCGTTGAACCGTTGATAAAGTAGAACTAGAGGGAGATGAAGAAGTAACATGAACTAAGAAAATTATACATGCACACGTTTATATATAGATACTGTGCTTCACGTACATAAACTTGTTCACGTGCTTTCAAAATATTTTCAAAATATTCAAACCCATTTCTTCAGTGCGATACAATTTATTCAAGACCTTTGTCTAAATAAAAAGTATAAATAAACTCAAAGTTAGTAGAGGGGTTGGAATATGGAATAC
>NC_051410.1:2042554-2042833 GCF_015228065.2 Penaeus monodon
CATGAATGAATATATGTGCGTATTTACGTGCATATATGTATGTATAAAGAAAGAAAACATCTAACAAAAAAATCAAGTATCAGAATAAAGGTCAAAGTTCACGGAGCTGTTACATAAAGTACTTTGCGGAAGGGAATCCATTCGCCTGGGGTTTGTCTCTGATGAAAGTATAGTCTTTTGCTGTTTATGGAGGAAGTGGCACATAGCGAACTGTGTTCCACGAAGCACAGCGTATACGAGCATGTGCACGCACTCTAACACACATAAGCACACTCATAA
>NC_051410.1:2042917-2043172 GCF_015228065.2 Penaeus monodon
TCACTCATTCACTCACTCACCTGGCATATATACCTTCCTCCTTCGGTACACCTCATAAACACTTTCTCTCCCTCACAAACACCCCCTCTCTCCCACACTTCCCTCACTCCTCTCCCTCGCTCCCCTTCACTCCACCACCCGTTCCTTCACACACATACCTCCCTCTCCCTCACACTTCCCCACCACTCTCCCATATTCCCCTCACTCACAAACACCTCTCCCTCACTCTCCCTCATTCCTCTCCCTCACATACCT
>NC_051410.1:2043446-2043569 GCF_015228065.2 Penaeus monodon
AGTGAGTGAATAATGGAAAGTGAGAGAGATTTGGTTTTCTATGAAAGTTGTGGAGTGTTGTCTGGGAGGAGGAAGTTTTAATGTGTTCTGAGACTAAGAGCAGGTTTTGTCTTGCGCTGGATC
>NC_051410.1:2043809-2043973 GCF_015228065.2 Penaeus monodon
AAGTGGTAGGGTTGTGAATGTGAGGTGAATATGAGGTTGTGAATGCGAGGCTGAATAATGAATGATTAAGAAGAAATCGACAGAAAGATAAGATTTTGAATGAAAAAAAAAGAAAATGGAAAATATATGAACGAAAGAAGTAGGGGAAACTTATGTATTCAGCC
>NC_051410.1:2044011-2044181 GCF_015228065.2 Penaeus monodon
TACAAATAATGACAAACTGAACCGAGAGATATACTCCCTTGAAAAGCAATTAATCACACATTACTCGGATGAGCTTAGGGATTAGAAGGTATATTGGTTGCAATCATTTGAACTCCAAATCAATAGCGGGTTGGAATCGAAGGAAATGTTTATGTACGCAAAATTTGATG
>NC_051410.1:2044307-2044450 GCF_015228065.2 Penaeus monodon
GAAAGAAAGTTATTTTAAACAAATAACACAATTTATTCGACGCCATTGATAGGATGTTGAGATGATAAAGTTTATTGCGGAAACTAAAAGCTTAAAAAAAGACGAGTCATGTTCTTTAGTTTCCTGCTTCAGAGAGAAAAAAA
>NC_051410.1:2044782-2045030 GCF_015228065.2 Penaeus monodon
TAAAAAAAGAGAAAATTCTCCAGTACAAACTTTAAATATATTAACTAGAATTTTAGATCCAAAAGAACTTTTATCTCTGTACTATGCTTGTCCAAGTTAGATTACTTTCCTCACTTGAAGATCCCATATGAATTACATTACTAGCATTTGCATAAAAACGACCAGTGCTTGAATAAGTAACAAAGGGAATCTATGAATGTTAAAAAAAAATCAAGGAAATATTCACTATGAAAAAATATTATCCAAAC
>NC_051410.1:2045065-2045194 GCF_015228065.2 Penaeus monodon
GTGTGTGTGCTCATGCGAGAAAATATGCATATGTGCGCACTGGCAATAGCCTAGGTGCGTGTGTTGGGCCTATCCGTTGCTAGAACGCAAGCATGCAATCTACTGATCGATAATGATTAATCTTTTTAC
>NC_051410.1:2048426-2048491 GCF_015228065.2 Penaeus monodon
TTTACACCACAGAAAATAAAAACAAAAAAAAAAGATATAATATATTAATTATATTATTTTATTAT
>NC_051410.1:2049131-2049322 GCF_015228065.2 Penaeus monodon
AAAACGAGACATGTACTGATCAAGTTCCATTTCGGCGAAAAAACAGAATGGCGCCTATGCCTTGGCTATTTCGTCGACTTGATTCCCACAGACCGTCGACATCGTTTGAAAAAATCTCTGGAATGCACCGACATGAAATCAGACAATGGAAAACGAGCAAGCTGGTGTCTTCTCGTTGATTTAAGCTATAT
>NC_051410.1:2049633-2049738 GCF_015228065.2 Penaeus monodon
TTCCCATAGGCCTTTGCGTCGCCTCCTAAAAGGATTTTTTTTTTTACAAAAATCTTGGATCCCTCGAGAAACAGGGAAAGAATAGACCGTTTTGTCACAAATCAC
>NC_051410.1:2049852-2050080 GCF_015228065.2 Penaeus monodon
CGTTATATCCCCCACCCCCTAAGAAAAAAGTAAAAAATTGTCGGAAAATAATATGAGAAGTCAGGTCCGACCCGCAGAACAATTATTTAAATAAGAGTTGCAATAATAGCGACGCATCGATTTTCGCAAAGTCCCGGATTTTGCTAAAAGCCGCGCGTGACAGTCGGCGGCTGCGAGGGCGTCCGTCATGCACACTGAAGGGGCGCCGCGCCCACAGGGGGTCGGACG
>NC_051410.1:2050474-2051359 GCF_015228065.2 Penaeus monodon
CTCTCCCCCATAAGACCACCCTTTCCTCCCATACCGAGCTATCTGCCAGAGATATCCTACCGGAGTTATCCTACCCAAGATCCCTTACCCAACCTATCCTACCCAAACTATCCTACCGAAGCTCTCCTACCCAACCTGGCTTTCCCAAAAACATCCTACCTAACCTACCTAACCCAAGCTATCCTACCCAACCTGCCTTACCCAGCCTACCTTACTCAACCTCCCACGTCCATCTCCTTAAGCCCGGCCTCCGAGCCTGATTCGGGCCATAAACCATTTCCTTTGACACGTGTCCCTGCGGCCTTATCCCCGAGTGACGAGACCGTTGCTGTAATTCACCTCTGAATCGGGCTCTTGCGTAATTGGGTTCTGTGCGCCGACGGCTGTGGTGTGTGTGTGTGTAGGGGGAGGGGGAGATGGGTGTAGGAGTGGGTGGGTGGGGAGGGGGGTGTTGGTGTGTGTGTAGGGGGAGGGGGAGGTGGGTGTAGGAGTGGGGGGGTGGGGAGGGGGGTGTGTGTGTGTGTGTAGGGGAGGGGGAGGTGGGTGTAGGAGTGGTGGGTGGGGAGGGGTGTGTGTGTGTGTGTGTAGGGGGAGGGGGAGATGGGTGTAGGGGGAGGGTGTGTGTTGGTGTGTGTGTGAAGGTGGGTGGGGGTGTTGGTGTGTGTATGTGTGTGGGGGGAAGTGTGTGTGTGTGTAGGTGGGTGGGGTGTAGGAGGGGTGTGGGGGTGTGTATGGGGAGAATGGGAGGGGTGTTGGTGTGTAGGGGTGGGTGGGGAGGGTGTGTGTATAAGGGGGGGTTGGGGGGAGACGTGTTTGGTCTCTTGTTTACTTGTTTTTGTGTGGACGGAATTGTTTATATTTTGATTTTTTATTGGTGTAAGGAAC
>NC_051410.1:2051417-2051530 GCF_015228065.2 Penaeus monodon
CTTTTTTATTTATTATTTTTTCTTTTTGAGTGTAGGGAATAGTTTATATATACATATTTTTAAGTATAAGGAACTGTATATATTTTTATCTTTTTTAAGTGTGAGGAATTGTT
>NC_051410.1:2051716-2051845 GCF_015228065.2 Penaeus monodon
GAGTGTAAGGGAATTGTTTGCTCTTTTAAGTGTAACGATTTATTTCTTTTCTCTTTTTGTTTAGATTTTATGAATGTAAAAAAATATTTACTTTTTGGATTTGATTTTTTTTTTGTGTAAGGAAGATAC
>NC_051410.1:2051877-2051989 GCF_015228065.2 Penaeus monodon
CGAGTGCAAGGAATCGTGTGTAAAGAGGTGTTTGCGTTTTGAAAATTTGATTGAGGAATATTTTTCATAACTCTGCTATGAGGTTTCTTTTGTGATATCAATATGGAAGTAT
>NC_051410.1:2053549-2053692 GCF_015228065.2 Penaeus monodon
CGCCCGTCCAATATTTCGGAAAGATTCCCGAGATCCATTTCCGGGGAGCGTCTGACCGACAGCCTCTGCGGTCGACAAGATTGGTTGGCGGAGAGGCAGACGTTACATCAAGTTTCCCGTCTGTTGCAGCGAGTGGAAGCCTT
>NC_051410.1:2054495-2054671 GCF_015228065.2 Penaeus monodon
GAACAGGGGTTCGAGGGTGCTTTTCCCCCCTCCCCCCCCCCTTTAAAAACCCCCCACCTCCCCCACCCAAGTGGCTGGGCATCGCCGCCACTTACCACCCGCTTCTTCACCCGTTTCCCTCTCTCGGGGTGAGTATCGCCTCGTATTCGTGGCAGCTCGTTTTCACGTTTCTCCCC
>NC_051410.1:2054704-2054782 GCF_015228065.2 Penaeus monodon
CTCTCCATTTTGGTCACTGGTATTAGAGGTTGAGAGAAATGTTTATATTATACAATATTGCATATTTTGTGTGGCGTG
>NC_051410.1:2054851-2055091 GCF_015228065.2 Penaeus monodon
CAAAAAATTAATAGTAAAAGAATTCGTATTTTGGGAAAAGGTATGTTTTTAAATAGAATAGGCAAAGAGGGGGTTTTATTCGGTTCGAAAAGTTATGTGGCGGTGCTTTGGCTATGGGCAGCTCGCCTTCTCCCTCCCGGGGTAAATTGTTTCCCGGGGCTGATGTTTTGGCTCAAAAAAATTTTTTAAAAGAGCTTAATGGATAAGAAAAAGGTAAAATATGGTTTTGGTGATAATCTA
>NC_051410.1:2055117-2055223 GCF_015228065.2 Penaeus monodon
AAAGTATCAATTGACGGTCAAAAATTTTTATTTTTTGTTGATGTTATTTTTTTGGGGTCTCAAGTGGTGGACATATATAGCGCGTTGTATAGTAAAATTTCGCCAC
>NC_051410.1:2055777-2055875 GCF_015228065.2 Penaeus monodon
GAAAAACCCCGTTGGAAGCAAAGAATGGATGCCCTCGTCCATTGACGAGACACACCACACACATAAAAATATATAAATAATATATACAAAATTTAATA
>NC_051410.1:2055913-2055992 GCF_015228065.2 Penaeus monodon
TGTAGTTAAACATATAATTTTCTATATATACATATATAACACAATAATATAATTTAAAATATTAAGTATATGTTTTATT
>NC_051410.1:2056772-2057158 GCF_015228065.2 Penaeus monodon
CGCTCCAAATAATTTCACAAAAAAAGAAAAAAAATCGGAAGACAGAAACCAATAAAACCAAAACCAAATTTTTTTTTTTTTTACCTCGTCTTTTCAGCCCTGAAATTCGCTACTTATTGGACATTAATCAGTTACCAAGGTGATAAAACCGGGATAGAAATTGTATTCAGTCTCAACGTGGAGTTATGTTTTTTTTTTTTTCTTATTTTGTCCGAAGAAAAAAAATGCTTTTTTTCCATAGTCATAATTCCTGTTGCATCGAGGGAGAAATGACTAATGTGTTTCGCTTAGCTGCCTTTGATTAATTGCAAGGTTTATTCCTAATTATTAGCATATTGCAAATGAAGGTTCTTTACTAATGGTGTCCAGTATCTATTATTATTATT
>NC_051410.1:2058100-2058346 GCF_015228065.2 Penaeus monodon
AGTCGCCTCCCAGTCTGTCCTGCCTTCAGTAACTCAAACAGAAAGAAAATTACGACTCAGTAATAAGCCGAAAAGGCACCATATGGCACCGAATGCTACAGAGCGAGATCAAAGTGTGCTCGGCGAGAAGCTTCAAAGTCAGAAGTAATATACTATATTGCTATTTCCATACTTTACTGGGAGAGGATGGGCGCATAAGCGCCCGTCGTGTTTAAGGATTTTCTTGTTGTGCTTAAGTGTATGTGT
>NC_051410.1:2058605-2058694 GCF_015228065.2 Penaeus monodon
AAGCACATGGTCACAGGCAAGTTTGATACGTACATGGACCTCCAGCCACATAGATAGCTGGAGAAAGAAGTTCTTACACACACACACGC
>NC_051410.1:2059598-2059831 GCF_015228065.2 Penaeus monodon
GTATGTGTACCTAAAGATCAGCAGACACACGGAACAAGACTTACAATGCATAAGCAAGGTAAGTCGAGGCAGTAAGCTATTGCAACATCAATTCTTTGGGAAATGTTGGTCTGTTTTATTTTTCAAAGAATTCCAATTTCCCATGAAAGGCTGCGTAGCTGGCGGAAGTAGAATTAATTACAGGAGAGCCAAACTTTATGCTGCAACCGGACTGAGTGTCGATTTTGGATGCG
>NC_051410.1:2060727-2061121 GCF_015228065.2 Penaeus monodon
CTGCTTTCTCTCCTTTCTTTTCCTCAGAACGGATAGAAAAGGAGGAGACGGATGAATTGCTCTTTAAAACTGATATGAAGAAGTCATCTCTTTAAATTCTACATTGTAATTTACGTTTCCTTTCCATGTTAATCCCGCGTTATTCTCAGTTCTTCATTTCCATTCATCGAATTTCTTTCGTCCTCCCAAAATTCGCACAGAAAGAAGGGCGAATCTCTTAATCTTTAACATCTTTCTGTCTTTATCTCTCGCCATTTTAATCTCCTTCATCAGCTGTTCTCTTATCCCTTCCCTTCATCCCTTGCCTCTCTTCCTCTCTTCGTATTCTGGTCTTCAGATTTTCCTCTTTTGCTTCGTCCTTGTCTCCCTACGGTTTCGTGTGGTTCTGTTTTCT
>NC_051410.1:2061400-2061756 GCF_015228065.2 Penaeus monodon
TGAACATCTTAATCATAAAGAAATCAACCAGATATAACGCTTGATCACCGACGTCAACCAGGACCCACAACCACAATACAAGCATTAAGATGAACACAACACGAACACATCACCAATCTCAATCCTATCGATAAATCGCCATGTTTATCGCCACCGAGCAGGACCGATGCGTCGCTCTCTCTCTTCTCGGAGGGCTTTTAAACGCAGGATTTCGTCGGATTTAAAAGGATTTAGAGACGGATAATCCTCTCCCCCCCTTATCCTCCCCTTCCCTCTGGCACTCACCCCCCTTCCTCACCTGCAACATGACCGCCGCTCGCTCGGTCGCTTACGATCGGCTAAGCTATAAATCTCCT
>NC_051410.1:2061818-2062284 GCF_015228065.2 Penaeus monodon
CCTTTTTTTCTCCTTATTCCTGTTTTATCCCTCGCCTTCTTGGATTTATTGCTTGACCCGTTTCCCTCCGCTGGCAACGTCATCTATATCTCTTTGTCCCTCGTGCCACATTTTTGCTTCCTTTCTGTTATCGAGAGCTTCGTCACCAGCGCGGGTATTCACGCGTGCAAACACGGACACGAACGCACGTGTACGTTCGTAAATAGCTGCACAAATACGCATAAAAACTCTGTACGCCTATGCTTTTAGACTTGCCTTACGTGAATACATAAGCTAACATATAAGCATCTGGCCGTCCGTTTAAAATGGGAAGAGCAAGAGAGATATCAAACCATGGATGTCTCTGCTATATTTATGCTTAAGGATATAGTCTTTGCTGAAAGTATAGCCACCATGTTTACTTTGTATGGATCATTGATGAGTATGGAGAGAGAGACAGGGAGATACAGATAGATAGGTTAGATAG
>NC_051410.1:2062756-2063014 GCF_015228065.2 Penaeus monodon
TAACTGAATTATCTGTACAGGCAATTTCATAAACTTTTATAAATACCCAGAATGCTTTGGCAAATGTCAAGTTATATATCACAGTAAGAAGATTTCTTGAATCATGAATATATATTTTTCCTTTCTGTATTTCTTCGAGGTAAATAGATGAAGTAAATACAATCGAAAGAAATATTTTTGTTTTTCTCTTTTCTGAGTAAATATCTAAAGTATATATGAAATTTATGAGTGTGGTTTTATGAATGAATGGACAATTGG
>NC_051410.1:2063183-2063282 GCF_015228065.2 Penaeus monodon
ATTATCGAATATGAATAATAATATATATATGACTGAACACTTGTTAGTTATATTTATGATACAAGGACCTTTCTGAAGCTAGGTGCACACAGGTGACAG
>NC_051410.1:2063826-2064035 GCF_015228065.2 Penaeus monodon
GAATTAAACACATGTTTATGAACTAACCAGTTTGAATTGCAAATGAGGAATTATATTCAGCGGCAGATAATTATTTTGATGAATGAGATTCGTGAATCCGTGTGTTCGGCGAACCACTTTAAACATTAAAAACTTTGTATGTCATTATGCTTATTCTTATTGGCCAAAAGAGGTCACTTTTAATAACCTAAATCGTTTGTGAAAGTTCG
>NC_051410.1:2064638-2065022 GCF_015228065.2 Penaeus monodon
GAGTCTGTTTCCCAAACCATTAACATTTTATCCGCGCGATTTCTTGAGACAGACACCGAGTAGGCTGGAGGCTTTTGTCAGGCGAAAAGGGACGTTATTTCTGGCCATTTCTTGGTGTTGGGGTTGTATGGGCGTAGAGGTGGGGGAGGGGAGGGGAGGAAGGGGAGGGGGAGAGGAGTGAGAAGAGGAGAGGGAAGAGGGGAGGAGGAGAAAGGGGGGTGAGGGAGGGAGGAGGAGAAAGGGGGGTGAGGAGGGTAGGGAGGGTATAGATGGAGGGGGTTAGGGGGGTGGAGGGGGAAGGGGAAATAATCGAAAAAGGGCGTGAAGGATAATTTCGATGATTTTTTTTCTACTGCCGAAAGTGACAGATTTATGGTACATCTG
>NC_051410.1:2065112-2066044 GCF_015228065.2 Penaeus monodon
TTCGTTCTTTCGTCTACAACAGATTATCGAAGCCGTGAAGGGTTGAATAACACTGGAAGAAGATCCAACACCTTTATGACAACACCTATAGGAGCAGAAAATCCTTGTCATAACATCTATAACAGGTATAACAGCTGAATAACTTTAAAAAAGGATTCAATACCCTTATTACTACGTCTATAAGGGTAGAATCGCCTATAAGGTAGAATTCAACACCTTTACGAAGCAAACAAAAGAAAAATGAAAGAACAAGAAGCAGCAAGATGACAAAAAAAAAAAAGAAAAACGAAGAAAAGGCAAGAAAGGAAAAGATAAGATAATCAACAAAAGGAAGGAAAAAGTAAAACAAACATAGAAATGTAAAGAATGTGATAAGAAATTAAAGATAATTATTTAAATCATAAGAAAAGAAAGAAAGAAAGAGAAAAATAAGAGAAACAAAAGGGAATTATAATAAAGATAAAATAAAAGAATAAAAAAAACGAAACAAAATCATATTACGAAAAGAAAGAAAAAAGAAAAAAAAAGACAAAGAGAAACAAGAGTAAAGATCAAATAAAAACAAATGAAAAAGAAAAACAATAAAAAACATAGAAAATAAGACGAGATAAATATAAAGAAAAAAATATGAAAGAAGAAAAAAAAATCATAAAGAAAAGGTGGAAAAATAACTGAATAAAAAAGACATAAGAAAAAGAAGAGAATGTGCATAAAAACGCACGAAAAAAACAGGAAAAGTAGAAAAAAAGAAACTAGAAAATAGGAAACAACACGAGAAGAAAATAGAGAAAGAAACAAAGAGAAGAAAGGCGATAAGAGGAAAGAAAAAGAAAAGGAGGTAAAAAATCCACAAATAAAAACAAAGAAGAGGAGAAGGATAAGTCAGAGGAATAAAAGAGAAAAGAAAATAATTGAGAAGGAAATATAACAAT
>NC_051410.1:2066228-2067601 GCF_015228065.2 Penaeus monodon
GAGAAAAATAATAACAAAACACAAGAAATAAAAAAGTAAAAAAAAGAGGAAAAAATAGGAAAAAAACGCACACACAGCAAAGCAATTGAAGCTGCGCAGGTAACATGATTCAGGTCCATCAAGACACGACGCCATAAATTCCGAGGCCGAGAAACCGACGCCGAAAACTTTCCCTCGACCTCCGCGGCGAGAGAGCAGCTCGGCTCCGAGCGCATCCCGACGGGGCCGTCTGGGGGGGGGGGGGGAGAAGAGAGGGGAAGGGAGGGGAGGGGAGGGGGGTAGAGATGGGGGGAGAGGGTCTGGGGAGGGGAGGGGAGGGGAGGGGGTAGATGTGGGGGAGAGGGTCTGGGGAGGGAGGGAGGGGAGGGAAGGGAGGGAGGAGGGATTGAGGGGGATGAGAGGGAAAGGGGAGAGAGGTAGGGGGAGGAGAAAGGGGAAGGATGGAAAAGGTGGGAGGGAGAGAGAGAGAGAGGAAGGGGAGAGCGTGAAGGAGGAAGAAGGGAGATAGAGGGAGAGGTGTGAGGAGGGGAGGGTGGGAGGGAGGTTGGGGAACGAGGGTGAAGGTATGGCAGGGTGGGGGGAGGGGAGGGAGTAAGAAGGGGAGGAGGGCGACAGGAAAGGGAGGGAGGAGAAGGGGAAGGGGAAGGGGCTGGGGGAGCAGGTTGGAGAGGAGGGTGGAGGGGGGAGGAGGGAGAAGAAGGGCGGGAGTGGGGGAGAAAGGGAGGAAGGAGAGAGGGCATTATCTAGGGTGTTGGAGAAACCAGGCAAGGAGAGGGAGAGGGAGAGAAGAGGGAGAGGGAGAAGGAGGGAGGAGGGAGAGAAGAGGGAGAGGGAGAAGGAGGGAGGAGGGAGAGAAGAGGGAGAGGGAGAAGGAGGGAGAAGGGAGAGGGAGGGAGGAGGGAGAGGGAGGAAAGAATGGAAAGAGGGAAGAGGGGAGGGAAGGAAAAACGGAGGGAAGGTAGGAAAGGGCGGGAAGGAAGAACGCAAGGAGGGAGGTGGGGGAGAGAACGCAGAATGCAAGGAAGGAGGAAGAGGAAGGAAGAAAGAATGAAGGGAGAGAGTGAGAAACAGAAGGAGGGAAACCTCTGACGAGGGAGAAGGGGAGGTGGGGAGGTGGAGAGGTGGGGAGGTGGGGAGGTGGGGAGGTGGAGATGGGGAGGTGGAGATGGGGAGGTGGGGAGGTTGGGAGGTGGAGAGGTGGGGAGGAAAGGAGGTGGGGAGGTGGGGAGTGGTTGGGGGAAGTGGGGGCTGGGCAAGGCGTCAAGGGAACGCGGGAGGAAGCGTCAAAGATTCAGCTCCTTGCGACCCCGGGGGCACCAGTTCTCGCTTCGGCTCACAACAGGGAGCCGGGAACCGTGACAATGCCCAGCCAG
>NC_051410.1:2067694-2067766 GCF_015228065.2 Penaeus monodon
AATCTTTAAGTTGCCATAACTTGCGTCATCAATCTTGGTGCAGTGGTGTGCCTCGCTTTCTATTCCGTTCCT
>NC_051410.1:2067813-2067982 GCF_015228065.2 Penaeus monodon
ATGATGCAAGGCCGCGCAGCGTAACATTACTGTCTGGCAAGCTCTGACCTAATGGATGGCCCGCCCCTTGCAGACGCGTCATCCTTCTCAAACACCTTATCTTGGGGCCTGAATTACAGATAAACTTTCTCTTGTCTAATTTCCTCGTCCCTTTCTAACTCGTTTCTAA
>NC_051410.1:2068591-2069636 GCF_015228065.2 Penaeus monodon
CGCAATGAAACAAACCGCGTTATCATCCTCAGATCCCAAGCAACAGAAAACGGAGGAGAGGAGACCTTTCGGCGAAAAGAAAACGGGAAATCTTCTGCAGGTTGGGAAACGGGCCGAAGGCAAGAGGGGGGGGGGAGGGGGAGAGAGGAGAAGGGAGAGGAAATGGGCGAAGGAGAAGGAGAAGGAAAAGGAGAGAGGGGAAGGGGAAGGATAAAGGAGAAGGAAAAAGAGAGAGGGGAAGGAAAAGGGGAGAAGGAGAAGAAGAAAGGGAATGGAAAAAAGGACAGAGGGGAAGGGAAGGGGGGGAGAAAGAGGGGAGGAGATGGGAGAAAGGAAAGATGAGAAGGGGAAGGAGAGGGGGGGAAGAAGAGAGAGGGGAAGAGAGAGGAGAAGAGAGAGGAGAAGAGAGAGGAGAAGAGAGAGAAGCAGAGAGAGGGGAAGAGAGAGAGAAGGTAGAAGGGGTAGAGGGCGTAGATAGGGTCGGGGAAGAGGGGAAGAGATCTCGGACTAGGTGGAGGGGGAGGGGGGGAGGGGAAGCATGGGGGTTAAGTAATGAGGAAGAAGAAAGGGGAGAGGAGAAGGAAAGAGAGGAAGAATAGGTTTAAGGAGAGAGGAGGAGAGAAGGAGAAGGAGAGAGGAGAAAGAATGAGGGAAAGAGAGATTTTGGATTGGGTAAAAGCGGGGGAATAAAGATAGGGGGAAAAGGGAAGGAAGGGGAATAGGGAGGGAAAGGAAAAAGGAGAAAGAAAAATGAGAGAAAAAGGGGGAATAGCGAAGGGAGGAGAGGAATAAAGCTGGGGATAGAGTAGAAGAAAAAGAGAGATAGAGACGAAGAGGAAAAAGGATTGAGAATAGGAAAGAGAAGGGGAAGAGGGAGGTCAAAGTAAAGAGAGTGGGAAGGAGAGGGGATGTAGAAGGGTTAAAGAAGGGGAGAGGGATTATCGGGGAAGGAAAGTGGGAAGAGAAAAAAGGGAAGAACGGAGGAGGAGTGAGGAAGAAGGGAATTGAGATAACATGCGAGAAAGAGAGGGAGGTGGGGAATAGG
>NC_051410.1:2069725-2070339 GCF_015228065.2 Penaeus monodon
GAAGTAATAGGTGGGTATGGGGGATGGGAGAATAAAGAAAGAAGGGAAATGAGAGGAGGGGAAGAGAATAGAGTCGCTGGACGAAAGGGAGAATAAAGAGAGAGACATCGAGAGAATGAGAAAGGTAGAATAAATGAGAGAGTTGGAAAAGGGAGGAAAGATTTGGTTGGGGGGTGACGTTGGGGCCTTGGGGGGGGGGAGAAAGAGGGAGGAGAGGGAGGAGGGGGAAAGAAGAGAGGGAGAGGGAGGAGGGGGAAGGAGGAGGGGGAGAGGGGGGAGAGGGAAGGAGAAAGAGGGGAGCGAGGGAGGAGAGGAAAGGAGGAGGAAGAGAGGAGAGAGAGAAGGGGAAAGGAGAAAGAGAGGGAAGAGAAAGGAGGGGGACGGAGGAAGAGAGAGAGAGAGGAGGAGGAGGGAGGGAGCTAGAGAGGGAGGAGAGGCAAAGAGGAAGAGGGGGAAGAGGAGGGGGAGGGGGGGGTCATTCCGTCGGACGTAAGCTGGCGTTATGTCCGCAGACTTTTCAAGGCGGAGGTGGCGTGGCCTCGAAGGCGAGACGTGCCCGGGCCCTTTGCAGCGCGATCGGCAGTAACGTGGGCGATAGAGAAGAACCGTGATAG
>NC_051410.1:2072217-2072400 GCF_015228065.2 Penaeus monodon
GCACGCACATCCCCCCCCTCTTCCACACGTGATTCTAGGTCAGAGCGAAGAGGCCTGATGTAATTTCCAAAACCTTTCGCCGACGTTAAGATGAAAAGACGGAGCTTCAGTGAGATGCTGCGTATTGTAAAGCTTCCTTTGAGTCAATAAGAACAGAGACATTTAGAATTCCATATCATCTGT
>NC_051410.1:2072903-2073087 GCF_015228065.2 Penaeus monodon
ATACTATCTACTTATATAAAAAAAATAATAAAAAAATATAATGAAAGCTTATAAAAGATATATAAAAGGCTGCAAAATAATTCCAAGGATTTTAAACGTTTCTCTTGTCTTGGGAACAATTTCTTATTCACTTTGAGGAAAGGAGGAGAAACAGGGAGAGCGAGGGAATGATAACTAGTGATAA
>NC_051410.1:2074027-2074162 GCF_015228065.2 Penaeus monodon
AGAAAAAGCGAGTAAAAGGTCGACGGATGATTCGGCGTCGCCTCCCCAGGGTCTCCTCCGTCTCCCCGATCGGCCCGCGAGAGGAGATCAAAATGCAATCGCGTGATCGGAATCTGAAGGAGAATTTCGATTCCA
>NC_051410.1:2074348-2074706 GCF_015228065.2 Penaeus monodon
AAAGGTGGTGTTGGGAAGATAGGGGAGGAAGGCAGGGGGAGGGAGGAGTGTTGGAGATGGTGGAGGAGGAGGAGGAGGGGGAGGGGGTGAGGGGTGTTGGAGGTGGTGGTGGAGGAGGAGGGGGTGAGTGTTGGAAATGGTGATGGAGGAGGAGGAAGGGGGGAGGAGTGTTGGAGTTGGTGGTGGTGGAGGAGGGATGATTCTGAGGGAGGTGGAGGGGAAGGGTTGGTGAGTTAGTGAGGTGGGGAGGTGGAGGGGAATGGTGGGGGGTGGGGGAGATGGGGGTGGTGAAGAGTGTTGGAGAGGGGGGATGATGGAGATAGGGGGGTGATGGAGGAGGTCGGTTTCTTCTTTCTTC
>NC_051410.1:2075312-2076159 GCF_015228065.2 Penaeus monodon
CCCCCCTCATTCTCTCTCCGCGCGATCATCTCAGGGAATCGGTTTATGTTTTGCTGGTTCTTCTTCGCCTCGATTTACGGCAGGTCACAAATTTTAAGAGATGCGGGTCCCTGGCCAGCGAGGGTAGGCTGGCAGGGGCTAAGGTGTGGATAGGGGTGTTGGCAAGAGCAGGGATGTCGAAAGGGTTGAAGTGTTGGCAGGGGCAGGGGGCGTTGACAGGGTTTGAGGAGTTCGTAGAGGTGAAGATGTTGGTGTTGGCAAGGTTGACGGGTTGGCAGGGAGATGGTGTTGGCAGGGAGATGGTGTTGGCAGGGCGAAGGTGTTGGCAGCATTAGGGGGTTGATAGGGGGCAGGAATAAGCTGGCGATAGGGGCATGGATCTTGGCAGGGTTAAGCGGTTGGCAGGGAAAGGGAAGCTGGGAGGATAAGATGCAGGCAGAGGCTGTTGGCAGGAAAGAGTGCTATTAGGAAAGGAGAGATTGTTGGCAGGGGATTGTTGGAAGGGTATGGGGTAGTTGACTTGACAGGGGATTGTTGACAGCGCTGGGGGCTGTTGACAGGGCAGGAGACTGTAGGCAGAAGCTGTCAGTAAAGAGAGTGGTTGCCAGCAGGACAGAGCGTTGTTGTCAGAGCAAAGTTAGGACCTAGGGTGCTAGTGACATCAAAGTGTTGGCAGCAGGCGTTGGAAAACGACGTTGGAAGAGTTCAAGACGAGATAACGGTAGATAGATGGAAGATCTGGCGCGAGAAAAGGTAGGATTTGCAAGATTTACGTCGATCGGAATCAAATGGATTTCGGCCGAATCTGCTCCATGACTTGCTGGTTTTCGGTGATTAGAAACGAACT
>NC_051410.1:2076586-2076817 GCF_015228065.2 Penaeus monodon
AAAAAGCATATTTCCCAAGACATATTTCTCTATTGACATACTCACCTCCAAGTGATATGTTAGGAAAGAGAGAGAAAAAAGGCGAGTTATTTTTCATAATAGCGCTATCAATCACCAGGAAATATTTTATCTATTGGACAAAAAAAGAAAAAAAAATATTCCGGGATCAAGTCGACGAAAAGTATGAGAAGAATGTGTATATTAGATTTTTTTTTCTCTCTCTCTCTGTTC
>NC_051410.1:2076938-2077727 GCF_015228065.2 Penaeus monodon
TTAAGCACGGAGTTTCTTTGTGGTTATCATTAATATTATTTTTTTGCATAATTATCATCATCCTTTTTTTTCTTATCTATTATTACTATTACCCCATCAATCAATATATCTTTTTTTTCAGCTTTTCCTTTTTTCCCTATTTTGTTTATATAATTTGTGTTTGGTGGAAGGGGGGGGGGAGGGTTATTACACTCCGTTTCCTTTGAAGCTGATGAGGAATTTACAGACGAATGGAAAATGGTTGAATAATATCGTTTTTCTTTTATTTAATTATCATCACCAACTTCTTAATTATCATATAATTGTCAGCACCAGTCTGTCACCCTGTCATCGGTCGTCAACAGCCTGTCATTAGCTGTCATCAACCTGTCAGCTTGTTATCAATTAACACCTACTTGTCAAATACATGTTCATTATCAGTTATTAATTGTTATTAATCGTTAAAATGCATAATTAATATGTATTGTCCTTCTCCTCCCCTCCCCCTTTCAGTGAGGGAACACAGTAGTTGGATTTTCCCCTTTCTTTATGTTTTTAAAATGTATTTTGTTTTTTCTACCTATCAGCAAGTACACAGGACCTCTCATATCCTCTCACTCAAGAGAATGTGGTAATATCATTTAGTCACTTCGATTTCATTTAGAGTTTTGAAAATTCGTAGTCACCACGAGCGCAAACCATATCCCTTTTCCAAAAGAAATCTATATCCAGTTAAGCCCTTTTTTCGCATAGTTTAATCCCTTTTAGTTATTATCTTCCTTCTTATTTCTCCCCTTTTTATTTATTCTA
>NC_051410.1:2077760-2078045 GCF_015228065.2 Penaeus monodon
AGCACGGGGCGCCTCCCTCCTCCCTTCTCCCTATCTCAAGCAGACACTCGGTAACACAGACTCCCTCGTTGATGCCACGGAATTGAAATTCTGGTCCGGGCAGCAATCCGGTGAAGGTTAGCGGAAAACTGCTGACACATATTGGCTCCCGCTAAATTGCAGCGATTGCTATCATTTCTCGCTAGCAGGGGAAAGGCCATAGCAGGCATTGGGGCGTGTTCATTTATAGACTGTTTTCTAATTTAATGTTAAGGGCCGTCGTGTCCGTTCTTTCCATATCGAAAC
>NC_051410.1:2078161-2078512 GCF_015228065.2 Penaeus monodon
ACACGAGGCCGAACGAACACGTTCGAACATCCACCAGTCCTTATTTTTTCTGGTGTTTGAATGCTTCGATGCAGTTCCATATTCGTGGAAGGATTTTAGAAAGTAGATAAAAGTAAAGAAGAATACGCACTCCTGTGTTTCATTTGACCATTTTATCTTAAGGGTTTGGATACCCGCGAAAAATTCACATCTTCATTTCTTTTCCAGAAAATCAAAGAGAAATGTAGGCTGCGAAGTCGAAGACGATGCCGGCCATAGTGATGAGACTCCGATCTGAAAATCACGGGCCTCCTGATTAAAAATACTTTTTTCTGAAATATTGCTTTAACTGATTTTATTCGAAGAGAATTT
>NC_051410.1:2078959-2079393 GCF_015228065.2 Penaeus monodon
TCACTCCATTAACTATTGTAACAGTATTTATACATGAGAGTATGCTATCCATCATATCCTAACGATAAACTGGTTCTCTAATTGCACTTACTGGATCTATTTCTAATTGCACTTATTCCCTAATTTGCACTTATTTCCTGATTGCACTTACTGGATCTATTTCCTAATTGCATTTACTGCCTATTGCACTTATTGCACTTATTCCCTAATTGCACAGCCAGCCAGCTGCTGAATGGGGATCTGTTTCGTTTTGCTCTCCTGTTGCAAGGAGATTTAAGAGAAGAGCCTGCAAGATTTTAAGGCCTTATGTTGCGTGGCTGTGCAAGGATTAGGTACTCACAGCGGGCAACTGATTTCTTGCTGTTTATTTCTTAACGTATTTTACTAATTACTTGACTAATTAGCTGATTTCTTTCCTTCTTAATTTCTCTATT
>NC_051410.1:2080112-2080234 GCF_015228065.2 Penaeus monodon
ACTGTGTTTCTCGCTACGTATTCGCGACCACATACTTTGAGGGGAAGTTAAATTGTCTGAAGCCATTCTCGGAAGCGCTCTGTTGCGGATTATAAATTTGGTTTTACGATTCAGGTTGGGTT
>NC_051410.1:2080666-2080834 GCF_015228065.2 Penaeus monodon
TAAACTGACATTTAAAAAGGGTAAAGCAAGAATACAATCAAGTCCCAGCTTTCGTTTTCTTCCCTGTAACTAATTACATGCAGGAGTGACTGACAGAGGCACATACTGAAAAATAAATAGCTATGGATAACTCTCCAAAGGGGGGGGGAAACAGTGAGGGGAAAATTT
>NC_051410.1:2081084-2081196 GCF_015228065.2 Penaeus monodon
TAAACACCAAGTTACTCTCCCCTGATGGAAACGGAAGGCCAGACCCCCCAGGGAGCAAAGACAGCGAGAGGGTTAAAGGTAACTAACGAAGGAACAGCTGTGGCTAGCCGAC
>NC_051410.1:2082208-2082399 GCF_015228065.2 Penaeus monodon
CATTAAGACACCCTATTAACTCCTGCCCTCATCCTTTTTCGATTCTTTTCCTTCCGGAAAAAAAAGAAGAAAAGGAACGGAGGAGGACGTGAGCTGACCGTTTGGCCCCAAGAAACCAAAATTTTTAAGGAATTTTGTTCTTCATAAGTTTCGTCCCCGTCTTTTTAAAAATTTTTTCGTTTTCACTTTTG
>NC_051410.1:2083235-2085020 GCF_015228065.2 Penaeus monodon
ACAACCCCATGAATATATTCATGTATAAGCATTGACCCGATCTCATAGCATGGGGCGCCTTTCTGTATATCAAGGAATAATTATCTGTTATATTACTACGAGACGGGGTTACTCCTCAGAAGGCGCTCATGAGGAATGAGTTATAAGTTAGATGCTGAATCCTTTGATGTGTAGTTAGTGTATATGTTCATTAATATTGAAGGGAGGTGGGATTTGTGGTGAGGGGAGGAGGGTGGGGAGGGGAGGAGGGGAGGAGGGTGAGGTGGGAAGGGGAGGAGGGTGGGGTGGGGAAAAGGGGTGTAGGGTAGGGTAGGAAGGGGAGGAGGGTGGGGTGGGGAGAAGGGGAGGAGGGTGTGGTGGGAAGGGGAGGTGAGTGGATAGGGGAGGAGGGTGGGATGGGGAGAAGGGGTGGAGGGGAGGGTGGGGTAGGAGAAGGGGAGGAAGGCGGGGAGGGTATGGAGTAAGGGAGGTGGGAGGGGTGTGGTGGGGGGGGGGGGAGTTAGTGGGTAATGAGAAACCGGCGTAAAATTGGGTTCTGGAATATCTTGAAAAAAGGATATGACTACATCTTTATCTTCATGCTCCGCCTCTCTACCCATTTGTTATATAATATAAGGTTAATGCTCACTTCAGATATATATATTTTTTCTAATAACTCTATTTCTTGTATATACTAAAATGTTATTTGAATTTGTGTGAAGTATTCATTAAAGGTTTGCCATGAAATTAATCGTTAGTCTGAGTTAATTCTCTTCGGATTTTCATCAAGTCGTTTGTAATGAGATTGATATCTGGTATTTGATAACCTCAATGTTAATAATTCTGACCTTTTGTTCACTCTTATAATATTTTTTTTTTTTTTACTTTCTCTGAATTTATCTTGAATAAAAATATGTAGTGGTGAAAATACAGTGTAATACAGTAATGGTATGCAGCGCGTAAATTCGTTGTTCGTAATAGCCTAACTGGCAACTCTTCTTCAGGGAAATATTTTGTGAATGAAAATATTACCAAATTTCTAATTTCGATTTTCTATTTTTTTATATATACGAGTCTGCATATGGCTAAATCAATAGACAAACGGAATGATACCAAATTTTACATAAAGTACAAAGGATTTCTTTAGCGAATAGTAGCGAATATTATTGAAATAAAGTGACTTCGTAACTTATAACAAAGAGCATCGGGTCTCCGCTTCACCCAAGGGCGAGGTAGCCATAGTATATCCTTTTATACTACGAAAAAACGCCCAACATATGAGATATTTTCGAAGAAACAATGGAAGTTTTTGAAAACTGCTCTTTATGAAAGCTAATATTATTGGTGAATATTTTTGAAGCTTAAGAGAGAAAAAGGAAGAAAGGAGAAAAGAGATACAAAAAAAAAAAGAACAGGAAGAAGAAGAAAAAGAAAGAAAAAGGAAACAGAAAGATAGATAGAAAGTGCAATATACAAGAAAAGTTTTCAAGATAAAGAAAAAAACTAAACACACACACAAAAAAAATTTAATGAATAAATAAACAAATAATAAATAAATATATAGATAAATAAAAATGTGAAAATAAAAACAAACAAAAACACACTCAAATACAACAACAAAAAAGAAAAAGAAAAAAAAGGCTAAAGAAAGTCAAACACAGACACTAAGAAATTAAACAAATATGGATTATATTCGCAATCAGCTAATTCAGTTTTAAAGGAAACGTGAAGAGATCTTCGAAACTTCTCAAGACGGGAGAATGATTTGCAAGTTTTACCTTCTTCGCACTTTTAATATATATATTT
>NC_051410.1:2085662-2086089 GCF_015228065.2 Penaeus monodon
GCGTGTTTAACACCAGTACTTATGATAAAGTCTCAGATAACCAATGTATAAAGTACGCCCTTTGCTTAATAAAAACATATAGCTTTTAACAAATCATCCAAAACCATGAAGAATACATTGTATTACACTTTCCGACAAGCTACACACGAGACATTAAAGAAATGCTGCTCGACAAGTTATTCAAAACCACGCAAACGATTTCCTTTCCATTTTGAAGCGGTAACAGTGACGGTAACTAAGATCGGCGAATATGGGCGTGTCTTGCGTATTTATGACGCATGTACGAGTTGCCAGCGTGTTGATAATGGGGTTAGTCCCGTATCCATATGCATGCGGATAAATATACCATGGTCTGTGTTTCCCTATGCTGTGAAAACGCGTTCTCGTTCTTGGCTTATGGCATCCGTATTATGATGGGGTATAGTAC
>NC_051410.1:2086248-2086594 GCF_015228065.2 Penaeus monodon
TTTTGTTATTTGATTGACGCTCATGCGCACTTTACCTCCGACAAAAAGATAGAAAATAGATAGAAAACACCCCCCCTTCCCCAAAAAGGAAAAAAAATGTGGGGGTTAGTTAGAGAAGAGGTGACTAAAACTTTCCTCACGTCTTGGGGCCTACAATAAAACGCAGACATAAACAACTGAAGCACTTTGTTGCCGCGAGTTAGCCTAGATGTTCGAAATGTAGAGTTATTTACAAATAGATAAATAGATTACTTATTTACAAAGAGATAATAGATAACTCATTTACAAAGAAGATAAATAGATAAATTATTTACAGATAGATAAATTTAAAATGGAATTATTTACA
>NC_051410.1:2086663-2086790 GCF_015228065.2 Penaeus monodon
TTATTCTGTTGGGTATTAACAAATCGATGAATAGATAAATAATCTAAAAATTTTTAAAATTTTTATAGACTTACAATTAATATGTAATAATATATATATAATTAAAATTATAATAAATAAGTAGATA
>NC_051410.1:2086876-2087026 GCF_015228065.2 Penaeus monodon
ACAAAAGAAAATATAAAATACATAAAAAATAATAAATAAACGTTGGAAAGGTTGATATTACAATAGAAAATAATATAAAATTTTACAATTGTTAATTAGGAATTATTACCCAATGATAATAATTATAAGGGGAAAGCTTCCTCAATGGAA
>NC_051410.1:2087258-2087529 GCF_015228065.2 Penaeus monodon
GAAACAGACAAATTCCTCATCATATGTAAACCAATCACAACCGATGTTAATGAAATAAAAATGAAAATGAAAATTGAAGACAATGGTAACTCCCCCCCCCCCTCCCTTCCTCATTTCTTCATGCACCCACGCTTGGCTTCTTGCCCTAATCTTGACGTCAAATTGCAGGAAAGAGTCAATATCTGACGTGATAGTGATATCATATCGGTCTCTATTGTGAAGGTTGCATTACGTGGTGACAGTAATGATGATCATCGCATAACAGTGAGGG
>NC_051410.1:2087883-2087985 GCF_015228065.2 Penaeus monodon
CTTACATCAATCGAGAAGTTCCTTGACGCAAAGCATTAAAGTCCAAAGTATCTTGTTGAAAATGGAAAGTTAGTTGAAGCAAAGGCTCTGAGGATGAAAAGG
>NC_051410.1:2088264-2088375 GCF_015228065.2 Penaeus monodon
ATGGATAGAAACATGGAGGTAAAAGGTTGTGGAGGAGAGGGAAGAAAGAGAGGAAGGAGATGAAAGGAGAGTGGAGATAGGGAAGGAGAAGGAGGAATAGGTTTGAGGGAG
>NC_051410.1:2088752-2088865 GCF_015228065.2 Penaeus monodon
TCAAAGGGGCTGGCGGTTTCGAACAAGGCAGGAGAGAGGAGAAGAAGATAAGGAAAACCAGAGATAAGATAAGGGGGAGAGGAAGCAACAAAGAGAGGGAATTACAAATATGA
>NC_051410.1:2088887-2089270 GCF_015228065.2 Penaeus monodon
GAATAAAGCTACTGGAAGACAAAAAGACGAACGAGGATTAAGCAATAAGGAAAAGTGAGTAAACGGGAACGGGAGAAAGGGAGAAGAAAAAGGGGGAAGATATAGAATGGGAGAAGGAAAAGGAGAAAGATACAGAAAGGGGAGAAGGAAAAGGGGGAAGAGAAAGAAAAGGGAGAAGGAAAAGGGGGAAGACACAGAAAAGGGAGAAGACTGATTTTAACGTCGCAGGTGGAAGCGGAGACGTTAAAAGCTCTACAACTCCATAACAACTTCGATTACACAGTTTTTCATTGGCTCTTTGTATACATCTCATTCTACGGGAAAAGGTCCAAAGAATGAAAAGATCGAGAGAGGGTTATGTAAGAATGAATGAGTGAAGAAAT
>NC_051410.1:2089637-2089815 GCF_015228065.2 Penaeus monodon
TAGCTTTCTCTCTCTTTCATGTAATCTTTTTCTTGTCGGGAAACCCTTTCTCCTGCGACCTCACCTTGGGGACTGGGGGCGGCACTGAGGGCTCCCCTGAACAAAGAACCAACTCCTGTGGCACTGCCTGGCACACTTTGGCATTCTTCCCATCCAGAAACTGATAATGACGAGTTTG
>NC_051410.1:2090005-2090160 GCF_015228065.2 Penaeus monodon
GACCCACCAACCCATATCCCCTCATCTGAACGAAAGGGTTTATTAGAGAGGGGAAAAAATTATCTTCCTGTTTTCTGCGGCCCAAAGGATTCCGGAATGGGAGAAATAGCCTGTTAATTGATATTTTCTCTCCTAAAGTGTTCAACCGGGTTGGA
>NC_051410.1:2090324-2090773 GCF_015228065.2 Penaeus monodon
TTCTCTGTTTATGTTTGTCTGTTTGTTATTTTGGCGTTATTTGTGATTAAAGTGTGACTGAAGGTGTTATTATGAATTTGAGAGGGAGGTTCGGATGGAAATAAAATCCCTTGTGCAACTGTGGCATTATTTGCATCATGTTAATCATCGTTCAGATTCATCGAGGGGGCGGTGGCAGAGGGAGATGAAGAAAGTAGCAGAGGGAGATGAAGAAGGTGCTGAAGGGAGATGAAGAAGGTGCCAAAAGGAGATGAAGAAGGTGCCAAAGGGAGATGACGAAGATTACATCAGATGTAAAAAAATAGGTGCCGTGTGAGATGATGGCAACACCGTAGATAATGAGGGTGACATAGATGAAGACAGTGGCCGGGAAGATAAAAATGCTGTCACAGGGAATGTGTAGTGAAAAGGAAGGCGGTGTCTCGAGGGATGAGGAAGGTGCCAGAAAA
>NC_051410.1:2090845-2091678 GCF_015228065.2 Penaeus monodon
AGTGTCACAAAAGATGAGGATGGTCCACAAAAGATCAGGATGGTCCCAAGAAAATAAGGATAGTGCCATGAGAGATAAGGATGGTGCCACAGAAGATGAGGATGGTGCCACAAAAAATGAAGACGGTGCCACAGAAGATAAGGAGTGCCACGAGATATGAAAATGGCACCTCAGAGGATGATGACACAACAGATGACGATGATAACACAAAAAAGGATGGTGCCACGAGACTTGAGAATGACACCATAAAAGATGGGGATAGTGCCACGGGAGATGAGGATAACGTCGCAAGAGATGAGGATGGTGCCACAAGTGATGAGGATAGTGCCACAAGAGATGAGGATAGTGCATTCCTCATCTTCTGTGGCACCGTCTTCATTTTTTGTGGCCCCATCGTCATATTTTGTGGCACCATCTTAATAGTGCCGCAAGAGATGAGGGTAGTGCTACAAGTGATGAAGATAGTGCCACGAGACCTGGAGTCGAGGCCACGGGTAGAGGAAGACGGCGCCGTGACAATAAAAATGAAAGTCTAGTCCCATGATGGAGACTATCACTAAATCCCTCGAAGGCATCGGTAAGAGTGAGTGAGACCAATCTAATGCGGATTAAGAAAGAGACCGTTTTCGGAGCTCGAAGAAATTCTCGATTATTTTCCTTGCCCCCCCCCCCTCCAACCCCATCAGATTTTGTCTTTTGGGGGTCGGGGTGATGGGGGACGACTCGTGGGAGCGTTGGGGCTGTAATGACATCAAGCCTCCGACATGGCGAGGAAACTGTCTGTTAAATTTGGTAGTTAAATATGGCGGGGAGGTGCGTAGAGTTAGTGCGTT
>NC_051410.1:2091747-2092065 GCF_015228065.2 Penaeus monodon
CACTTAGAGTCCTTATGAATTATAAACTTACGAATAATCATCAAATTTCTTTTATATAATCTTTTTAGGATCAATTATCTGTTCTGGAAACCCTCCCTTATCATTAAATATAATTCCTGTATCACATACTATGTAAATATAAATTCTGAGATAATCTAATCAACAAGAAGTTACTCTTTAATAATCAACCAAAGGGCCTTTCCGACCATATCTCTCGGACACAAATAATGTAAGGAATAACCTAATTGTATAAAATATTGCTTCACTTTTTTCTGCTATAAATACAATTCTGCTGTTTATTACCGTGTCCTAACTTCG
>NC_051410.1:2093089-2093370 GCF_015228065.2 Penaeus monodon
TTTATTCGTCTTATTGGAAATCCAGGTTAATGCTCCTCTCTCTTTCCTCTCTCTCTTCTCCCTTTTCTTTTTTCTCCCATTTACTTTGTCTCCTTTTTTTTTTCTTCCCTTCTATGCTTTTCCTTCTCTCCGATTCGTTTCTTTTCGTGTATCATTATTCCTTCTACTTTCTTCTTGTTGTCTTCAATCTCTTCCTCTTCTTTGTTATATCTCTTTACCTTCTTTCTCTCTTTTCCTGTCTTTCTCTTTCTCGTTCCTTTTCTTTATATTCCAAACTTCTT
>NC_051410.1:2093395-2093471 GCF_015228065.2 Penaeus monodon
TATTTCCTACTCCTCTTTTCCATTTCTGGTATCACATTGTTCCCTCCCTGTCTCCTTTTCTTTCCATCTTCTTTAA
>NC_051410.1:2093657-2094274 GCF_015228065.2 Penaeus monodon
TTGCATCTTTCGTTTTCTCTCTCTCTTTATCTGTTTCTCCTTTCTGTCTCTGTGTACCTTTCATTCTCTCTCTCTTCTTTACTTATCTCTCTGCCTTACAATCTTATCTTACCTTCCTCTCCCTATCATATGCTTTCATCCTTATCTAACTTTTCTCTTCTTTCTTTCTATTTATATATCGTTTCTCATCTCATTCATTCTTTCTCTCAAATCCTTTCGAGTATTTCTCTTTTTTTCCCTTTCTATTTTCTTCTTATTTCCCGAATCCTTTCTCTTTTTTTCTTTCTTTAATCCTTTCTCTCTTTCTCTTCCTTAATTCCCTTCTTTCTTCATCTCGCATGATTTTATCCCTTTCTCTCCAATCCTTTCCTCTTTCTAATCCTTTCTCTTTTTCCATTCTTTTCTCTCTTTCTCTCTTTTTTTCTCCAGTCCTTTCTCTTTTTTTCAGATCCTTTCTCTTTTTTATCCTTTCTCTCCTTCTCTCCATTCAATCCTTTCTCTCTCTTCCCCTCTATACTTCTTCCATCCGTCCTTCATCAAACTCTCTCTCTTCTCCCCTTCTATCTCCCCATCTCTCTTTTCCTCTCCTCCTTTCGCCAAGGGAAAAAGATAATACT
>NC_051410.1:2094345-2094571 GCF_015228065.2 Penaeus monodon
CCGCATTCACCATTTCAGAACTGTTGTTTTTGTTGTTGCGTGCACTCGTGTTTGAACATCTTGATTGCCGGTATTATGTGTGCAGTCACTGGGTATATATGCCTGCATATCTATACTGCTCCGTCGGTCTATCATCCTGTCGGGCGGTTTATATTAGGCAGTGAATTCGTTTCTACGGCCATTTAAGTATCTATATGTTTGCTTGTCTCTCGCTGTGCAATTGTAG
>NC_051410.1:2095114-2095667 GCF_015228065.2 Penaeus monodon
CGAAGTCTTTGATTCGTCATTAATTAGAATTGGACCACACCTTCTGACGCTAACAGATGAAATACCATATTGCCAAAACACGCGTTATACTATGAAATATATTTGATGCAGAAAATTCAGTGGAAAAAAAAGCTCTAATAAATAAGTTAATTGTTAATTAGCTAATTATTGCTGGATTGATATTTTTCATGATTATTTCGTGTTTAAGTAAGGCAGAGCGGAGCGAGACCGTCAAACATCGGGCCTTCAGAGCACTGGTTCACCTACAGGTTACTTCCCCTGGCAAAATTTTCTTTTAAATTTTTTTAATAAATCGGATTTATCTTAATTAACCCCCAAAAGAAATATAATTTTAATAAATAAACAAAAATTGGGCCTTTCCGCCCATTCTCGGACAAAAAATAATGTGGAAAAACCAATTTATAAAATTTGCTTCACTTTTTTCGCTATAAATAAAAATTCCGCTTTTATTCCCGTGCCAAAACTTCGGTAAAGCGTGAAAATAGTGAAAATTTTAAAAATGGCATGTGATTATGGTATTCGAAAAACGAAA
>NC_051410.1:2095705-2095873 GCF_015228065.2 Penaeus monodon
TGAAAACGTACTATTTTTTTTAAAAAAATGAGAGTTAATAAATATATATTGAAATACGGGCATTTTTCAAAATACTCTTTTTATTTTTTTATTTTCATCATTTTCGCTTTTTTCAAAATTTCCCTTCCCCTTCTGTTCTTCGTCATTGTGTCAATGTTTTAGGGGAAA
>NC_051410.1:2096619-2096888 GCF_015228065.2 Penaeus monodon
GTTTATTCGTCCTTTTTTGGAAACCATTTTAATGCCCCTCTCTTTTTCCTCTCTTCTTCTCCCTTTTCTTTTTTCTCCCTTTCTTTTTCTCCTTTTTTTTTTCCCTTTCTATCTTTTTCCTTTTTCCGATTCGTTTCTTTTCGTTATCATTATTTTTTACTTTTTCTTGTTTCTTCAAACTCTTCTCTTCTTGTTTTATCCTTTTTCCTTCTTCTCTCTTTCCTGTTTTCTCTTTTCGTTCCTTTTCTTTATATTCCAAAAATTTTTTC
>NC_051410.1:2097210-2097628 GCF_015228065.2 Penaeus monodon
CCTTCTGTCCCCTGTGTACCTTTCATTTTCTCTCCTTTTTTACTTATCTCTCTCCTTACAATCTTTCTTACCTTCCCCTTTCCCCTTTAATGCTTTCATCTTCTAAATTTTCTCTTCTTCTTTCTATTTATTACGTTTTTTCATTCATTCATTCTTTTCTCAAACCTTCGAGTATTTTCTTTTTTTTCCCTTTCTATTTTTTCTTATTTTCCCAATTTTCCTTTTTTTTTTTCTTTCTTTAATCCTTTCTCTCTTTCTCTTCCTTAATTTTCCCCCTTTTTTTTCCTCGCATTTTTTATCCCTTTTTTTCCAATCCTTTCCTCTTTTTAATCCTTTTTTTCTTTTTCCATTCTTTTCTCTTTTCTCTCTTTTTTTCTCCAAAACCCTTTTTCTTTTTTTCAGACCTTTTCTTTTTTAC
>NC_051410.1:2097841-2098084 GCF_015228065.2 Penaeus monodon
GTCCCCCATTCCCCCTTTCAAATGTTGGTTTTTTTGTTGCGGGCACTCGTGTTTGAACATCTTTATTGCCGGTATTATTGTGCGTCACGGGTATATAGCCTGCTTCTATACTGCTCCCTCGGTTACCTCCTTTGGGGGGTTTATATTAGGCAGTGAAATTGTTTCTTTGCCTTTAAGTATCTATATTTTTTTTGTCTCTCGCGGGCAATTTAGACACACACCCCTCACATTTTATATTATGTA
>NC_051410.1:2098557-2099003 GCF_015228065.2 Penaeus monodon
TTTGTTGGTTTTTTGGGGTCGAAGTCTTTTATTTGTCTTAATTAGAATTGGCCCACTTCGCGCTAACAGATGAAATCCCCCTTTTCCAAACACGCGTTAACTATGAAATATATTTGAATGCAGGAAAATTCAGTGGAAAAAAGAGCTCTAAATAAATAAGTTAATTGTTAATTAGGCTAATTATTGCTGGATTGAGTATTTTACATGATTATTTCGTGTGGAGTAAGGCGAGAGCGAGAGCGAGACCTGTCAAACATCGGTCCTTCAGACGCACTGGCGCTCTCATCCTATTCAGGTTACTAATGGCAGTAGGCAACTTTCAACGCTGATTTTGGAGGAATATAATAGGTTAGACCTACATGGGTTATCACAAAAGCTTACTATATCACTAGAGACTGATTTGGCATAAGTATCCAGACGCACTGGCCATCCCTTCCTGTTCTAAA
>NC_051410.1:2099081-2099889 GCF_015228065.2 Penaeus monodon
AACAAGCGAGGACGAATGGAATCGCTGCCCCGCCGTGTTTGCGTGCCCAAGAATTGCGAAGTGACAAATGGAGTTAGAAACGGAGGCTCGTCGTAGGTGACAGCTCCATAATTTGAATAGCATATTGACTGATAAGAGAATAGCCGTGATATAGTAGAGAGAGTGAAAAACGCCAAAAGAGTAATAGCAGTGATACATTAGAGAGTGAAAATGCGAATAAAGTAATAGCTGTGGTACACTACAGAGTGAAAAAAGTGAAAAGAGTAATTGCAGTGGTACATTAGAGGGTGAAAAATGCAAAAATAGTAATAGCAGTGAAAAATTAGGGGTAAAAATGCGAAAAGGGTAATAGCAGTGATACATTACAGAGTGAACTATGAGTAGCAAAAATAGTAGTGACACGAACCCGAGCTATGTTCCGATCTGCAGGGAAGTATTTTTTTTCTGATTTTATTTCATATAGTTGTCTCCTTGATTTGTTAAAGAGAGCGTCTCTTTCCTCTCGAGTAACCAGCAATCATTGCGAGAAAATAATTCCGTTCGTCTGGTCCCTCTGGCAAAAGCGGAATCACTTATAACAGTTTTTTCTTGGTAGGGGAAGACCCTGGAGGATTTTTTTGAAGAGGAAGACAGATGTTATATTATGATGCTGAGAATAAATCTTTAATTTAATCTGGGTTTTGTCGACCAACGATATCACAGAAATTTTCCCTTTAATGGGCAGAAAAAAAGGGGGGGGAAGCTCCCCCCACGGCCTTGGTGAGCGCAAGGCTAGGCTAATTACATCATGTCTTTAGTAAAACAAACT
>NC_051410.1:2099952-2100023 GCF_015228065.2 Penaeus monodon
GCTCGTATTTTTATTTTGTATATGGAAAACCCGATATTGGTGACAAGCAATGTGAAAATTGTTGAAAATTG
>NC_051410.1:2100271-2100348 GCF_015228065.2 Penaeus monodon
CTCCCTTTCTTCCTATCAGTATGCCCCGAAGCTTCACAAGCAGATCTTTTGATTAATAAAAAAAAAAATGGTCTTAT
>NC_051410.1:2100381-2100609 GCF_015228065.2 Penaeus monodon
CTCGAGCTCCTTGACTTTGATCTGAAACCCCCTCTGAGGCTTCATGAGATCTTCTCTGACCCGATCTGAAATCTCCCTTGATCTTTTAAGGATTCCGGACAACGTATAGATTCATGTCTTTTTGAATAGTGATACAACCTTCCTTCGTATTGTTTTGTAGTCGCTGTAGAGGAGACATGTCGATAGTCTTCTCTCATTTCCTGTGTGGGACTGACTAGGACTAATATG
>NC_051410.1:2100694-2100843 GCF_015228065.2 Penaeus monodon
ATCGTGATATTATTTGTCACTTTTTCTCTCTCTCCCATTTCTTATTTTCTCTCTCACTTACCCCTTTCAGAACCCGTCGCGTTTGTAGTACACTGAGTAAATTGTGCAGAAAAAAAGTCTTTTTACGCAAGTGTCCTCAGTTTCCCGAA
>NC_051410.1:2100872-2101258 GCF_015228065.2 Penaeus monodon
GTCTGAACGAATATTGTCTCTGTCTCTTGGCGCTTCGTACACGATTTATCAGGGAAAAAACGGGTAAGATATAAATGCAAATACAAAAATGCAATAACGGAAATTCAAAAAAGAAATACAACAATACAAAAAAACAAAAAATACAAAATACAAAAAAAAGATGGGTAAGATGGGGAAAGATGCAACACGTTTTTGGTTTGCATAGACCGTATTCGTTATTGTTGTTGGCTTTGCTTGTGATTCACTCTAAATCAGAAGTCGACGGGTTAGATGTCTTGTGATGCTTATTTCAGGAATTCTTTCAGTTTTGGGCCGTGTTCATCTCTTGTATATCCATTCACAATATAAAACGCTCTGGATTTTATTAATCTCTGTATATTTTTGCA
>NC_051410.1:2101520-2101632 GCF_015228065.2 Penaeus monodon
GTACGGAATGCTTATTTGCTGGACGTGTGTGTGTTTATCTAAGCTGGCGAATAGAAGTGTGTGCGTATCTGCACATGTACTACAAGTCCTCTTTGATGGCAAGCGCATCTAA
>NC_051410.1:2101666-2101859 GCF_015228065.2 Penaeus monodon
TTAAAAGGCTATCAAGTGGCCGCATCATGGCAGCAAAGGCAATCTACTGGAGTACTAAAGCTATTACCATATGCGAGGAGAATCACCACATAAAAAAAGGAAAAAACTTCTCGTCCAGTGTGGGAAGAGAGAGGAAGCTGTAATTTCTTCGTCCGCTAAACCTCCAGACCGATGCGGATCCGGTTGTCTTTTA
>NC_051410.1:2102193-2102342 GCF_015228065.2 Penaeus monodon
AAATCCACTTTTCCGCACACTGAACAGAAGTGGACGGAACGGCGATACAGCTATAAGAGCATCGAATCCCTTATACACAAGAGCGAGGGATTGGAAGCCCCCCTGAGGCCGAGGCAGAACAAAGGAAGCTCGCATGACGGGGCGATCCC
>NC_051410.1:2103282-2103490 GCF_015228065.2 Penaeus monodon
CACAGGTAGGATTGATGTTGTAATAACTGCTCTCTCCGTAGGAATTCCAACGTGTCAGACGGGGGGGGGAACCATCTTCCTGCCACCAATATTTCAGCTAAGTTCGTGGGGCGTCTCGGGCGCTCGTTAAATTCTCGCTTCTTTGGGGTTTTATTTTCTATTTTTTTTCTAATTCGATTTTCCTTTGTGTTCTTGTTCACGTTTTTTT
>NC_051410.1:2103698-2103817 GCF_015228065.2 Penaeus monodon
TATTTTTTCTCTCTCCTTCTCTATTTTCACACACTGTAGATATTTTGTTATTCCGTAGGAAGAAAAGGAAAAGTCTGGTTAATTGCAAATGCTTACAGAACCAATGACAGAGCCAATAA
>NC_051410.1:2103841-2103959 GCF_015228065.2 Penaeus monodon
TTTATTGTTTGCATGTAATAAAACGCAAAATGTTTGTGTAAATTACATGAACTCCAGAAAATATGAATCTTAGTGATAAAATTTGCGTTATATGTTGAATATGTGTGCGCTGTTTCAC
>NC_051410.1:2103980-2104146 GCF_015228065.2 Penaeus monodon
ATAAACCATTATTTTCAAATTGTATATTCTGGTTATCCCCTGCAGCTGGAATTGTACTTTGGTATTTGGTAGCATTATTCATGGTACATTTCTCAGATATTCCATTTGTTTGTAAATGATTACAAAGAATTCAGGATTTTTTTCTTTCGATTTTATCCCTCTTTCG
>NC_051410.1:2104330-2104699 GCF_015228065.2 Penaeus monodon
CGACGGAGGGGACGAAGGAGACGACGAACTGCTTATCGTGTCGGGATGAGGTCTGAGTGAGGTCTGAGTGAGGTCTGAGTGAGGTCTGAGTGAGGTCTGAGTGAGGTCTGAGTGAGGTCTGAGTGAGGTTCAAATGTGAGGCTTTGCGAGGCGAGAATGAGTTATGTGGAAGAGGCAAGGTGTGAATGAGAGTAAACAGATTAGAAAAGACTTAGATATGAACAAGAGAATAGCACGAGAGAGGGCCAAATGACCTTCGAAATAGGCAATAAAGGTGAGAACGGGGAGGAGAGGGGAAGCAGAGGGGGAGGAGGGTAATGAGACCGAGCGATAGAGAGAGCGTGTATCAGCGAAAGTGTCACAGAAGCA
>NC_051410.1:2105109-2105264 GCF_015228065.2 Penaeus monodon
ACCGCCCACAAAATGTATGCCAGCTTGGGTAGCGGATTCGAGCTATAACTTCGATAAATTGACCATCGCTAGCTACCACACTCACCATCGGATGACATAATCGGTATTTTCCCGTTTGATATTTTCCCTTTATTCCCCCCCCCCCGGCTTATTTT
>NC_051410.1:2105815-2105944 GCF_015228065.2 Penaeus monodon
GTCCTAAGGGCTGTATGGCCTCAGTGTTTAGGGAGCAGACTAGGGATCGAGGTTTTATTTTAACGGGGGCTGTATGGCCATAGGGACGGGACAGAAAAGTAGGTGAAAGATGGGGAATAAAAGAGAGAT
>NC_051410.1:2106004-2106404 GCF_015228065.2 Penaeus monodon
GGCTTAGAAAGGAGGACGTGAAAGGGGGGGGGGCGGGGGAGATAATAAGGAAAGTCGGGGATATGAGGAAGGAGATATATAGGAGAAAATGTGAGATAATTGGTGGAAGATGAGGAATAAACGAAAGAAAGGGGAGAAAGGAAGGAGTGAAAAAGGGGGAGGGGGGTTAAAAAAGGAAGGTCGGGAATATGACGAAGGAGGAATATAGGAGATGATGTGAAAGTTTGATGTTAAAGATATTATTGTTGTTTCTCTGTCTTGGGTGAGTGTTGTGTTGGGGAGAGGTAAGGCCACGTGTCGGTTATGTTACTTGCTTATATATTGGTATTCCTCTTTCGTAGAGAACGTTGATGTTTATATTAGATTACATATTTCGTAGGAATTGGTATTACTTTGTATT
>NC_051410.1:2106713-2106964 GCF_015228065.2 Penaeus monodon
AGTAAAATGACCTTCGCTTGCCTTCAGAAACCGAGAGAGATTCTAAGTCGCGTTATCTGTCGTATTTTTTTTTTCTGAATCGCATCTGAAAGATCAGCAGAAACGTCGAGCGCGTATTTGACCAAGCCGATGTTTCCCGGATGGCATTTCTCGCTCTCTTTGGACAATAATCGCTTGTGGAGATGTCTTATATCGATTTACTTTTCCGTCTGTCGGTGTATGCGTGTATACGGATACACACTCGTGTACAC
>NC_051410.1:2108526-2108690 GCF_015228065.2 Penaeus monodon
GCGCTACGAGCGACGGCCTGCAGCTGACAACCTGGACAAGCTGCGGATCGAAACATCCTTGAAGCGGATATAGAAACAGCGAGAGCGGATGCGGGAAGGAAGGGAAGTGTGGGTGAAGGAATGAGAGCTTTTATTGAAAGGAAAAGTCACTTGGTTTGACGCAC
>NC_051410.1:2108926-2109138 GCF_015228065.2 Penaeus monodon
TCATTAGTGAGGAGAAAATTCGCGAGAGGCTGAGTGGGGAGGATTAAGATGATGTAGGGTAGTAGTCATTATGAATCAATGATGAGAAGTGATTATTAGTATGGATTAGAAGAAGATGAGAAGAATGAGGAAGAGGAGGAAGAAGAAAAAAATTATGATGATGAAGAGAGTGAGGAAATAGAGGAGGGGAAGAAATCTTTGGTGGTGGTAGA
>NC_051410.1:2109334-2109434 GCF_015228065.2 Penaeus monodon
AGGCAGACAATTCATAGTGAAATGAAAATGATGGTGAATAATGCGGAGAAAAGGAAATAAAAGTCGGGGGGATGTGAAGGCCGATAAATTGGGAAAAAGA
>NC_051410.1:2110282-2110553 GCF_015228065.2 Penaeus monodon
CCCTTCCCCCTCCCCTTTTCCTCCCCTTGTTTTTTCCCCCCCCTTCCGTGGTTTTTCCCTTTTCCCCTTGGTCTTCCCCGTCCGCGCCTTGTTCTGTTAATCATCCCTGGTTTCCCTTGCGGTTTTGCCTTGTTTTTTCCCCCCCCTCTGCCCCTCTCTTTTCTGGGGAATTGGTCTGACAAAAAATGCCCTCCCAATTGGTCAGGAAGAGAGATTGAGAAAAAAGGGTAAAAAATGGGAGAAAAAAGGAAAGCTAATTAAAAGGAATTGG
>NC_051410.1:2111791-2111992 GCF_015228065.2 Penaeus monodon
AAACAAAAAATACAACCACTCCGAAAATTACATTCACGCACGGAGACTCCGCTGCAAAGAGATCGAATAATGTTCAGTGGGATTGGGCGCCACGAACACGCGCGCCGACTCAGCAGGGATCCAAGTCCGACTGAAATTTTTCGATGGCGTCTTATCCTCCGCCGCGGGTCCTGATTTTTGAGGTAGGGATTAATGCGGTTG
>NC_051410.1:2112131-2112195 GCF_015228065.2 Penaeus monodon
AAGGAACAGAGAAACAAATAGATAGCGAAGAAAAAGGAAAGGAAAAATAATAATGACCTCATTT
>NC_051410.1:2112243-2112509 GCF_015228065.2 Penaeus monodon
CAGAGAGAATAGAGGAAGAAAAAGAGCGAGAAAATAGATTTAAAAAACAAACACTCCCCTCCCCTAACCCCCTTCGAACTAGGAGCGGGGGGGGGGGGCAGATTAGAATGTTAAAGTGAACTCTGTATTGTACAATAGACACTTAATATATAACAATTAAAAAACATTACTTACAGTACAAAGAAAAAAAACAAAATAAAGCACTCATTACTTTAAAACAAATGATTTAATTTTATACTATACCAAGCATTTGTAAATTATAAAAA
>NC_051410.1:2112573-2112664 GCF_015228065.2 Penaeus monodon
GCCTGTGTGTGATCTTTTGAAGTAACGACGGAATCTATTCTTGATATTATCCGTAAATGCAAACATAACAAAAATATTACAAAGTTTCATC
>NC_051410.1:2114253-2114555 GCF_015228065.2 Penaeus monodon
TTACAAAGTTTGAAAAAGATAAAACTAATGACAGTGATTAAACGTATAGCCTATAAAGAAATAATCACATGGTATATAATATACTAACAGGGTTAAAAAAGGAGAACATATCTAAAGTCTTGCAAACTATGAATAATAATAATAACGGAAGTAATGACAGATGATCAAAGTAATAGGTTTTATGCCATTAAAGTTGATGAGACTTCTGACACGAAACCCTACATTATGGATGGAGACAGAGCGGCCGTAGTTGATTATGAGAGACATAAAGCTTTAATATATACGATTCAAACAAAATAAAG
>NC_051410.1:2114955-2115056 GCF_015228065.2 Penaeus monodon
TCACAGCTCCTCAATACCACAGCAACACTGAGGAAATGTATGAAGAGAGTAATGACAAATCAACCACAACAATAAGATCAAATAACAGGAATGATGATGGT
>NC_051410.1:2115296-2115373 GCF_015228065.2 Penaeus monodon
CAGGCTGATACTCGTTCATTCAGCACTCTACTGGTGTGTATTGCTGATAGTTGCATTTTATTTTAAAAAAACTTCAT
>NC_051410.1:2115523-2115890 GCF_015228065.2 Penaeus monodon
ATATTTAAAGTTGTTTACTTTAATTGGTTGTTTATTCATTTCTTCCTATACGTTTTGTTTATTTTGTAATCTCAAAACCAAAGAAAATCCTGTATGATTATATCAACACCCTTGTAAATATAAAAACTTTACCTCGTTGGCTTGTGTAAATATTATTGTATTTTCATTTAATACTGGACACCTTAATGGTACTTGTTAATTATTAATTGGATGTTAATCAATTCTTTCATCATCAGCTCATTCGTACATGAATTCTGAAACGACTTCCCTGCGCCGTTGACGCTGTGTTAATTATGCTATTTATCATTAATTTAGTATTACATATAGGGATGAAATTTGTATTTTACAGGGAGACTTTTGACGGAGA
>NC_051410.1:2116794-2117064 GCF_015228065.2 Penaeus monodon
TAAACTTTTCCATCCCCTTCTATCCACCCCAATCCCTCAGGAGGTTTAAATTCTCCTTTGGAAAAAAAAAGAGGTTCGTACTCCACTCTCAGCGCAGGATCCCTTCGCCAGCCGTGAGTTCGAAGGTACTGGATCCTCTCTAACGCCATCTAGGGACTGGCATCACCATCAATTAGAAGACCTTATACTTCCAGGCCTGTTCTTGGGTGGATTCCCTTCGGCGTGGGAATAAATCCGGACGCTCTTAACTCCTAGGCGGTTAAATGCGTG
>NC_051410.1:2117450-2117688 GCF_015228065.2 Penaeus monodon
TTTACAAGAGGATCCGCACCTGAAGTCTTTCACACGTAACTTCAGTAACTTAAGACATGACTAAGGAGGAGAAGAAAGGAAGGAAAAATATGAGTGCTTTCTGAATTCCGGGAAATCGTATGAACTGTGTGTGTTCTGCCCCGTCTTTAGTGCGGAGTGCGGCTTTTTCAACAAAGGAGTCCCTCGTCTGTTTGCTGCTCGGGTTGTGCTGTGTTCTGTGTTCTTGTTCTCTCGCGGC
>NC_051410.1:2117930-2118059 GCF_015228065.2 Penaeus monodon
TTGTCAATCATTCGTGACCAGAAATATGCAAAAACTTCTGTGTGTATGTTTCACCTTCCCCCGCAGAGCAATTTAGCTTAAGGGCTTCGATAAAATATCTGAAAATTTTGATTCAAAGAATGCTGTATG
>NC_051410.1:2118652-2118740 GCF_015228065.2 Penaeus monodon
CGTATTTTTTAGGCTATTAATCTAGGGGTCGCGACTCTATGCGTCTTCATCCGTTTAAGAATGAAAAACTGCTGGATAACTTCCTTTT
>NC_051410.1:2119355-2119494 GCF_015228065.2 Penaeus monodon
CAAATTAGTAGATTTCAATTAAAATATGCCACCCCATTTTTTTTTTTTTTATTCTCTCCTCCCCTCGTGAATATTTTATCGTTCTGTATCAATGCTGTTTCTCTCCCTCATAATTTCCCTCATAATGTGTCCGGAATGA
>NC_051410.1:2120101-2120248 GCF_015228065.2 Penaeus monodon
ACGCAATGCAAGAATTGCCAGCAGCTCGCAGTCGCCTCTCCCGATGCCCTGTCTTAAGATGCGTCAGGCCCGAGTTCTATGCAAATTGTTGCAAACTTGGTAATTTAACAGGGAGTGGAAACTGCGGTGGATGTTGATGGGGGGAAA
>NC_051410.1:2122961-2123144 GCF_015228065.2 Penaeus monodon
AACATTTAACGAGGTTTAAAAAAAAAGGGAAGGTATGGATATTAAGAAAATGATACTAATTATAAATGATACTTATTAAGAAAATGATACTAATGATATTAAGAAAATGATACTAATATTCGAAGAATAAGACGTGCACGAACGGCAAAAATAATAATGATCAGCGGTAAGTGACCCCCCCCC
>NC_051410.1:2123202-2123289 GCF_015228065.2 Penaeus monodon
GATAAGGAGATAGTGATTACCATGTCGAGTCTGGTAACCCGTTTTTCTCTTAAAATACCTTTTACTTTCCTGATATTAATATTAGTC
>NC_051410.1:2123350-2123640 GCF_015228065.2 Penaeus monodon
GTGATGATGATATGAGACAATCATCAAAATGAACTGAAATTTGAAATTAAACTGCCTTTCCTTTACGATTTTCTTGAAATCCCAAATAAGAACAATTTCTAAGAACATCTATATATACAGCTTTGGTTGCCTGGCTAATATGAAATCATGAATAGAAAAGATTAAACGAGAATTAGATTCGAGAGAAAGTTAAAAAGGACAAGTTTATCAAGTAAAGGAAGGGGAAAAATCTATAACTGAATCTTTGCATCCAATAATACATGCAGGTACATTTTATATCACAAGCAAAT
>NC_051410.1:2123911-2124491 GCF_015228065.2 Penaeus monodon
CGGAGCCAGCAGCACCTGTGCTTCATCCCAATAACTCAACCGCGGAGATCGCCCTTTGGGATGAATCGACGCGGCCTTGAATCATTCGCGCTTATCGCTGTCTCTTGAGGTATCGGTCTTCGCGAAGAGAGAGAGGGAGGGAAGGAAGAAGGGAGGAGAAGGAGGGGAGAGAGGAAGGTGGGGAAGGAGGGGAGAGAGGAAGGTGAGGAAGGAGGGGAGAGAGGAAGGTGGGGAAGGAGGGGAGAGAGGAAGGTGAGGAAGGAGGGGAGAGAGGAAGGTGGGGAAGGAGGGTAGGGAGGAGAGAGGGAGGTGGAGACAGGGAGGCTAGGGGAGAGGGAGGGAGAGAGAGCGGGAAGGATAGAGAACCATGGGAAAAATGGGGGAGATAGAAGGTGAGGATGGAAGTGAAAATGGAGAGAAAGAGAAGAAAAGAGCGGAGAGGGGAGAGAGGAACGCGGAGAGAGAGAAAGGAAGGAGTGGAGAGGTAGAGAGAGAGCAATTAATGAATGGGGAAGTGAGTGGTAAGGAACAGAGGAGAGAAATGAGAGAGAGAGAGAATTGAAGGAAAGAGACGGAGGAA
>NC_051410.1:2124796-2124937 GCF_015228065.2 Penaeus monodon
TAGAAAATCACCGTGATACTCAGGACAGCAGCATTAATAACACAGGTAATGACTGCAACAATAACAACGGAAACAGCAAAAATACCATCAACAATTGCAACAATAGCTAAATTAAGATACACGGCGCCCTTCCTAACTGCG
>NC_051410.1:2125005-2125531 GCF_015228065.2 Penaeus monodon
TGCCATCCACAATTTCAACTTTACAATAACGCCTTGCTAATTCCAACAACAACAATAACAGCGACATTGGTGATTGCAATAGTAACAGCGACACTGATAATTGCAACAGTAACAACGACGTTGGTGAGGGCAACAGTAACAGTGAAACGTAATTGCAACAATAAATACGAAATAGGTGATTGCAACAGTAACAGCGACACTGGTATTCGCAACTATAACAACGACACTGGTAATTGCAACAACAACAACACCAGCCTGGACCCCCCCCCCTCCCTGCCGCACGCGCCGCCTGATGGCACTGTGCCCGAGTATGTGTTGGGTTGTTCATAATATGCGAGTAAACAGGCCAAGCAGTGTCAAGCCCGCTAGATATGCCGCCGCCTCGCTCCATAATTAAAATTCTTCGAGTAAAAACACGTTCAGAATCACATCTTGATGCAAATCGGCCATGTGTGGAATGCAATAAACATTCGGGTTGCATCAGAGGCGGAGGAAGCCTGGGATGAGCGACCACAGCGGCTTCCAC
>NC_051410.1:2129410-2129530 GCF_015228065.2 Penaeus monodon
TCCCCAGAGGTAAATTCTCCTAAATTACCTTAGGCAACCATTCCGCACCTTTCTAATGCTCGTTAAGGAGAGCTGTTTTCTGTGATCGGCCTCAGATATTTCAGGTGAAAATCACAAAAG
>NC_051410.1:2131288-2131449 GCF_015228065.2 Penaeus monodon
TGCAGTTTTACTTGTGTTGCTCGAAAGGCAAAGCCACCATGTGTTAGACTGGAAATCGATGTTATGTGTTTATGTTTGTGTGAATGTGTGTTCGACTTGTAATGGGCCCTTTGTGCATTTTCTTATTTATTCGTTTCCATTACTTGGAATTCTTTGGGCGA
>NC_051410.1:2131488-2131809 GCF_015228065.2 Penaeus monodon
AGTGAAATAAATAGAGCGATAAAAGGAGGAGAATAAAGATGTAAGTAAAAATATTATCTTTCGAAGGACAGTTGGACGGAAACTTCTCGCATTGCGGTGTTTGCAACATTCAAAAAAAAGGATTTTGCAGACGATGCAATATGCTGATGTTTCTGCAATGAATCCTTAACTGCTTGGGGGAAGGGATTAATTGGTAGGGGGGGGGGGTTAATGCACGTGCGAAATTACTGATTGTCTTGGGATTACTATAGAAATTATGAATTTGCATATTAATAATGGTAATTATGCATTTCTGATATAAAGTAAAAAATTGATTATATG
>NC_051410.1:2132221-2132358 GCF_015228065.2 Penaeus monodon
CCATTATTATCATTTGGTCAAATATTTTTACTACGTTGAGAGTAAATATGATAGCAAAGCAATAATATTATTAATGGTGAAAAAAGGGCAATGTCTGAGCAATATTGCAATAGTATTTATAGTGTCAGCGGTAAGAT
>NC_051410.1:2132386-2132691 GCF_015228065.2 Penaeus monodon
AGTAACAATAAAGGAGGAAGTAGAGAAACGATAATGATAAGGAAGATGGTAATAGAGATAACAAAAAAACTAAATGAAAATTAGGAAAAGATGATATAAGAAAAAAAAAACGAAGAGCAATTTACAGAAAATAAGAAAAAATATTTAAGCGGCCTTTTTAATCATTATTTTTTTTTCCAAAGCAGATTTTTACCTTTATACATAACAAGCGTTTCCTTATATCCCTAAAACTCATTCCATAAGAAGAAGAAAAACTTAGAACTTAAGTTCACATTTTTTTTTTATGCCTTTGCGGTCTATGAGAC
>NC_051410.1:2132724-2133592 GCF_015228065.2 Penaeus monodon
TTTGATGCTAAAAAAATAGACGTGAATGGAAGGGCAGAAGAGAAGAGAGAGGGAAAGGAGGGAAGAGGGGGGTAAATCCGAGGAGAGAAGGGAGGAAGGGGGAGAAGAGGGAGAACAATAGAGAGAGAAAGGGAGGAGAGGAGAGGAAGGAGGAGAGAAAAAAGGAGGAAGAAGAGGAAAAAGAAAGAGAAGAAGGAAGGATGGGGGTAAACAGGAGGAGAGAAGGGAAGGATAGAATCAGAGGGAGAAGCATGAGAGAAGGAAAGGATGGGGATAAACAGGAGAAGGAAGAAGAGGGAAGAGGGTGTAGAAGAGGGTATAGAGGAATAAGGGAGGAAGGGGTTGATGAGAGAGAGAAGGGATGGAAGGGGGTAGACAGGAGGAGAGAAGGAGGCAGGAAGAGGGAGATGAGAGAGTGAAAAGGGAGTAGAGAAGAGGAGAGAAGAGCGAAGAAAAGAGAAAAGACAGAAAGAGAGGAAGAGGAGGGTAAACAGGACGAGAGAGACAGGGAAAGAGGAGATAGAGAAGAGGAGAAAAATAGGAAAGAAAGGGACGAAGAGAAGGATGTGATGAAAGGAGGAATAGAGAGGAAAAGACAAAGGAGGGAAAAGGAAAGGGGAATGAATTAGGAAATGTGAAGAGACCGAGAGACAGTAGAGGAAAGGGAGAAAGGGAAGATGAGAAGAGAAAATAATGACAAGCAGAGAAAGGAAGGGAGAGAGAGAGAGAGGAGAGAGAGGAGAGACGAAAGAGAGAGAGAGACGAGAGAGAGAGATGAGAGAGAGCGAGACGAGGAAGAGGAGAAGGGAGAAGAAATCAGTGAATGAAGAAGGAAGAGAATAAAGAAAAGGGAAAAAGAACTGAGGCG
>NC_051410.1:2133685-2133878 GCF_015228065.2 Penaeus monodon
TCCCAAACGAAAGAACGAGAGAGAGAGAAAGGGAGACGAAGGAATGGAGGAAGAGGAAGCAAGGGGAAAACGCTCCAGTGGGCCAAAGGGACGCCTCCCTGGGTGGAAAAAGGGCGAGGGGGAACCAGCGCCCTGGCCACGGCTTCCCCTCGCCGCCACGCCTTCGAAATCGGACAATGGCACGGGAGTGGGA
>NC_051410.1:2134198-2134574 GCF_015228065.2 Penaeus monodon
GTGCGGTGGACCACAGGGGGGGGGACTCCCTGGCCTTCTGTCAGCCTTTTATTGTAAGGAGAAAGAGAGAGAGAAAAAAAATCTTGACAGTGATTAATGCTGCTGTTTTATTTATTTTTTCATATTATTATTTCCTTGTTAAGCTTTACTATAATAATGGATTTTCAATTTCCATTTATTTATCTTCTTTCATCTCTTTAACATTTTATCTTAAAAAAAAAAAAAAACGCGATCGGTGACCACTTAGATTCCTCTGTCAATTATTCATCTACTGACACCTATTTCTGTCTCCTTTTGTAAGTGATAGACGGAAAAATATATTAAATTACTAACTCCTAAAGTATTCGCGGAGTAGCAAGACTAGACTTTCCCAACA
>NC_051410.1:2134608-2134733 GCF_015228065.2 Penaeus monodon
GTCAGAGCTTATATATTTTTATAGCGCTATATCAGTCTATGTATCGGTCCTCGGTTATATATCTTAGCGACTCTCTTTCTCTAACACTCTATATATCGGTCTTGTCTGTATGTATGTATAGGCGG
>NC_051410.1:2134832-2134970 GCF_015228065.2 Penaeus monodon
CTGTAGATAAGAACAAAGTAAGAAAACGATAAGTAAGCTAACTATCATCGCCATATAGATATACCGCTCTCTCTCGAGATATCTCTGTTCGAGCGAGAGGGAGCAGGAAAAATAATTCCCCCTAACTCCGATGAGAAA
>NC_051410.1:2135082-2135300 GCF_015228065.2 Penaeus monodon
TTCTTCCTGTCAGCCACACTTCTCCGTCAACCTCCCCAAACCTCCCATTCCCTCGCCCGCCAAATAAAGTACATTAATTACCAACTGAAAACAGTTAACATCAACTGTCAAACATTTCGACTTGATTAGCCTTCTTGGTAACCAAATTTAGAACGAAACCCCGACGGAGTAAAGCGTTCACGATTTACTAAAAAGCACTCATTGCTTTATTAATGCTT
>NC_051410.1:2135321-2135488 GCF_015228065.2 Penaeus monodon
TGTATACTCTGTGGAATTTTGAATGATGGGATTAAAAAAGCCTTGTCGTTTTGGGGTAGAAATGCGGTCTTTGGAGACTTGGAGATAAATCGAATTCCTTTTTTTTCCGTTTTGTACTTTGGGATTTTGGTTGAAAAAGAAGGGAAAAAATGTTCCAGAAGATTCTT
>NC_051410.1:2135572-2135647 GCF_015228065.2 Penaeus monodon
GTTATGATGTGCAATTAGGAAGTTGAATGTGTTTTGCAGGAGAATTGTATCCGTATTTTGCTGATTGATGTTTAC
>NC_051410.1:2136041-2136290 GCF_015228065.2 Penaeus monodon
AAAGAGAAAGAAAAAGAAAGAAAACTAGACATAAATAAAGAGAAACGAAAAGAAAGAGAAAGCGAAAGAGAGAAAAAACGGAAATAAATAAAGAAAAACGAAAATAAAGAGAAAGAGAAAGAGAAAAAGCAAAAATAAATCAAGAAAAAAGAAAATAAAGAAAAAAAGAAAAGAAAAACAGAAATAAAATCAAGAGAAAAGAAAGAGAAAGAAAGAAAAACACACATAAATCAAGACAAACGAAAAGAA
>NC_051410.1:2136369-2136612 GCF_015228065.2 Penaeus monodon
AGGACTTTTCTCGTATTCCTCCGTCGTGCCTTTTATCTCATATTACGTCCTCTAAGTCTCTCTTCGTTATCGACGCTCTCGTTAAGTATATCTCAAGCGCCTTTTTCGATTCGGTTCTCCTGTTGAACCGCGAGCTGCAGCTTGCTTTACGAGACTGTTTATTGTCATTAGAGCCGTCATTACTTGTAGCTTAAGTGTCACTTTCGACCTTCTTGGCATCTCTTGTGTGAATTCGGTCCAAAC
>NC_051410.1:2136637-2136880 GCF_015228065.2 Penaeus monodon
GGAAGTGGGGTGTAGTTTTTTTGGGGAGAGGTTGGGGGGGGGTAGGGGGTAAGGGGTAAAGGATAAGGAGTCGCACTAAAACTTTGACCATTAAAGGGAAAAGTAAAGTCAAGGGAAGCAAAACGGTGCCGTTTAACACTCGGACGGAGTCACTGCTCGACTTCAGGCTGGCGCTCGAGCCTACTTGCGCCGCAGACTCGCTTGATTTTTTGGTCGCGTGACTTTGTTTACATTTTGGCAACA
>NC_051410.1:2138032-2138189 GCF_015228065.2 Penaeus monodon
AATATCAGCAGAAAATACCGACCATTCACCTACTGGAAGCAAATGCCATAAGCTGTTTCCAAACCGGTTCGACTAGCTAAGCAGAATCGAAAAAAAACGACACGTACCTGAGAATATCTTTCTTATTTTCCCCTTTTTTTTTCTTCTTTTTTTTCGA
>NC_051410.1:2138238-2139058 GCF_015228065.2 Penaeus monodon
CTTTTTCTCCTCTCACACGCCGATATCAAGGAGGAAAATCAGCAATAACTTTTCAGGAAACGTATGGCAATGATCCAGTTTAACACCGGCGGAAAAAGTCATTACAGAACTTTCTTTGTTATCAAATTCAGTCGATTGTGAAGGAGGGAGGGAAGCGAATCGTGGGCGAGGTTTTTGGGTGGGGCGGAGGGGGGAGATGGGAGGGGGAAGGGGGTAGGGGTGGGGGAGAAAGGGGAAGGAGGGGTGGGACGGATGGGAGGGGGAAGATAGGTGGGGGAAGGGGGTAGGGGGGGAAGGAGAATGGAGGGGGAAGGAGGGATGGGGGGAGGGAGATGGGAGGGGGAAGGAGGGTGGGAGGGGGGAGGGATGGGAGGGGGAAGGAGGGGTGGGAGGGATGGAGGGGGAAAAAGGGTTTTGGGTGTGGCGGAGGGGGGAGATAGGAGGGGGAAGGGGGTAGGGGTGGGGGAGAAAGGGGTAGGGAGAGGGAAAGGAGGGGTGAGAGGGATGGGAGGAGGGAGGAAAAGAGAGGGGAAGGAGGGAGGAGGGGAGGGAGGAGGAGATGAGGAGGAAAGGGTGGAGGAAAAGGGGAAATGAGGGGCAAAGGTGGGGAAGGCGAGAGAAGGGGAAAGGTGAGGAAGAAGAGAGGGTAGGGATGAAGGGAGAGGGAGCGGGGAAGAGGGGAGGGAAGCGAAAGGGAAGGGAGAATGGAGAAATGTGAGAGAGGAGAAGGAAGGGAGGGAGGAAGAGGAAAGATGGAAAGGAGGGGAAGAGGGAGAGAAGGGGAAAGATGGGGGAGAATGTGGATGGGAGGGATGAAGGT
>NC_051410.1:2139261-2139481 GCF_015228065.2 Penaeus monodon
TTCTGCATGTTTGTGTGTGACCCTGTTTATGTGTGCGTACGTACGCATAACAAACAAAACGCAAAACAAAATAACAAACGCAAAATAACAAACATGAATAGCAAGCACAAAAAAGGCAACTCTGTCTCGGCTTCATCCTCGTTCAACACCATTCACTGACTTTCTATCTCGTTCCCAAGTGGATCCCCTTCAAGCCTTAAAATATGCGTTAATGCTACTC
>NC_051410.1:2139566-2139803 GCF_015228065.2 Penaeus monodon
CTTGCGAGTGTGTGTAGAACCCCCTAATGTCATACGGTATTAGTCTTCGCTTCCAAATGCTCACTGTCTAGAACCGGGTCCTGGTTCTGACACAGTACCCCGTCACTCCATGTTCCTGGTCCTCGGCGGTGATAAGCGTCTCTGGATTATGTGAATTTATAGGAGAGTTTCCCCTTTCAATTTAGACTCGAAGGTTCTATTTTCTAGTCTTCTCGGCCTTTCCATTTACCCTTCCAT
>NC_051410.1:2139845-2139911 GCF_015228065.2 Penaeus monodon
TTCCATCCTTTCGACCTTTTCTATTCATTCTTTTCGAGTTCTTCCTCCTTCGCTCGCCTCTTCAGT
>NC_051410.1:2140018-2140131 GCF_015228065.2 Penaeus monodon
AACGAATTTACCCTCCATGTTTCGTAAAAAAATAAGGAAAAAAAATAAACATTATACATTGTCCCAGAATGAAATAGATCTTAGCTCCATGACGTGAAAAGCGAGAGTAATAC
>NC_051410.1:2140227-2140432 GCF_015228065.2 Penaeus monodon
TGGACATTACGTTTTGGCATTCCTTTCACTTTTTCTTTCTCTCAATTTCTCTCTCTTCCACCCCTTCCTCCTTACTTTCTAATCACTTGCCACTTCCCTTCCTTCTTCCTCAAACTTCCTTTTTTTTCTCCCTCTATCTGAACAATCACTAACGATTCACATTGCTACACTCCCCTTAGCCTTCGACCAATCCTCACCCACCCAA
>NC_051410.1:2140671-2140822 GCF_015228065.2 Penaeus monodon
CCTCGATCGTCGCCCCAGTTCTAAAAACGTCCGAGAAGCTGATTCCCCAGAAACGTCCGAGAGGCCGATTCTCCAGAAAGCAAAGTACATCAACCGTCTTGACACTGACGAATCGCCTCGAGTTCAGAAAATTGTTTACACATGGTTGCTG
>NC_051410.1:2140869-2141000 GCF_015228065.2 Penaeus monodon
CATTAGTAATACTCTGAGAAACTTTTTTTTTCTCTCTCTCTCTCTTTTTTTTTAGGGGGGGGGGGAGGAGGGGTATTACTCTCGCTTTTCACGTCATGGGGCTAAGATCTATTTCATTCTGGGGCGTTGCA
>NC_051410.1:2141816-2142269 GCF_015228065.2 Penaeus monodon
ACGATGTGGATGTGTCACGAGTGTGTATGTGTATATACCATATTTTGTTTGCAATTATTAGCCCGTTTGTTTTTTGTGAATTTATGGTTTATCCGATTTATGCAAGATCATATCAATAACAAATCTTATTTTCCCAGAATAATCTTTTCAGAAAAGTTACAACAAAAAAAGAAAATTTTTTTAAAAATTTAAAAGACCTTTAATTTTTTACCTGACAACGAAACATAAACCAACCAAGTAGCGTTTCCAATCTGCACATGAACCTAACCCCATACATGTTCCCTATGACATTTCCCGGGCCATGAGAGGTAATAACCCCGACATTCACGTCCATGACAAATGATGATACTTTGTGCTTCCATTTCACGAGTCAGGTTTGGGAACAATTATTTCGTTGGAAATAAGGGCTGGGAACTCATGCTGTCATGCTTTGGCAAAAAGGATGCAAGAGTC
>NC_051410.1:2142594-2142779 GCF_015228065.2 Penaeus monodon
CTTCCAATAACAGGGCAAATGCGTGGAAAAAATGCAGACTCTGGGAAATTTACTGGCAATAAAAACGATGACTGGCAGGGTCGAAATCAATGCCAAAATTACCATCGGAACTGAAAAAAAAATGCCTTTCTTACGTCCGACCGGGAAAAAAATGAAAAAGGAAAAATAGAAACATCGAAATCACG
>NC_051410.1:2142828-2143086 GCF_015228065.2 Penaeus monodon
CAAAATTTAAAAACAAAGGGAAAAAATTTGTAAAATTAAATTTGTAATTCTTTTACCGACTTAAAATAAGTCCGTATCCCTCTCAATGCCCCCCCCCCCCGCCTTCCTCTTTATATTACGCTCTCCTCTCCTCTCTTTTTTTTTCTCCACTTACTTAAATCGCGATTGAGTAATTCCATTATTCGAAATACAACACAGACGAAATTTAACATTTACAAGCGAAAAATTTTTTTCCTTTTTTAAAAAGTTTTAAAAGGG
>NC_051410.1:2145780-2146026 GCF_015228065.2 Penaeus monodon
CGTAAAGGTGTTAAATTCTACTCTTATAGACGATTCTACCCTTATAGACGTAGTAATAAGGGTAATTGAATCCTTTTTTTTAAGTTATTCAGCTGTTATACCTGTTATAGATGTTATGACAAGGATTTTCTGCTCCTATAGGTGTTGTCATAAAGGTGTTGGATCTTCTTCCAGTGTTATTCAACCCTTCACGGCTTCGCTAATCTGTTGTAGACGAAAGGACGAAATGATTTTATCTTATTGTTA
>NC_051410.1:2146065-2146339 GCF_015228065.2 Penaeus monodon
ACGCCCATACAACCCCAACACCAAGAAATGGCCAGAAATAACGTCCCTTTTCGCCTGACAAAAGCCTCCAGCCTACTCGGGGTCTATGTCTCAAGAAATCGCGCGGATAAAATGTTAATGGTTTGGGAAACAGACTCGGGAGGGCGGGGGGGGGGGGGTGCCACTCTAACGTCCACTCTGGGGTTCGATTTCGATAGATGGAAGTGCTGTAGGTTCATGGGGGAGGGGGGGGGGTATTCATTCGTATGCGATTCGTGTTTCTATGGGTGTATGT
>NC_051410.1:2146785-2146849 GCF_015228065.2 Penaeus monodon
GATGCTACCAAAACCCTAATTATGTAACCAGGAGGAGACTTTACTCCTTTAACTACGATATAAG
>NC_051410.1:2146969-2147392 GCF_015228065.2 Penaeus monodon
CATGTATATACTAAAGGCACGTAATAAATCTAAAGCACGAGATCCCCCTATCAGCTGCTTCCCCCACGGTGCGCTGGCGATGCGGGCAAGTCACGTGCTGATTAATGAATTGCAGATATGTTATCTTGGCTTATCAGGAGGTAATGCAGACCCGTGAGTTATGATTCCCTGTCTCTAATTCATGCGACCTTTGCTTATGACGGACGCGTGCTTGTATATTCTCTGTGTTTGCAAGCACACGTCTACATTCGTGTCGTTTATGTGTGCAAGTATATATCTATATCTGGGGTGCGTTCTCTGAAGTTTATATGCAGTAGGAATGTTGATATATGTTGAATGCATGTGGGATCATGTTGTGATGTATATTTTTTTCTCTTGCATGCTGGTGTGGGCTTTTGTACGATCGATATACCCATGGAAGAG
>NC_051410.1:2149662-2150035 GCF_015228065.2 Penaeus monodon
TTCCCTTCCTGTTCAACCTCCGTTTTATACCACGCATCGCACCAGCATCAACACCCAAACAACATTGATTACAATAACCTTCCTTTTTTTGCAAAATGCTCTATTGGTGCAACAGGCAGGGAGACGTGAGGACCTTGATTGCTGACCCTGAACCTCATGACGGAGCTGTGCATGTGTGGCTGCTCGCTCCCTGATGGCTGCACTTCACCTTAATTGGAATTTATTGACAAATGCAACAGGTTGGCTGAGTGCGCTGACACTACCATTCGTCCAGGGTGCTGTTGCCACTACCTGTCTGCAAGAACTCATCCACGCGACGTTCCTGAATTATGGGGGGGTTGGGGAGGGGGAGAAAGGCACGGTTGCTTAAACA
>NC_051410.1:2150075-2150199 GCF_015228065.2 Penaeus monodon
CGTAAAAACTCTGCTCTCTCAAAAGAGAAAAGAAAACAAAAGAAAATATTGTGATAGATGTAACAAAACAAACACAAAGAACAAAAAAAAACTAACTGGGTTTCACTGTGATAAACTTAACACA
>NC_051410.1:2150365-2150663 GCF_015228065.2 Penaeus monodon
AGCAAACGAAGAAAAACTGACAACTGAAAACAAATACTGTAGCTCAACGCCGTATTCCTGCCTGTGTTGCAGTAAGGGAGACAATAGCAAGAGGACGGGGCGTGGCGTCATCCCTCTGCCGGGGACTCGGTTATGCCTGCCGCGTCTCGTATAATATATATAGGCGTCTTGTTGCAACACATATATGAGGTAGACTTTCCGGTCGCTGTGCCTTGTCCTGGTAAGCTGTGTGCATATATCAGGACTGATTATTTGCTTGAATATTTACATAACACTGAATGACAAGTCTGCTCTCGGT
>NC_051410.1:2151432-2151739 GCF_015228065.2 Penaeus monodon
ATTCACTTATGAATAAACACACCTCCACGCTATGTGCAGTAGGTACAAGGCTCCTCTAGTGACCTCGAACAATGATCACAATGCAGATAGCGGTCCCCCCAACGACCAATATCATCCGCACAATGGCTCCCGCACGTCGAATCTGTGATATACCGCACCGCTAACGAATCGCTAAGTCGCTAAGTCGGCGCTATCAACATGCTAGAGGCGAGCGCATCCCGCTATTATTAAGGTGGGGTTAAAATATGATCCCACTTCGACAGGACGAGCACGTGGGGTCCAGATGGCTATAAGGGGAGGGGGTGAG
>NC_051410.1:2152465-2152749 GCF_015228065.2 Penaeus monodon
CAATGTTATTAAGATGAGAAGAGGCACAGCAGATCTCATGAAAAAGCAAATTGACTTATTAAAATTCAACGACTAAATAACCTCGCCAACTGGCTTGCATCAGTATGTATTTTCCGCGTGTCTGACCGGGAGCTAATCAACCTGTGACAAGGAGATTACAATACAGACCTACGTAGTTTTCAGTCATAAACGCACTGGAGTATTTCTACAAAGCAGCGTGACAGGTTGTTTCATCATGATACAAGGTTAAGTCTCTGCATGACAAATATTCTGTGTTGAAATAA
>NC_051410.1:2153364-2153577 GCF_015228065.2 Penaeus monodon
CAAATCAAAATCAAAAGAGTGTCAAAAGAATCAAAATAATAAAAAGAATCAAAAGAGTGTCTTTTAGATTACTGGTATCGTTAGGAATTTGAATATAAGGCTGTGTTTTAGTGTGTATGATATTAATATTTTGTTATTATTCTACATATATACTAGAAAATCCATATTCATCCAGTAACAATGGCCAAATAACATATATGCAAAAAGGATAAC
>NC_051410.1:2153643-2153889 GCF_015228065.2 Penaeus monodon
AAAATATACCTTTCTTATTTCCTCAAACAGAAAATATCTCACGTCAGAAAACAAACACATACGATGGAGTATCAGATATTTCCCTGATGTTCCCAATCATGTGTTTGCAACAACAGTAATAAGAGCCATATGGTTTGCTGTGTGTTTTCAGCGTATTTCTAGATTGCAAAGGGTTGCAAAGGGAGCAAGAAAAATAAGGCGGGACCAGTAATGATGTTGACGTTGTTGGTGATGACGCTGATAAGT
>NC_051410.1:2155385-2155936 GCF_015228065.2 Penaeus monodon
TATATCCCGTCTCATCACATGTTAATCTTCCGGGGTTTGAGGTTGGCAATATTCATTAGCTACGTGGAGGGTGCCTTGCCTGACTTATCATGCTAGGCATGATCAAGTCATTTAGGTATCATTGGTGGTGAAAGGGTGCTTTGCCTGAACTGTATTGTGTCCAGGCGTTTGTTAGGATGTAGGGTTACGGTAGGGGGGGTGGGGGGAGTTGGGGGGAAGTGGGGTTGGTGGGGGATGGGTTGTGGGGAGGATGGGGTTGGTAGAGGGAGGGTTGTGGGTACGTTGGGGGCGAGGTAGGGGGGAAAGGTGGGTTGTGGTAATGAGGGAGGGTTGGGTTAAGGGCAGGTGGGGGTGTGGGTAGGAGGTTAGGGGGGTAGGTGGGGTGGAGGAGGGGGAGGGGAAATGGGGAGGAGGAGGAGGAGTAGGAGGAGGAAATAAGGGATGGGGAGGGGGAGGGGGAGGGGGAATGGGGAGGAGGTTTAATGGGGGAGGGGGGGGGGGAGAATTGTGGAATGGAAATTGAGGTGTTGAGGTCGACGAGTTAATGGGAT
>NC_051410.1:2156028-2156102 GCF_015228065.2 Penaeus monodon
GGTATTTTCCGATTTCTCGCCATTCTGTCTCATTCGCTTTTTTCTCCTCTTTTCTCACTCTTTCTCACTCACTT
>NC_051410.1:2156266-2156438 GCF_015228065.2 Penaeus monodon
ACCATTTTCTCCCCGCAGGTTTTTCGCTAACCGACCGTTTCCGGCATTATATATATATATAAAATAATCCATCACGGGCGGGCTGCGTCTGGCCCTGCGTTATAGGGGCTAAAATTGGGCGAAGAATAGGCCTTCTCAATTAATCACGTGGGCTTGATATAAGCTGTTGTAG
>NC_051410.1:2157314-2157487 GCF_015228065.2 Penaeus monodon
GCAAGAAACAAGGACAACACCTCAGCAATATACAGAAGGCTGGCAGACACGCGTTAGCCCCAATTAGCCCCAATGCCTTGAATATTTCAGTATGTTATAAAAACCTTTTACGTAAGCGCCGGAGAAGTCGGATTTGATATTTTGAGTCTTTGTGAGATGGGTTTCGTGAGTGA
>NC_051410.1:2158046-2158145 GCF_015228065.2 Penaeus monodon
AAGAAAGAAGGTAAAGAGATGAGGAACGAGAAGGGAAACGAAATAAGGGGAAAGGGGAGGAGTAGGTGAATCAACAAAGAAGAAAAAAAAAACAGAATC
>NC_051410.1:2159283-2159363 GCF_015228065.2 Penaeus monodon
CATACGAATATCTAGCATATAAATCATGATACTATGGCAAAAATCACGCAGTATTGGATAGGAATCACAGTAATATGATC
>NC_051410.1:2159990-2160155 GCF_015228065.2 Penaeus monodon
AACAACTATTTTCCTTACTCGTGCATTCCTTCATTCATCTGTTTCTTAAAATAAATAGAGCATATCCCATAACGCTGTCAAAAAAACAAACAAAAAAACTCTGATTTCAAAGCGGCAAATATAGGGAAAGCATAAATGAACATAAAACAAAACAAAACGATTAAT
>NC_051410.1:2160271-2160647 GCF_015228065.2 Penaeus monodon
TTATATTCTTCTTTCTGTATATTCTCTATCTTCTTTCTTTATATTATTTTTTCTTCTTTCTCTATATTTTTTATATTCTTCTTTCCTTTACAAATCAAGAGAACAATTTTATATTCCTTGACTCTTGTTTACCGTCTCTCCTTTTTCCTGTGCGTAACCAATCTATAACATCATTACTGAAATATATATCAATCTACGCGTCTTTTAGTAATACTCCGGTATAATGTACTAATCACGTGATCTATATAATCCTGTATGTTTTTTTTTCGGTTTCCCTACAGCCTTAACTTACCTGCCCCCACGCTTTGGTAAGGGTCTCCTCTCGGGATCTTGTGCCGGGGCTACGGGTTTGTCACAGCCACTGTTAATGGATATG
>NC_051410.1:2160937-2161224 GCF_015228065.2 Penaeus monodon
TGCGCTGTGCCGTTTTCCAGAGATACAGAAGGTCCCTCAAGTGCCCACATCTGGAAACTATAGAAAAACAGAGTTGACTAAATGTAAAGAGAAACACACGAGAACTACAGTTATTAATGACCACAGGTATCGACAGAATTTCAGTGATAATTAACTCTAATGTTCATAGTATTACCTTTATTCCTTTGCAGTTAAGCCTAAATTGTTTGAAATCCCAACTGAGTTAGATACACGTCTCAGCATTTCAGAATATTTTGAATAAGACGTTCAAATTAATTAGAGCTTGG
>NC_051410.1:2161382-2161476 GCF_015228065.2 Penaeus monodon
TCTTAGTGAGAACGTAAGAAAAAAATCACTAAAAAATAAGTAAACTCAAATTTTCTAACCAGTCCGCCACACACCCACCTAAACCTCACCAATG
>NC_051410.1:2161555-2161925 GCF_015228065.2 Penaeus monodon
TAAAAACTCACCACTCAGTCCCCTCCACATTACCGGCAACATCCCCCCCTCTACCCCCCCCCTCTCTCACCGCACCCCTTCGAAGTACCTCGCCAATGGCAACACCGCTCCACCGATTTCCAACGACGCCTTTATGGCAACACTCTCAGGTGACGGAGAAATCAACAAGCTTTTCCAGCGTAGTGTTAACGTGACGGCCGGAGAGAGAGTGTCTCGCTCGCTCACGCTGCCTTGGCCATTGGAGGAGGCCCTTAATGAGAGGTGATGTGTGCCTCGGCGACACTCTGAAGGAGGGGAAGGAGGAGGAGTGTGACGTGGGGGGAGGGGGGGTCTGGGAGATGGATGACTTCGGGGGGAATGAATTAGTGTT
>NC_051410.1:2162170-2162322 GCF_015228065.2 Penaeus monodon
GTGGAGTGTTGAGAGGGAGAGGAGAGGAGGGGGGAGTGGAGAGAGGGGAAGAGGAGGAGAGAGAGAAGAGTTAAAAGGGGGATGAAAGAGGAGGCAGGATAGAGAAAGGGGAGATAAGAGAGGGAAACAAAGTTTTATCGAGAGAGGAAGTC
>NC_051410.1:2162346-2162752 GCF_015228065.2 Penaeus monodon
TCCAGGAAGGTGTTGATTGATAACGCGGTGGGGGGGGAGAGGAAGGGGGGGGAGGGGAAATAATGATTAGTCAACGAGTGATATAAAAAAAAATAATATCCCTACCGATCACGGACCAACCCATTCCTAACACAACTAAACAAAACACTAACAAAAATCACCAAAAAACACTGATAACAATAACAATAATAACCATATCAACAAACGCAACAAGGAAAAACGAATAAACACATCTAGACCTGTTTAAATGGCAGTACAATTTCAGCGTCTCTTTCAGCAGCAAAATGCCCTCTGTGAACCACCAAAGAGATTTAATCAGTTGTACAAATTCGATATAATTTCATCCCTTGAGTCAACCACCTTATTTCCCCTTCGTAGCTAGGGTTTACGCCCCTAATATGTAGTT
>NC_051410.1:2163284-2163371 GCF_015228065.2 Penaeus monodon
TCGAGATGATCCATATTAGAATCTGAGATAAGCTGAAATGAGATCTTTAATCTCCCTTTTAAAAACTCGCTGACCTTTGAGACTAAG
>NC_051410.1:2163964-2164029 GCF_015228065.2 Penaeus monodon
TAATCCATCCTATTTTCCCTTTCTTCAAAGAATCAATAGACTGACCACACTGTCTCTTCGACGTG
>NC_051410.1:2164070-2164262 GCF_015228065.2 Penaeus monodon
GCCATTTGGATGTTTCGAGTTAATTGAATTCCCAGGACAGAGTGGGGTGGCGGGTCCATGATATGACCCTTTTTTTTTTAAGTTATATGCCTTTGAAATGTGTTTTAATAATCTTGTTTGCGAGAATTCGTACGTTCGACCGGATCGACAAAGGGCGATCCCGCGAATTGAATAATTTAGAAGAAGGAAGGG
>NC_051410.1:2165010-2165364 GCF_015228065.2 Penaeus monodon
ACGAAAAAGCGGAGAAAGCGAGCTAACATTTCCTCTGCCTCATCAGCCGAGCGAGCGAGCAAGTGGAGCTTAATGAACCCTACATCGCCCGCCGTTCCCTTGAGCGAAAGAAAGGGCGACAGGGATTCTTGGTCATTCCTCCGATAGCCGCAAAAGTGTAATGCAATAGTCGATTCATATTTCCGTCCCTCTCACAGTGTTATGGTGTTTCGTAAACACCACTTTTCCCGACTTTATGACTCTCTTATCAGCCTCTTTAATAACCAAATGGCTTTTGTAATTCCCATCAGCTGTGCACACACTCTGTAATTACCACTTTACAAGCACCCTGTCTGTAATTACGGTGCATATCTC
>NC_051410.1:2165413-2166420 GCF_015228065.2 Penaeus monodon
GCACATTAAGCCTCGGACGGAATTCCCTGTACGGGCCAGGAGGGGCTTGGTCGATGTTAACTGAGGAATAAAGGCTTGTAAGGCTAACAGAGAGCTAACTTCTGGTTTGGGACAGGGAAAGGGACTTTTGTCATACTGTGGTCGTGTGTGTTTAAGCACGGACCATTTCGTACGTACGGACGTTTGAATAGGTTGTGTATTTAGTTATATTTTGCATTAATATCTATATCAGTCTGTCTCTATTCTGTATTTATATATTTATCAACTTACAGGTCATTCTACTGCCAATTATATAGAGAAACATACACTCTATGCCCGTGTGTTATGTGTTCGATTCCGTGGAAGAATATATCTAAAAGAGAGAATTATTTGACCTAAACCCCCTTTCCCTTCGATTAAAGAAAAAAAAATCCTTTACTTCCCTAGTGTCTTAACAAACGAAGGACTTCCTGGACAAAGCATCCTTCCAATATACTTTTCATAAGCTCAAGATCCTTCAGAAGACTCGGATATGCGCGGCGTTCTTGTTATAACAGCCTTTTCATCACGTCAAAAAACGAAAAAAAAAAAATTATGAGTGAGAGTCTTAATTGGATCATTTCCTTTAATAATATTATCAGTTTAATTGCTTGTGTAATACCCACTCGACCCATAATCCAGCATTTTCTTCAGATTTACACGAGAAACTCCGGGATTTGTTCCAAACTAACCTCATCAGGGTTGCGAACAGCCTGGCCTAATTGTCATGCGTGTGTAAGCTTAAGTTGATAGATTGCCTTAATGCTGGGCGAATAAATATTACGCTGCCAACTATCTGAATATTACATTTAAATTCATAAATATGCAAAATGGCGACGCCCCCTCCTCCCCCCCCCTTCCTGTAATATACAAGCTGAATCGACTTGGAAAATATCCAGTTCAATCTATATTCAAATTTTCCTTAGCCAACTTTCTTTCTTAACTTAATCCGAGCATTGCCACAGCCCGGGGCGGGTCTGTGCTGAACG
>NC_051410.1:2167376-2167456 GCF_015228065.2 Penaeus monodon
TTCCCTCTTTCTTTCTTTCTTTCTTTTTCTTACCCTTTTTGCCTCTCTTCCTCTTTTACGTTAATCTTTTCGATATTTCC
>NC_051410.1:2168405-2168895 GCF_015228065.2 Penaeus monodon
TCCTTCCTTCTTTCCTCTTCCCCTCCTTTCCCTTCTTCCCTTTTTTTCCCCCTTTTTTCCCTTCTCTCTTCTTCTCTTCCCTTTTCTTCTCTTCTTTTCTTCTTCTTTTCTTTTCTCTCCTCCCTTTTTCTTCTTTCCTCTTCCTCCTTCCTTTTTCTTCCCTTTTTCTCTCTTCTTTTTTCTTCTTTTCCTTCTCCTTCTCCTTCCTTTCCTCTTCCCTCCTCCTCCTTCTCCTTCTCCTTCTTCTTCCCTTTCTCGTTTCCTCCCCCTCTTCTCCTTCTTTTTCCCCCCTTTCCCCTTTCCTTATTTTCTATTTCTTTTATTTTCTTTTTTTTTTTTCTTTCTTTTTCATCCTTTTTTCTTCCTTTTCTCTTTCTCTTTTTTCCCCTTTCTTCTTCTCCTTTCTTTCCCCTTTAATTTTTTTAACCTTCCTCCTTTTTTTTTTTTTCAGTTTTTGGGATTCTTCTTCCCTTTTGTCTCCTTCTTTCCA
>NC_051410.1:2169038-2169369 GCF_015228065.2 Penaeus monodon
TTTTTTTCTTTATTTTTTTCCCCTTTCTTTCATTTTTCCTTTTTTTTTTTTTTTCTTTTTAAATTTCCTTTTCTTTTTTTATTTCTTCTTTTCTTTTCTTTATTTTCTTTCTTTCTTTCTTTTCTCTTTTCTTTTTCCTTTTTCTTTTCTTTTCTTTTCTTTTCTTTTCTTTTCTTTCTTTCTTTCTTTCTTTCTTTCTTTCTTTCCTTTTTCTTTTCTTTTTTCTCTTTTTCTGAAACATTGCACTGATTATTGCAAGCAGGAGGAGCCAGTTGAAAAGGCGTGCTTGTATTGACAAATGACTAGGAGTTGGAACACCTTTGGTACGTAA
>NC_051410.1:2169775-2169848 GCF_015228065.2 Penaeus monodon
TCAATTAGTGTTTTCCTTCTTTCTCCAACTCCTTCCTGTCCTTCGCTCCTCTCCATCTCCCTTCTTCCACTAA
>NC_051410.1:2169962-2170260 GCF_015228065.2 Penaeus monodon
TTCACCCCGCAAGGAAAATAGTACAAACACCAACATCAAAATACATCAGAACGAAACATATTCCTCCTCGTCACAGTGCACTCCAGACACGTAAACACACAAGGATATGCAACACCGACACAGACTCCTGAGGCGTCGCAGTCGTAGAAAAGATGCTCAAAAGACGCACAGTATGATATGCCACGAGACCCTTCATCTCCCGGTCTATGAGAGCTTTCAATAACAAGTGTAGTAATATCTTAAGGTGATATGAGTAATTTGACAGATATCATCTTCAAGAACTTCAGTTGGATAATTG
>NC_051410.1:2171352-2171574 GCF_015228065.2 Penaeus monodon
GCTAGAGCAAAGTAGACACAATGCATGTACCAACGATAAAGCAAAATATTATATTTATAACAGCAATAATTAAACCAGAATTAAAGATGACGTTTTGGGATAAGGATTCCAACAATCATTCTTGTTTTCATTGCTACTAGCATTATCACTTGCTTTTATGATTACTGTATAATGCTATTCGTCACCATATGTTGTCTCAGTATAATTCATATTACATTATCA
>NC_051410.1:2171621-2171808 GCF_015228065.2 Penaeus monodon
CTTTGATCCTCTCATTTTTGCATCATGAGGTCTTGTTACATTATGACTCAGTTTAATTAACATTGATATTGTGTATCCTGTTTAAGTGTTTTTGATGGCTGTAGGGGAAACTTACTTTCGCATCTGCAGTGTTTCCTGGTCACTATATATCAAAATGACTTTGGTGCTCCAACGTCGTTCATAAAAT
>NC_051410.1:2172851-2172937 GCF_015228065.2 Penaeus monodon
ACAGTGACCGTTAACATTGGCTTTTGTTTTCAAAACGTCTCTAAAGAAACAGCTACGAACGAGACCTTTTAACAGCCTAACAGAGG
>NC_051410.1:2173325-2173801 GCF_015228065.2 Penaeus monodon
CATACAAGGAGGCTGTTGAATACTCAGGAATATTCAGGAAAATTAGGGAAAAAAGATCACAGCTGCCTTTCCTATTAGCATAGGCTGTCGAGGGGAAAATCAGCTGATCTTCCTCCCAATATATATATTTTTTCCAATAACGTTAAATATATCCACTATCCTTTCGTACACAGTATTAAAAGCCAATCAGCTGTCAGAGAGAGATACTGGAAGCAATACTCAGAGGCTTTAAAAAAAAAAATCGATGTTAATATTGTATTAACTTAATTCTCTGCGTTAGACAAAAGGCCGAAAGCGTATTTTTTGTTAAGATATTAATTGTGATGGATTTTGATTACTGATTATCAGTCGCAATATTATGATTACCAATTATGCAGATTGAACATAAAGTTTTCTGTTGATATTTAGTGGAAAAAAGGTTGATGAGTCATTTAGAGAAACATAAAAGAGGCATTAAATGGATGCAGGATATTGTT
>NC_051410.1:2173942-2174021 GCF_015228065.2 Penaeus monodon
CAAATTGAATACTCCTATTTAATCATACAAAAGCGCTCGAGATATAAGCTTGCAAGGGGAAGGGGTAGAGCATTTCATA
>NC_051410.1:2174376-2174978 GCF_015228065.2 Penaeus monodon
GTTAAACCTCAAGGCATCAGGACAAACACACGAACAGAAACACATTCCTTATTAACAGAGAAAATATTCGTATTATATAAACTTACTATGTTATATAAACTTATTACATTATTCTATATTACACAAACTTCCAAATTCCTTATGAACAAAGGAATGAAATGCAACGAAGCTAGAGGAAAAGGCCTCCGTTGTGCAGGAAGACACAATGTTGCATAATTAAGGCAGCGGAAAGATTTCAGACAAATGAGCAACAATTAGCGGTGCAAATGCCCTGTGGCTGTTTTAGACGCGTCATTGAATTTATGATTTTGATTTAACAATTCGTTTTGTGTGTGTTTGTGTTTTCTATAGTTTTGACTTTACATTTCGTTTTTTTTTCTCAATAATTTTGACTAAACATTTCGTATTTCATGTCTATGAGTTTGATTAATTTCGTATTTTTTCGTTTCTAGTTTTGACTTTACATTTCGATTTTCTTTCATTATAATTTTGACTTAAAATTTTCGTATTTTTGTCGATGATTTTGACTTAACATTTTGTTGTTTTTGTCCATAATTTTGGTTTTATATTTCTTATATCTTTCTCAGTCATTTTGACTAAAC
>NC_051410.1:2175058-2175484 GCF_015228065.2 Penaeus monodon
TTCATTATAAATTTGACTAAAATTTTCATATTTCTTGCCAATAGTTTTGACTTTACATTTCACACTTCTTCATTATAATTTTGACTTAACATTTTCGAATTTCTTTCTACGATTTTGAATAAAAAAAATTCGTATTTCTTGTCTACGATTTTGACTTCACATATCGTATTCTTTCTCTACAATTTTGACTCTACCTCTCGTATCCCTTATCCAGATACTTACCATTCCTTGTGTTTTTACTAAAGTTCTATCGGTTCAGTAGAGTCGAGATAATGATGGAAAAATTGCTTAGAAAAGGAGTATCAAATGTACCATTAAATAACTTTATTTCTTTGTCAAATTAAGTATATATTAGATATTGATTCAACAATTGCAGTATACTACAAACAAATAGTATAGAGGTCCGTTTTAACAAAACTTTGTAGG
>NC_051410.1:2175960-2176032 GCF_015228065.2 Penaeus monodon
GACGAAAACGCTTCCTACACAAAACCCGCGATAATTCAAAATCTTCAATAAAATCCCATGAATGATTGATTA
>NC_051410.1:2176466-2176552 GCF_015228065.2 Penaeus monodon
GGTTCGATCTTCTTTAGGAACCAATATGTTGAGGCGAAAGTGAAGCATTCCTCTCTGATTAATAGGTCTGTAAATCTTTCATCTTG
>NC_051410.1:2178112-2178710 GCF_015228065.2 Penaeus monodon
CCCTCCACCACCATCCCCTCCACCACCATCCCCACCACCATCCCCAACACCACCATCCCCTCCACCACCATCCCCTCCACCACCATCCCCTCCACCACCATCCCCTCCACCACCATCCCTCCACCACCATCCCCTCCACCACCATCCCCTCCACCACCATCCCCACCACCACCATCCCCTCCACCACCATCCCCAGCATCCTCTCCACCACCATCCCCACCATCCCCTCCACCACCATCCCCTCCACCACCATCCCCATCACCACCATCCCCTCCACCACCATCCCCACCACCATCCCCTCCACCACCATCCCCACCACCACCATCCCCTCCACCACCATCCCCACCACCCCGTTCCTGTTTACACGTGGGCCGAGTCGGGCTTCGAGAGGAGACGAGAGACGAGAGATACAATTAACCAAAGACTTTGAGTTTCGGGAAAAAAGGGAATATTTTATCCAAAATTTCGGAGCGAGTGCAAGCTCTAAAAGCCATTTTCAAAGGCCCGGCTCGAAAATGCATCTGCAACAAACGCAGCATTATTGGCAAGAGTGGTTTCTCTTATATTAATGAGATCTTTCCGAGAAACGGCATTGCAA
>NC_051410.1:2178856-2178998 GCF_015228065.2 Penaeus monodon
GATCATGCTTGAAGTTTTTGTTTCCTAGATCCTCGCTTCCCTGTTTGTTTTTATTTAGCTTAGAAATTAGTACATGAGCATGTGGAGTATGACATTACAGATAAATATGTTTATGGATTATCTATGGATTACTTATGGAATA
>NC_051410.1:2183330-2183523 GCF_015228065.2 Penaeus monodon
TCCGAAACCAAACATCTCGTGAACGCTTTGGCACCATTCCTTAACAGAGGCCCACGCGCCCAGCCTGTGTTTGGGAGAGCAGCTGTTCCCCCAAGTTGTAATGAGGCCTTTGTGAGCAGGAATCCTCAGTGGTAGATCTCAAGTTTGTTCCTCCTGAGCTCGCCAAGGTGATGGCAAAGGCCGCCTGTGGAGC
>NC_051410.1:2183929-2184196 GCF_015228065.2 Penaeus monodon
CTCGAATGACGTGAAGAATAGGGTAGAAATGGCGAGGGGGGGGGGCAGTGAGGAAGAAGGAGATACATGGAGAGAGACAGGTGCTGGGACTGCAAGTTAATTGGTTGGGCTGGAGTTTAGGGGCTGGCGGATGGATGAAAAGGGTATTTAAGGTGAAAGTAAGTTGCTCGAGTGACTGGAAGTCTGAAGATGGAAGGGGGAGTATTTGAGAGATGGCTGAACCCTCCTGACAACGGATATATCTATCTATTTATCTCTCCCTCTCTC
>NC_051410.1:2185554-2185716 GCF_015228065.2 Penaeus monodon
CTTACCTCCCTTATGTTTCCTCCACTTTTTCTGCCCTGCTGTAACAAAGGGGGTCGATAGCTTTCTCACTACGAGTTTGTACAGTGTAGTTCCCATGCAAATCCATCGCCTCTGCCACTCACACATGGCGCTCGGCCTTACGTTAACATGCATGAGGTCAGG
>NC_051410.1:2186072-2186628 GCF_015228065.2 Penaeus monodon
AGAAGCAGGAGGAATAGAGGAAAGAGAGAGAGAAAGAGAAGCGGAACAGGGGAAGTGGGGGAATCAGAGGACAGAGGGAAAAGATGAAAGTAAATGGGGGAATAAGGGGACAGAGGGAAAAATTGAAGGTAAATGGGGAAACGGAATAGAGGAGGGATGGAAGACCAAAGAATAAAGAAGAAGAAGCTAAAGAGAAAGGAGAACAGGGTAGACGAGGGGAAGCAGAGCAAGCTTTTAGAACAAGGGAAGAGGGAACGAGAGATAGGAGGAGAAGAGAGAAAGGGAAAAGGAGAAAGGTAATTAATTGTGGAGAAGACTCAGGGGGAATAAAGAAAGTGAAACGGAAAGGGAAAGGCAAAGAGTAAGGAGGACGAAGAAGAGGTAAGGTAAGCTTGCGGAGAAGGAGACAGACGAACAGGAGAAAGGTAAGGGGAAGGGAAATGAGGGAGAACGAGACAAAGGATAAGGGAAGGAAGGAAAGGGAGGAGGGAGAAGGGGGGGATAAGAGAGATACGAGAAATGTTAGTGTATAGTGGTAAAGGAGGAGAGGGCTGAG
>NC_051410.1:2186978-2187354 GCF_015228065.2 Penaeus monodon
CTCCGGCCACACTCACGTCCCCCCAACTTCTACAGTGATTCGATATCTGTATTCGCTTCCCATTCCGCATTTGTGTTCGTTAGAAGGATGTGCATCATGAAGGCTTTCATGTTATACCTTTTATGATTATTGCATGTCCAATTTCCAAGGATATTGCAAAGAACACTGGCTTCGGATCCTGGTTCTGGGGTTTATCGAGATGTAACGAGGTGCTTACATTTTTTTTCTTTGTTTTTCTCCTTACTGCCTCTCTGTTTTTCTCTTTCTTTCTCTTGCTTCCTTTCTATTTCTCTCTTTTTTCTCTTCTGTTTTTCTCTTCTCTTTTTAGCAGTCTTTTTTTTCTCTGTTTGTTGTAAATCTTTCTTTGCCTCTCTTG
>NC_051410.1:2187438-2187558 GCF_015228065.2 Penaeus monodon
TTTCCTTTTATTTCTTATTTCTTCTTGTTTCTCTGTCTCTCTGTTTCTTTCCTCTTTATCTTCCTCCCTTTTACTCCGTCTTATCATCTTTCTCCTTTTCTTCTTCCACCCCCCTTCTTC
>NC_051410.1:2187924-2188296 GCF_015228065.2 Penaeus monodon
AGCTTCCTTCTGCCTCACCCGCCGCCCGCTATCCCCCGCCTCTACGTCATCAGTGCAAATCGCGGACGCTGGCCTCCTTGCTTCATCTTGTTTTCATGAGTTCATCCACTTCCCCGGAAAAAAATGTACGTTTTCCCCTCTAGCATGGCCAGTTTTCCTTTTTTTGTGCTTTACCTTCTTCCTCGCTAACGTCTATCCCCCACCTTCCCTCCCTCTCTCTCTCTGCTTTTTTTATTTATTTATTTAACCTCTTGCCTCTCCCTCACGAAAAAAGGGGAAAAAAATCTGCTTCTCATACCTTTCCACCTTTATCTCGCGAACAAAAACAAACTCATCTTGTTTTATAGCTTGTATTCCGTGTCCGGCAAAATC
>NC_051410.1:2188908-2189025 GCF_015228065.2 Penaeus monodon
AACCCCTTTATTCCATCGCCGCGGAGTTGAAAGTCTGGATAATTCATGAAAGTAATCCGTAAGACACGAGGCTGGTTGGAAACTTGGATAGAAATTTGTTTACTCGAAGCACATTCC
>NC_051410.1:2191144-2191482 GCF_015228065.2 Penaeus monodon
GTGACCTTTCCGGGGATTCTATTTTAAACCAGAGACTCACGTATAAAATGGAGAATATATAACGTATGCATTTTCACCAGGGACTTTTGAATTCTCTGATGCATATGGAGATGTGCAAAGAGTTTTCTTTTTTTTAAGTTTTTGTTATGACAGAACTTTTAGCTCATTAGCATATCAAAAGATTGCAAGACGAATACGGTGCTAATGACCGAGACCCTTCACCTGGCAGATTATTCAAAAAGGTCAATATTTTTGTCACGGATTTTTTGTTTTTTCTTCCTCTCTTCCTTTTCTTGGAAGTGTTCTTCTATTAATCTGTTCCCTGTTGTTCTCTATGA
>NC_051410.1:2191619-2192076 GCF_015228065.2 Penaeus monodon
TCTGCTGTTCTATCCTCTTCTCTCTAATTGCAAGTGGCATCAGTATTTCGTCTCATATTCTCCTTATTAGTTGATTCCTTTCATAATATTTCGTAATATTTTCTGTTAATTCTTTGTTTCTCGTTTTCTTTCACTTTTTTCTCTCTCTCCAAAGCAGTCTATGTTAGTGAGGTTTGATTTGATTTATCTATTGCAAAGCAGATTGATATTACTTTTTTCTGTTGTATAAGGACATGTGGGCGTGACAGAAACCGCGACTGAGTTGCCAATAGCCATTATGAGCCTCTTTTTTTGAGGGGGGGGGGGTTGTTTCTTTTGTTTAGATAATTTTCTTCACACTGTAAACGATTTTTCCTCTTAAGACTCTCTCTCGCTCTTTATATCTTCGATAAGCTTTGTCTTGAGCGTCAACTGGCTTTGCAGGCATTAGGTCGTATTCATTAAGCGATACATTCAT
>NC_051410.1:2192177-2192549 GCF_015228065.2 Penaeus monodon
TTATCTTAAAGAATGTAGCCAATATTCCTCATGCAAAAATTTAAGCTGAATCACTCTTCCTCCCATTGCAAATTGAGAATTAAAGCATTTTGTCTTTGGTAATTAAAGGATAGTTATTGATGCATAGGGGATGGGAACAAAACACAAGACTGTATGTCCTTCAATATAAAAGTATGTTATGATTCTTATCTTTATCGAGAGTTTGTAAAGGACTGAATACAATGTATCTCTGCCTCTTACCTGCTTCCTGGTTTAGGTCTTAATACAGAACAAAGACCAGAAACCTGCCTCGCAACGGTAAATTGTGGCAGAAGTGAGCAGATTAAGAAACCTCTGTGAGAAAATATAATATTTCTTCTCCAGTTTGGCTTT
>NC_051410.1:2192760-2193114 GCF_015228065.2 Penaeus monodon
CCTCCCTTGATGCGGAGAATTCGATCTTTCCTACTGTGTCACTATCTCTATAATGATCATAATTATCATCTACAATAATCACCATCTATTACAACTATTACATTATCACATTATCATAACTATCATAATTATCACCCTCCCTTGATGCGAGGAATCCAAGTTTTTCTACTGCGTCACTGTCCTCCATTGCCTCAGTCGTGACCAGGAAATGGCTTAGTCACCCCCAAGTTTTCTTACCTCGTCTGCCAAGGTTAAGAATGCATCCGCTGGTTTGTTTCGTTCATAAGGCATAGATGCTCTTCATTACGCTCAGCAAGTGAACTTTCTTCTCCACTACTGGCTAGTTGGGTCATC
>NC_051410.1:2193459-2194064 GCF_015228065.2 Penaeus monodon
TACATGGAATGTCTAATAAATGAAAGAGTAGACGAGTGTGTGTGTGTATTCGGGTCTACATGTCTGTACGTCTGTGTGCACATCTCAAAACATACACTCAAGTGTATGTTTGTGAATGTATTAACGTTCCTATGTATACGGGTACGATTGTATCTTCTCTCCGAAAGCGTATATGTATGTATCTTAGTGCTTGGGGAGAAAACACTGATAGATGGGGAGAAAACACTGATAGTCGGGGAGAAAATACTGATAGATGGGGAGAAAACGTTGATAGATGGGGAGAAAACATTGATACGTGGGGAGAAAACACTGATAGATGGGCAGAAAAGACCGATAGATGGTCAGAAAACACCGACAGATGGAGAAAACACCGATAGATAGACAGAAAAAACGATAGATGTGGAGAAAACACCAATAGATGGACTATGAAAAAAATAGAAATCTACCCTGTTGTCGGTCTGCTTTCTACTTAAATTCAATATCAACTAAAAGAGAATATATCTAGTTGCAGGTTCGTTAGTAAGCTAAATGCTCGTTGATTCTGAGCCATGATGCCACGAAGATGAATTGGCAGGAGGTAAATATACCTTGTTATTTGATTTATG
>NC_051410.1:2194732-2194889 GCF_015228065.2 Penaeus monodon
CATCGGAGAATGGAATACAGATTATGCAGTAAAGTGTAATACCTTAAGTTAGGATAATTACCACACACAAGGTTTAAAGTTTGATCATAACTCAACCTGTTGAATGCTCAGATGTTTACAAGATAATCATGGCAATATATAACGAAGGTTTACGACT
>NC_051410.1:2195242-2195425 GCF_015228065.2 Penaeus monodon
GCGTTACTCACCATCACACTTACGTTTCCGAGCCGTAAATATGCAGTTTAATTATACATGCGAATAATTTACAACTTCTGCGCATTTCTCTTCGTCGAGTTATTGGTCTCGCGTAATTGCGCAATTTCTCTGATATATCGAGGGAGACTGAACGACGATTCTTGCTGTTGTTCGAGACGAAGC
>NC_051410.1:2195445-2195539 GCF_015228065.2 Penaeus monodon
CATAGCTTCATACGTTTGGGTTTTCTGGGTACAATGAGGTTCTTGTTCTGCGCACATGTGAGAATTATACGTACACAAATATACATACATACAT
>NC_051410.1:2195662-2196310 GCF_015228065.2 Penaeus monodon
TGTATGTGTGGTTTTTCTGCTTTTATTATATATCTCTTCTATCTGATACACATACCAGTACTGAATATGACACATTACAATAAAATTTGTAATATGTAATCCACATACTCTTTTAACACTTTTATCTGCCACACATCCATATGCATGACATACCCATCCTTCTGAATGTTAATACAAAACTTTCCTGCCCAGCTGCAATTTATTGCGATCCATTCCCCGTGCCTCTGCGTGGACAGGACAGACCTGGTCTAGGGACCCGACAGACAGTAAAGACAGACTTTAGCACTTTGCTGTAATCTCTACCATAATACACAGAGCACTGACACGTTGTCTTTATCATCTCCGTTCTTTTTATGCAGATGTCCTGGGAAAGGTAATCTTTAAAGTGTTAATGAACATAAATCCTCTGTTTCAGGTGTTTCTCTATTAAGTCGTGTTGGTTTGTGCCTCGCTAATCCAGTGGCTTTATTTCGATAAAAATTTAAAACTATCTACATTTTAGCAAATCTGTTTTTCTTTTATACAACAATTCATTCTTATCTGCAGCTAATCTTGCGTGATTATGTTCGTAATATTTTCTTACAATGAAATAATTAATAGTTTAGTAATTAAGATTGGTTTTATTTTCACCATGTGTGACTTTTTTTT
>NC_051410.1:2196930-2197232 GCF_015228065.2 Penaeus monodon
AAGAAATCGCCGTATTTGGACTTCAGGAAAATTTTGAAGTGAACAAAAAAAAAAAAATAATAAAATAGAAAAAAAAAACAGGAAAAGAAATAAGAATAAAAAGGAAAAAATAGTTTAAAAAGGCGAGGAAGTGGATTCTGTTTCTAGATCAGAGAAAATACTTACTGCCAATAAAGGAAAAAGTGGAAACGAGGGATAGCTTTGCGACAAATTAACTTCGACTCCAAACTAAGGAATGCCAGACACACAGGAGAGAGAAAAAGGACCAGTTGAGTGGTTCTTTCCTTTTTACTTTATTTTGA
>NC_051410.1:2197281-2197474 GCF_015228065.2 Penaeus monodon
GAGGGGAGGGGGGGATGGTGCTTGAAACTTCCTCCCCACACCGAAAAGAAAGGGATATCAGATTTGAGGAAGAAAAAGAAGAAGAATGAAAGAAAGAAAGAAAGAAAGAAAAGAAAAGAAAAGAAGAAGAAGAAAAAAGTAACGAAAAGAGAAAAAGAGAAAAAGAAGAAGAAAAAGAAGAAGAAGAAAAACA
>NC_051410.1:2197558-2197708 GCF_015228065.2 Penaeus monodon
GACAAGTGAAAGGGTGCTTAGGTCTGTTGAAATAACCTTACCTTACTGTGTGAGTTAGGATACTGTGTAGGTAGATAGCATTAAAACTTCACGTATGACATTGGCCTCGTGTATTCATCTTTTCCTAAGGTGGTCTGGGAAAGGTTATGT
>NC_051410.1:2197895-2198718 GCF_015228065.2 Penaeus monodon
TCATCCTCATTATCTATCCATCTTATCATTCTATTCTATTTCTCAATCTCTCTCTTTATCTGATTCTTCGCCCCCATTTCGTCTTAAGCCCAATGGGAGTCTTATCGGGGTATCTGAATGCCTCATTAGAGCATAAACTTTATCCATTAGAGAAGCATTAGTCCCCTCTCCTCCAGATGCGGCCTCGCTCCTGTAGCCCAGTGGATCCACGCAATTTATAGTCAGGGATTCCTTGCCGATGATGACAAATTGTGCAACCTCTCAGCCTCTTCTCCGCCAGCTCCTTGTAGACAGTCTCGTCCCACCATTTTCTTGCTTTTTTTTTTTGCGTCTCTTAACCTCTTTCCGCGTCTCCTTGTAGATCATCTAGTCTCACTTTTTCACTTCCTTGTACTTCCCTTGACTCCTTTCCGCATCTTGCAAACAATCTCGTTCCCCTTTATCACTTCCTTGTACGGCCCTTAACCCCCTTCCGCATCTCCTTTTAGACCATCTTGTCCTCCTTTTTCTCTTCCTTGGACGTCTCTCAAGCTCATCCCTTGTGAGACCAGCTCGTTCCCTTCTCACCTAGTTATACGTTCTTCACCCCCCTTTCCACCTGCTTGTATGCTCTTTGCCCCCCTCCGCGATTCTTTGTGAGACCAGATCGTACTCTTAATTCTTGACTTGTTGTAGACCATCTCGTCTTCTCCCTTTCTTGCTGATCCTTCGTCTCCCTTATCCTTTTCCTTCTTGTCTTCCATTCATCAGTCGACGTTTGCCTTTCTCTCTTTTCCTTCTTATTCCTCCCCCCTCCCTCTCCTACTTTGTGAGCATTTTACTG
>NC_051410.1:2199016-2199583 GCF_015228065.2 Penaeus monodon
CTATCCTCACCCCGCTCTCTAATCCTGACAGATTCCACGAGATACGAGGCGACTTTACCCCATCTGTTGTCGAACCTCTTCCTCCCGTTATAGAATCTTCAGCTGATTGAGTTGTAGACTTGCTGCTTCCCGGACAGTTCAAGGGGATAGCTGAACGTGGCTTTGAAATATACAGTGAGACCGCACTTTTTTCTTTTCTTTTTATATTACACTCTAATGTTCACGCTTTATTTTTATTATGAAGAATTATAAAAATAATACTGTGCTTTAATGGTCACGCTTTATTGCTATTATGAAGAGTGAAATAGACAGTAATACCTCGTTTTTATACTATGCTCTAATGTTCATGCTTTATTGTTATTAGAAAACGTGAAATATAAAGTGATGCTTCGTAATCATACTATACACTAATGTTCACACTCCATTGTTATTAGAAAGCGCAAAAAAACACAGCAATGCCTCTTTCTATACTAATGTTCACACTTTTTTGTTATTATGAAGCGTGAAATATACAACAATCCTTCGTTTTGACAATAATTTTACTTTGTTGTTATTATGAAGCGTAAA
>NC_051410.1:2200236-2200397 GCF_015228065.2 Penaeus monodon
AATACTTAAACATATATACTTTACCCTCCTTTTTGTGTGAGTAAACTACATGCGAGACAGACCATCTCTCACTATGCATATATTCAGGTTCATTAAACGTTAATGAAAATACTGTACTATACACAGAATACTCTTTCCTTGTTGGTATTTGGAAATTACAT
>NC_051410.1:2201189-2201308 GCF_015228065.2 Penaeus monodon
GTAAACAGAGAAATACTGAACAGAATATTTATGATCGGAAAAGGCGATTAAGATTCAGAATCGTGGGATGTGCTTTGCATATTACAGTGGCTAGACTGTTTTTAAGTGTGCGGATACAA
>NC_051410.1:2202085-2202188 GCF_015228065.2 Penaeus monodon
CAAGAGCCCACAACTTTCTCGTTAAGTGCTTTGTCTTTGACTCTGTCCCTTCGACCTGATGTTTAGATGAGGTAGATCTCCACGTTATGAAGCACACACGCTC
>NC_051410.1:2202992-2203360 GCF_015228065.2 Penaeus monodon
ATCACAATTATGCAAGCACATATGAGCAACCACAGTGAATACAGTGTTTTGTTGCATATTTAACGAGTTTGTGCAAAGTGTAGGAATGTGTGTTGTTTAGACTCGTCACATTCCGCGAGTTTTAATGATGGGCGCGGCTACCTGCAAAAAAATGATTTAATAATTCAGCACAAAATTTATATAGAACAGACAACATAATGGAGAGAAGAAGAACAAAAAGGATAAAGAAATAGTGTTAGAATCTTTTTCTTTTTTTTGAGAATTATATTTTAACAAATTTTATAATATGAAGCAGAGGAGATACGTCTTCTAATTTCCACTCGCAAAAAGACACATACAGTAAAAAGACATACATACTTGATAAATGG
>NC_051410.1:2204386-2204528 GCF_015228065.2 Penaeus monodon
CTTTTAAAAACGAAATCCACTTACCTAGCAAGACTACCTCCGGTGTTATTCCTGTAGGAGCAAATATCCCCCTGAAAAGCCCCGTGCTCTCTCAGCAGTTTTCTGATTGCGTCGTGATCGTATTTTGCAATTACGTGATTCA
>NC_051410.1:2204951-2205079 GCF_015228065.2 Penaeus monodon
CAGACATATTTACACCAGCACGTATAAAAGGCTAAATATGATCCCTGGATATATCAATCACTGCTGAAGATATTGGGTCACGAGGTAAGTTAATCTCAGTCTATTTCTGTATCGAGTATTTTTCTTGC
>NC_051410.1:2205774-2205998 GCF_015228065.2 Penaeus monodon
ACCACCTCCCCATAAAACAACACACGAGGTCAAGAAAAACAAAAGATCATTACACAGTTACATTTATATACACATTTACAGTAAAACGTGGCAATGACGCAAGGAATATAAAGTTAATATAGAAGGTGATTAAGGATGGTGAAAGTGAGGACGCCCACGATTGCACACGCCCACGTTCCTTCATCTCTCTTACGACCTGGAAAGGGAGAAGGGATGCAAATGAA
>NC_051410.1:2206596-2207223 GCF_015228065.2 Penaeus monodon
GGTAAAAGTTGTTTAGGTAACTGTAAGTAATATTGCGGATCATTAAAATCAACCTCACATATCATCATCAGTGTGAGGTACGTAAATAAAATATGAAAACAAAAAGAGAAATTATTATATAATTAATCAAAAGAAGATTATTAATTCATACCAAAAAAAGAAAGAAAAAAATCGTGGAATACTTACGAACAAATAAATAAGAAAAAAACAATAGTAATGATCATACAAATGCTTTTAGTTAATGAAGCAAGGAATAAACGAAAATTAACTAATAAATCTATAGAAATCCTTAAGAAAAGAGAAGAAAAGTAGATTATTATTGTTTGCGGACACGGACTTCTCCTGAAAGGTGAATTATGGATCCCAAATAAAAAGATTCTACATGTGAAGAAAAATACTTCTCAAAAAAAAAGATGATTATATATAGCTTGTAAGATGACTGTGAATAATGTTATTAACTTGCATGAAAAGGACAATAAATTACCTTTTTTTTTAAATCTTATCTTCAGGGTACAATCTATTCCTAAGATTCTATTATCATCGTTTATGAAATATTATCACTTATCTGTTCTTATCTGTAAACGATCTATTATGTTCTCCCTCTTCTGTTTAACGATCAGCAGAATG
>NC_051410.1:2207948-2208444 GCF_015228065.2 Penaeus monodon
CTTCCCATTACCCCCACTTTCTTTAATCACCCATAAAAAAAAATCGAAAGCCAAATCCTTCAATTGCCGACCTGAATTATAATGATATTCCTGTGCTCTCAAATAGGCGTGGTTGGCCAGCTGCACCTCCGCTCTCTTCTGGTGTCCGGCGCCGAGCGAGCTGACGCAGGCGACCTCGATGTAGCCTCTTCGGAACAACTGATCCTTTGTCTGGAACGCGAGGCCGATGGTTCTGCGCTCAGGGTACTTCCTCACTTGTTCCTTCGGTGGGGGAGAAGGAGGAGAGTGAGGGAGATGGGTGTGGTTGGTGGTGGTGGTGGGAGGGCGGTTGGGGGGGGGGGTGGATTGGTGGGAGGGGGGGAGATTGGTGGTGGGAGGGGGGAGGTGGTGGGGAGATGGGGGAGATTGGTGGTGGAGGGAGGTGGGGGAAGGAGAGAGGGAGATTGGTGAGATTGGTGGAGGGAGGAGGGAGTTGAGATAGGCGAGAGTGATGATG
>NC_051410.1:2208514-2209061 GCF_015228065.2 Penaeus monodon
GCGACATGGTTGAAATAGCGGATGGAGTAAGAAGGGAAATAAAGAGAGATGTGAATGATGGAATTAGTGATAAAATCAGATGCCCTGAGTTGGAAAACTGCCGGCGAGAGAAGAGAGAAATAGGAGAATAAAACAGATTTAGGGAAATTACGGTGAAAGAGAGAGATTGTGGTGATAAGATGAATTATATATTACCGATCCGTCATTCTGCGTTCGTCCATAATCGGTTCTTTGGTGGAGAAGAGAGGGAGAAGAAGAAATAAAAAGGAATGAGGGGGATAATAAAGGAAAATGTAAGTAAAAAAGAAAAAAAGAATTGGCAAAATAATAAATGAAACTATAGATAGAAAATAGAAAAACATTAAATGAAAAGAAATGAAATAAACGGAAATGTAAGTAGAAAAAAAGAAAAAAAGTGGCAAAAAAAAACCATAAATAGAAAACACAAGAACAACAAATAAGGAAAAATGTAATAAAGAGCTAATAAAGAAAATTGATAATGAAAAAAGTAACAAAAAAAAAAGAAAAGGAAAAAAGTGGCAAACAG
>NC_051410.1:2209097-2209287 GCF_015228065.2 Penaeus monodon
AACAGAAACAGAAAACACAGGGAGAACATTGCATTGGATACGAGATATAAAATGCAATGATTATTAGATTGCATAAGACAGACACGATACATCAGATTGGATATTTCATCAAATTCCTAATTCTACTAAAAATTCTGAACGTTATTTCCCAAAATATTTCGTATGTTTCATATGTCAACGTTTTCGCCTC
>NC_051410.1:2209319-2209643 GCF_015228065.2 Penaeus monodon
CCTTTTTTTATAATGAATTTCGCACAGGTTTCTTTCCCGGTATACATCCAGCGTAAATATCTAAATACGCACACGTGTACGTAATTTTTGCAAAATATGTGCGAGTAAAAGAGAGAAAAGTCGTTCTTTTTGTGTCTTTTTTTTTATAGATCAAATATGTATTTTCCTCCTTCCTCTTTGCCTAATCCGTCCTATGGTGTTCTTGGTATTTTTTTCATATTTTCTTATTCTTTTTTATTATCATCTTTTATTCTGTCTGATATATTTTCCTTCCATATTTTAATGCCTCAAGTCTTTTTTTTATTCCTTATACTCATCATCTCT
>NC_051410.1:2209757-2210091 GCF_015228065.2 Penaeus monodon
CTTTTTATCCGTGTTTCACCACATACAGAACTGCACGAAATATCATAGCCTTGTGCCAGTTACCTCATGGAATATTCTGTGTGCTAATTCATTAAATGTTGCTGCAACAACAACAACAAAATGTTTTCCGAATCTGTAATTTTGTTCCAACGAAATAACAAATAGAGGAATTTTTAAAAATATATATGTATCTTATTTTTTTTCTTCTTATTTTTTTTAAACGCGGATGGACGGAAAAGTGAAAAGGTTCCGGAGATGTAATTAGATGAAGTTAATGATTAAAGAGAACAAGAATGAAGGAGAATGGGAGAAGAAGGAAGAGATGATATCGAAT
>NC_051410.1:2210371-2210939 GCF_015228065.2 Penaeus monodon
TTTTTTTAGAAACCTTTTTGCAACTCCTTCTTGCCTGTTGTGTAAATATAGTTATAAACATATCTAACACTCATGCATGGGCGTTATCATGACTAAATTACTTTACTGAATAAGGGGAAAGATAGATAAAGTACACAGAAGATACAGATATATTAACAGATGAACACAATAAATAAATAAAAACAAATACATATACAAGAAAAGACATAAAAAAAAATAAAAAGACAGACATAGAAAAATTTAGTAATTCTTATGATTAATAAATAGTTAAATCGACAGCAATAACCTGCCATTCTATATTCGTATCCACACTGTGTATATATCCACATGAAAGCAGTTCATCATTATTACATCATGGGGGGGTTTAAATGTTAACGTAGAGTTCTGTGTGTGCTTTGCCTGCATACGAATCCGTGCTTTATCCAATTGTTTTGAAAAAAAAACGAAGAGATTTGAAATTCCCCTGCGGTAGCGCTGAAATCTGGAGGTCACGCGTGATGAGGATGGGGTGTTATATGAATATATGAGGGAGAGAGGTTGAGAGAAAGAGAAACGACGAGGGAGAAAT
>NC_051410.1:2211074-2211240 GCF_015228065.2 Penaeus monodon
GCCCCTCCCCTCACTCACCGGGGCTGCAGGACGGCCATTGGAGAAGCCACGACAGCACGGGGATGTATTCCACGTTCCTCGACGAGCAGTTGAGCGTCACGTCGTCCACGTCTCTGTAGGATTTCTTCGCGCCCGACACCACGGGAGGCTCGAGCGACTCGGCTGC
>NC_051410.1:2211383-2211522 GCF_015228065.2 Penaeus monodon
AGTGGAGAATAAAGACTGGGAAGAGGGGATATTAAGGGAGGGGGGGGAGGTGGTGGGGGATGATGGGGGGCGTATTGAGGGTTGAGGTGGGGAGTTAGTGGGGGTTAAAGGAATGATGGAAGAGGTAGGAAATTGAACT
>NC_051410.1:2212105-2212192 GCF_015228065.2 Penaeus monodon
ACACGAGCAATATCCAAAGAAGGGGAAAGGAACACAAGGCAGTAAAGAGAATAGGAAGCATGAAAATGGAAAAAGAATAAGACCGTA
>NC_051410.1:2212423-2212535 GCF_015228065.2 Penaeus monodon
AAAAGGGTAATGCAAAAGTCTGGAAAGTTTTGGAAACAATAGATAAAAAGCCATCTTGACGAGACTTATTGATAAAGAAAGACAATTTGTGTGATTCTTTTTTCTTGCCCTG
>NC_051410.1:2213082-2213249 GCF_015228065.2 Penaeus monodon
AGACTGAATGCACACGGAAGGGAAGGAGAAGTTTCAGCCTAGGAGACCCACATCCCCCCCAAAATAGCGACGGGGGGGAGGGGGGGGCAAAATAGGATAAGATAAATTGGAATGAAAATTCGGAAGGAAAATAGAATAAGATTTACGCTAGACACCTTAACCGGATG
>NC_051410.1:2213470-2213535 GCF_015228065.2 Penaeus monodon
CCTCTTGGCTGATGTCTGTTCCTCAAACAGTGTTGGAAAACATTTACTGTGTTTGCTGAGCACAG
>NC_051410.1:2214636-2214850 GCF_015228065.2 Penaeus monodon
GAAAAATCACCCATGGCTCCGCCCTACACAGAAAATGATGAAGACAAATGTTGAATTTGAATTTTCGCAAGTAACTCTTCTCTTCTCAACGCTCAGCCCTCGATTCCCGTTACGTTTCGCTCATAAACCGAACGAAGAAATGAAATACCCAGGCGAGGTTCCGAAGGATTTCCCCCCCCCCCCCCCCAAAAAACGGTTAGAGACTTTGTTTCGG
>NC_051410.1:2214882-2214954 GCF_015228065.2 Penaeus monodon
CGGGGATGAATCCTGTTGTTTATAATGTCGACGAAAAAAAGAAGAAAAATTCGTTATACTATGTAATGACAT
>NC_051410.1:2215663-2216172 GCF_015228065.2 Penaeus monodon
CAAGCCCGCAGTCCCTTTCTCCCCGCAAAACACCAACAAGGACAAAGAAAAAATTTTTTGACATTTGGAAACCAATGGGGGCTCGTTAACGATCTCGAAATTCCCAGTGCGTGAGGTCGATCGTGGCAAAAGACCTGCAGAGTTGCAGTTCCTTTTGCCTCTCTTTACAGCCTGCGATGGGGAGCTCGGGGTTTACCTGTACTATTCACACCCAAATTCACGCCCACTTCTGACCCCTCGCGGACCCGCCATCGGACGACACCCGCCCCCCACCCAACGCACCACAACCGCCCTTTCGCCCGCGCACCTTCTCCGACGCTGCCACACCCACGCTGGTCCCATGGGCGCGCCCCAGCCTGCTGAGCTTCCTCCTTGGCTTCCCAATAAAGGAGGGGCGGGGGGGGATAGACTCATAGACTGTTTAGACCTGCTTCTGGTGGTCCGTGCTGGGGGTGTTTATTTGTTGTCTGAATGTTCTGTCTGGCTCTTCTATCTCTCGCTCTCGATCA
>NC_051410.1:2216242-2216366 GCF_015228065.2 Penaeus monodon
CCCCATTCTGTGTATCATCTCTTTTCGTTATCCGTCCCTCTCTCTTATCCTCTCTTTTATCGTCTTTCTTTGATGCCTCCCTTGTCGCGCTTCCTCCTCGTATACTTTTTCGTGAGGTGTATAA
>NC_051410.1:2216787-2216891 GCF_015228065.2 Penaeus monodon
CTCCTTTCCCTTCTCAACTTTTACATCCTTTCTGTTTTTTTTCACTTTTTTTCACTTCTCTCGTTCTCTTCTTCCTGAATTCATTCATCAAAAAACTACCTATT
>NC_051410.1:2217187-2217517 GCF_015228065.2 Penaeus monodon
GCGATCCCTCCAATGTACGTAATTTGAATTCACATCACAATGCTTAGACGAATGATCCCTTCCGCGTATCATCCTCATTATCACTAATTCCTTATTGCTCATTATCCCTATTCTCTAATCCTCTTTCCAATCTCCCGTTGTTGATAAGTGTAGCCTTGCGTTCACTCCACTCCAGATGTCTGCTCGTACAACTAATCATTCACGGCATAATCTCTCGTATTCGGAAAATATTTCGGACACGTTTTCTGGTGGAGGTCCGCGGCCAGGAAGGTTGCTCGGCGGTGATTGGCTGACGGGCGAGATAGGCCGACGGTGATTGGCTGACGGGCG
>NC_051410.1:2217652-2217811 GCF_015228065.2 Penaeus monodon
TAACGATATGCAAAGCGAAACGGGTTGCTGTTTTAAAACATCGGGACACTGCATTCTACGACAAATCCATTTGTAAAAAATACACTTGACTTGCCTTTTTAAATACCAATTCCTTCTAACCAGCTACATCTACCCGACACTGCATCCATCACGACAGTC
>NC_051410.1:2217838-2217949 GCF_015228065.2 Penaeus monodon
TTAAGATACAAGCACCGAGTTTCGTCAATAACACTTATTTCTTTCGACAGTCAGAGTCGCCTCCTCCATTACGCGCCATCACCTTCAGACCCTCCTCCAGGTCTCCAGCTT
>NC_051410.1:2218041-2218110 GCF_015228065.2 Penaeus monodon
CCCGCAAGACACACAGGCGTTTCTTCGCTAACTGTTTCTTCCCGGGCGTTGGGATCCTCCGAACTGCCA
>NC_051410.1:2218557-2218745 GCF_015228065.2 Penaeus monodon
ACACTTTTATCACCCCTTTCCACGTGTCATCCTTTTATCTTTCATTTTTACTTCTTCCTTCCCTTCCTTCATTTTTTTGTCACCTTGGATGCCAGTTTCTTTTTTTTTTCCAAATTTCATCTATTCATCACTGTTGTTATTTTGCTGTCTTTGTTTTGTTTTTGCGAGCCGTACAAAGAACCCACGTG
>NC_051410.1:2218853-2219024 GCF_015228065.2 Penaeus monodon
GCGATTCCGCCCCTTGTCCGAATGGTCGCCAGCGGCTTGTTATGCCCTTTGGTACCCCTTGGCAACCTCTGCGTTCGACTTAATAGTCATTAGCGAGGACAAACAAAATCGTATATTAGAGGGATTCTCCGTGATTTCGAAATGAAAAAGGGGCCTTGGGTATGTTCTGGT
>NC_051410.1:2219422-2219497 GCF_015228065.2 Penaeus monodon
TCCAAACGACGCAAAGATGCCCTTGGAAACAATCGCTTCGTCCCAGTGTGAGGCACTAAAAGTAGCGGTCTTGTT
>NC_051410.1:2219534-2219661 GCF_015228065.2 Penaeus monodon
TTAACCAAGCCAAAATGCGATAATAAATGAAAAAGGGAAAAGTGTGAGAAAATAGAGAAAAGTTCGATCCTCTGTGTACAGTATGTTATTCATTGTTTCATTATTTTTCCATTATTCTCATGCGTTG
>NC_051410.1:2222115-2222266 GCF_015228065.2 Penaeus monodon
TTTATATTACAATACCTGATTTCACGATTTTTGCTTTTATTATTTGTTTTGCAATTAATCTAATGATCAGGATTTGGTAAGTTTGTTTATTTGTTTCTGCGTTGTATCTAATGTTCAATGTGCTAACTACATTTTAGGGGATCTACCTGAT
>NC_051410.1:2224556-2224830 GCF_015228065.2 Penaeus monodon
CCTCCCTCTTCTATCCACCACATGAATCTGTGCGTAAAAGATTTTCCCGGCGAGATTTCTCTATTTTTCCGCGAGAGTTGCCCCCGGCCCCCCCCCCCTTCCACCACCCACCAGAAATAGATTGCACAGTCGAAGTCCGAATTGCAAGAAACGAGAGGCTATGAGCGAGGTAAGGCAAAGCGGCATAAAACGTCTTTGCAACCTAGTTCAGAAGTGATATAATTTCTCAAGTTAGACGGAGGGAGAATAGTGCAGGGTAGTTGCGTGGGACCAA
>NC_051410.1:2224851-2225076 GCF_015228065.2 Penaeus monodon
GACTCGGAGAAATGTTGCACAAAGGTATAGAGGTAAAAAAAGGGGGGGGGGGGCGATGAATTGAAGGAAATAAAATGGGATGTTAAGTTTATGGGAAGTTCGATTTCCCTGATTGCGTAGAAGTTGATAAGGTAGGAGAGTCACTGTAGACTTAAAGGCGATAAGAGAGAAGGTGCGTAAAAGAAATGGCTAACAAACTCACATACACTATTAATATTATCATCA
>NC_051410.1:2225627-2226095 GCF_015228065.2 Penaeus monodon
CCTCTATTTACGACCTCTTCAGGATGACCCTTAAAAACCGTTGACCTCTAAACGTCATTTTTTCACCTTCCTCTCGCGCTGCCGTGTCACGAGCTCATATATCTAACCAAAGTAATTGTTTTAAAACTGTATCATTTTCATACCAAAATAGGTCACGGAAAGATATTCGCGTGATAGGGTTGAATTTGTGAACATTTTGCATTAAGACTTTTGTGATTAGACACTATTTGTCTGTCAGAGCAAGTGAGGGATTTTCGCCTTAACAAACACACAGTCATTTGTACAAAGGAGGTTGAAACGTGATGTATTTCTTTCACACTAATGCAAGGGGTTTCGCTCCAAATTTGCACGCGTGTAGCTGGATTTTCGTCGAAAGTAGAACGGAATTCCTAGTGTTGGGTTTGTCACGAACAATGATCATTTGCACATTCCGGCACATGGGCGTGGTGCGGGATCGTTGAAGCACTT
>NC_051410.1:2227323-2228017 GCF_015228065.2 Penaeus monodon
GCCTCGCCACTCGGACTTCCTTCCTGAACATCGGATGCTCGCCGATGACCTCGCACTGGTAATCTCCCGAAGTCGTCTTGGAGATGCCTTGGAGGACCACGTCGCGTTCGGTGGAGACCCAGCACTGGTGGGGGTGGAGAGGGGGAGAGAAGGGGGGGAGGAGGATGGGGGAAAGGGGGATGGAGAAAAGGGGGTGGGGAGAGGGGAAAGGGAAGGGAAAGGTGGACAGGGGGGGAAAGAGGGGTGGGGGATGGGAGAGGGGTGGAGAGAGGGGAGGTGAATGGGGGGAAGGGGGGATGGGGGAGTGATAGAGACGGGGGAGAGGTGGAAAAGGGAAGAGATGGAGAGGTGATGAGGGGGAGAGATGGAGAGGGGGAGAGGGGAGGGATGAAAGGGGGAGAAGTGGTGAGGGGGAGAGGTGGAAAGGGGAAGAAGGAAAGAAAGAGAAGGGTAGAGGCACAGAGAGGTAAGAGAAAGGGGGAGGGCGATGGGACCGGGTAGGGAGGGTGTAGGAAATGGTGAGTGGGGGGAGAAAGAGGGGAGTAGGAAGAAAGAGAGGAAAGGATAGAGGGGAGAGGCGGTAGAGGAAAGGGGAGGACGTAGGGGAGAGGAATAGGGTTGGGGGACCAAGAGAAGGGAAGGAGAGAGGGTAGGAGAAAGAAGGAAAGAGGGGGGGGTAGGGTATAAGATATGA
>NC_051410.1:2228170-2228575 GCF_015228065.2 Penaeus monodon
TCTTGGATTTGTGTTACAGATTCTGAAGCCAAATTATTGAACACCAAAATTCGTCACACGGTAACTCCTTGCCTCCTAATCTGCTTTGAAATGCTTTACCTCAAAGTTCTTTCTTATCTATATATTTATAACTCTGCAATAATCTATGAACCTCGCTATCTCGCTTCTCTTTCTGCTTCCATTTCATTATCTTGATATCAAATTTCATGTACACTTGTCTATCAATAAATCGATTCCCAATAAATAAGCGCTATTTTTTTTCTCTCTCTCTCACAGTTAATTCATAAAATCACAGATAACCACATCCCTTTAATAAAAGCCAAACTGATATATTAATAAATCGGTGAACTAATTTTCATAAAACTAAAACAGCTAGTCTATAACATGTTCTGTTTTATTCACGAA
>NC_051410.1:2228856-2229365 GCF_015228065.2 Penaeus monodon
CTTTATTCAATTCCCAAAAAGGAAACCCTTCCCATTCATTCACAAAAAATAAGCCTTCCCTGTCTCCCCATTCATTGAGAAAACCAAACCCATTCACACTCATTCCCATCCATTCACAAAACCAAGCCAAGTCCATTCATTCGCAAAACCCTACCAAACCCACTGGTTTATGCAATCATACTATCCCCATTCATTCACAAAAAAACAATCATTCCCACTTATTCACAAACCCAAACCCCCCAAAAAAACAACGACCCTTTTTCACTCACATCCACATTGACCCCCGCCACGTCGTAGGTCAGGTCGTCAGCGCAGCGGTCGTCCGAGGAGTGAGCCGAGATCCCAGGCTGGTACCTGTAGAATTCCTTCCCATCTTTGTACCACTTGAGTGTGTACAATCTGGACATGCCTTCCTCCTCGTAATCGCAGCGAAGGTGGATCTTGTCGTTGACCAGAGCCACGGCAGGTACGTTGAGTTCCTTGATCCGCACGCAGGATGTTGTGCCTGT
>NC_051410.1:2229565-2229811 GCF_015228065.2 Penaeus monodon
AGTGTGTGACAGGATATAAAAGATAAGAGGTGAGAGCCGGTAATCGGGATAGAGATAATACGCAATATAGTGATACATAGCGTGAAATACTAACAAACATATGTATATATGCTCAAGTATACATATGTACATATCGACAGCGTAGGGGCTGAAGTGAAGTCGTCCCCGTTGGCCAAGATGCAGCTGGACTGCGGTTTTTGACGTTCAAACCCTCCTATAAAAGAGACCGAGATCATGTGCTGCGGA
>NC_051410.1:2230165-2230273 GCF_015228065.2 Penaeus monodon
GTTCCTCCCTCCCTTCCTTATCCTTATCCCCCTATTTCTCTACATCTTTCCCTCTCTTCCTTGATACATATCCCTCCCCTTCCTCCCTCTTCTTTCTGTATCGCTAAT
>NC_051410.1:2230472-2230541 GCF_015228065.2 Penaeus monodon
GCACTCGCACAGATGTTCATAATCCCTGGATACCATTTCCAAGTTCTTTATCTGAAAAGAAGGAATTAA
>NC_051410.1:2230580-2230733 GCF_015228065.2 Penaeus monodon
AAGAGAGGGAGGAGAGATGTGAAGGAGGGAGGGAGGGAAGGAAGGAAGGGAGAGGAGAGGAGAGGAAAAAGAGGGAGGAGAGATGTGAGGGAGGAAAGGAGGGAAGGAAGGAAGAGGAGAGGAGAGGGAAGAGAGGGAGGAGAGATGTGAGGG
>NC_051410.1:2230806-2231242 GCF_015228065.2 Penaeus monodon
GGAGAATTTCAGGGATTGGGGGAGAGAAGGAAGGACAAAGGAGGAAGAAGAGAATGGTAGAGAAATAAAGAGAAGGGGAAGAGGACGAGCAAGAAAGGGAGGAGGAGGAGGAGGAGACGAAAGGAGAGGAGAAAGAGAAGGAGAAAGCAAAAGAGGACAGGACAGGATGGAGGGAAGAATGAGGAGAATGAGAGAAGGGGATTGGGGGAGAGAGTGAAAGGAGAGAATAAAGAGAAAATAAGAGAAAAGAGGGAATGAAAGGGGAGGATGAAGGAGAGGAAGGAATGGGAGAATGTAAGAGAAGAGGAATAGCTAATAGAAGAGGAAAAGGAAAGAAAAGGCAAGGAGATGAGAAAATAAAAAAGAGGAAGAAAGGAGAAGAAAGAAAGATAAAAGAACACGAAGGAGAAGATGAAGGAAGAGTGAAGAAAGGCGG
>NC_051410.1:2232351-2232655 GCF_015228065.2 Penaeus monodon
TATAGATATATAAGTAATAACGAGATGACGTAATGAAAAACGTAAAAAAATGACATAGACAATTAATAGACGCGAGAAAGAAAGACGTTAATATGCGTAAGTTGTGATGAAGTAATTAAAACAGAGATAGTATTCGAGATAATAATTAGCTTGATAATAGATGGAGAGAATAATAAAAGAAAATATGTATTAGTAAAATGAGTTCTCTAGGGTTTTCAGAGTCGAAACTTATGGATTTATTATTTTGTATAGATATATAATATATTATATCTGAATATATAATGATAATGATTATAAATAGTAG
>NC_051410.1:2233127-2233303 GCF_015228065.2 Penaeus monodon
AACGAAAACACACACCCCTAGTTTATTGCAATTTCTCGTCCCTATTTATTGCAAATGGCATTAATCCCGACCAACATAAATCTTCAGTGTTTTCGACATTGGCTCATAATTCACACAAATACGATATTTTCTCTAAACATGAAGTCGGCTTTCTCTCCATTAGATAATTTTTTTTT
>NC_051410.1:2234129-2234575 GCF_015228065.2 Penaeus monodon
AATATCAGCAAAGCCGAAAGTCAACGCGATCTGACATTTTGCTTTATTAGTCTCGTAAAGATATAACATAAAGCGCAGAATGGCTCACAAGAAGGCGATCTTTTTTTTCTTTTCTTTTTTTCTGAGATTAAGTTACAAAATGGGATAAAGAGTTCAATAAAAAAAAATATATATATAGGTGGATCAAGAGGCTTTTTTTTTATTAAGTTAAAGGAAAAAGGGGGAATATTTACGGTTAAAAAAAAGGTCGAATAACACTATTTAAAAAAAAAAATTAGATGTAATCAAGTATATATAAAAAGGGAAAAAAAAAAGGAAAACACATCGAAATAACAAAATCACAAATACAATCAATAATTTCACTCCATATGCACCAGCATTCACATTTCCATTCACATTCACAAAACATCGTCATAATAAAGATTTCCATTTCATTTCACCGACGA
>NC_051410.1:2234614-2234697 GCF_015228065.2 Penaeus monodon
TGAGATCCTTAGCCCTTTCTCGGGAGTTTGGACTTTGGGGGCCCCAGGGGGAAAAAACATTGACAAGGGGACCTTTTGATTTA
>NC_051410.1:2234729-2234822 GCF_015228065.2 Penaeus monodon
GGGGATAATAAAACTCTTGGGATGATTTTATCTTCTATATCTGTCTTTCCTACCCATTAAATTTTTCTATCTATTGGCTTTCTGTCTATCTTT
>NC_051410.1:2235020-2235084 GCF_015228065.2 Penaeus monodon
AAAAAAAAATAAAAAAAAAGAAATAAAAACAAAAAATACAACCAAAACACCCAAAAAAACAAAA
>NC_051410.1:2235167-2235284 GCF_015228065.2 Penaeus monodon
AAACAAAAACACAACCAACAAAAACCCCACACAAACACACACACAGAAATAATAAAATAATAATAAAAAAGATTATAATATAACCTAAAACACACACAAAAAAACCACCCCACACCC
>NC_051410.1:2235469-2235707 GCF_015228065.2 Penaeus monodon
ATTTCCAGATTTGGTTTTGTAGCACTGAGTTTATATTATGATAAGGAAATTTTGTTAAAAAATGTTTTTGGGCCCCAAAAAAACGCTTTTGAAACAAATCATCTTATCCAAGGGAAGGCTAATTTAAACTGATTATAAATTGTTTCCCACGGTGGGTTGTTTTATCATCCGCTTTAAAATTTCCCGGGGCATTTATGTTAAACAAAAGCACACACAACCCACACACAATTTCAGGGGT
>NC_051410.1:2235744-2236080 GCF_015228065.2 Penaeus monodon
GGGGGGTGTGTGGTTTTTGTAGTATGTTTTGTGTAATATATTAAAATATATTTTATAGAAAAGATAATTTTTAAAAAATAATATTTTAATATATATAGGTGGGTGTGGGGTGTGGGTTTTGTAAATAAATAAGAAAAATAAAATATAAATATATTATAATATATTAAAATAAAAAATATAACAATTTATAGATAGATATTTTATTATATATTATATAATGATAATAAATGAAATATATATATATAGTTTTCAAGGTAACACCTAAACAACAAAATAGAAAAAAGAAAAATTAAATAAGATATTAATAAAAAAAAAAACAACAAAACAAAACCCCCC
>NC_051410.1:2236149-2236288 GCF_015228065.2 Penaeus monodon
AAACACAAATATAGAATAACAAAATATGATATAATAAAGTATATATATAATATATAGATTTTAGGGAATGGGATATTGTATATTATAAAAAAATAATATATATAAATAGGATATTAATAATTAAATATAAGGGGGTGGG
>NC_051410.1:2237260-2237663 GCF_015228065.2 Penaeus monodon
TGGGTGTGTGTGTGTGGGGGTTTTTGGGGGTGGGGGGGTTTTTGGGTGTTGGGTGTGGGTGTGGGTGGGGGGGGTTAGGGGGTGTGTGTGGGGGGTGGGGGGGGGGGTGGGGGGGTGGGGTGTGTGCGGTGTTGTGTGTGGGTGGGTCTGGGTGGGAAAGGGTGTGTGTGGTGGGGGTTTAATATAAAATTTTATAAAAAAATTTTAAAAAAAAAAAAATAAATACGACAAAAAATTTAAATTTTAAATAGATATTTTAAATATAAAAATTAAAAACATAGGGAAAATAGAGGTTAAAAACAAATATACATATAACAGAAAAAAAAAAAAAAAGAAAATTAAAATTTTAAGAATATAACAAAAAAAAAAACACAACAAACGCACCAAAAACACAAAACAAAAA
>NC_051410.1:2239201-2239370 GCF_015228065.2 Penaeus monodon
CAGGGGAAAAGTAAAGAAAACATGTAAATGCAAATACTAACCCAACGCCCTTACAAGAAAGCGGGAGATTGAAAGACCGCGCGCCGAGGCTTTCAAAACGACGCCATTGTTACCGTGCATTGAAGGGCGTGACAGCCTGCGTTTGCCGTGAACCGCCCCGGGCGATTTC
>NC_051410.1:2239859-2239938 GCF_015228065.2 Penaeus monodon
TGTTTCTGCTAGATTGCTCCTCGCAGTGAGGTGATGAGGGAAACCCGGAGCGTGATGAGGGAGAGGTGAAATGAACGGT
>NC_051410.1:2240054-2240162 GCF_015228065.2 Penaeus monodon
TTTAGCTAGAGAATAAAAAAGGGAAGGAGAAGAAGAGGCTTTAAGGAAAGAGTGATTGGAGAAGTGAAGGTAGGCTGTAACGAAGGGAAAATGTGGGAGACCTGACAA
>NC_051410.1:2240387-2240605 GCF_015228065.2 Penaeus monodon
AGAAAATTATGATACCAGAGGAGAGAAAGATAGTAGAAAAGAAGTATTGGGGACAGGGAAGCGAGAAAGGGAGGGAGAAAATAATGTTGGTGAAAGATAGAATGATGGAGAAAAAGATGAAGAATGGCAGTATGGAGGGCGAGCGTCTGTGTATGCATAAGAGGAAGGAAAGAGAGAGAGGGAAAAAGGGGGCGCAAAACCCGAACCAGACAGACGGG
>NC_051410.1:2241324-2241771 GCF_015228065.2 Penaeus monodon
AATGAAAACGAATATATCATTTAAAAAAAGAAAGATATAATACCAGATAAAAAGTGATTTTAAACTACCAAGCTATAACAACCCAATTACGTATTCTGCAACCGAGAAATTTCGTCCGTTTCTTCCGAAGACGAAACCAAACTTTGGCAATAACCCCTTTGACATCCGGGGAACCCAAGCACCGGCATTTCTTCAAAAGGGGATTTTTAAATGGTTTTTGAAAAAAAGCGGAGGGGCCCTTTTAATTGCAGGGCTTCCCCGGGGGTTTTGTTCATCTTGTAAAAGGGGTTGAATAACGATTTTGAAGGCAGTTCCAAAAAAGGATAAAATTAAAAAAACCCCCGTATTTTTACACTAACCAGGGGCAAAAGGGAAAAACGGTTTTCAGGGTTTTGGGTTTCGCCCTTTGGAACACGGGAAGGGAAAACAAAATTATAATAATAGTTT
>NC_051410.1:2241790-2242304 GCF_015228065.2 Penaeus monodon
CATACTTAAAACCCATGAAAAGTAAAAATTATCATTATGTAGCATTAAAATTAACGAAATAAAAACTACAGTAACCCCAAATCCAGCAAAAAATAAAAAACAGCAAAAACTAGCAACATACATTTAAACCCAACATCGATGATAAAGACACCCAAATTTAAAAAAAACCAATTAAAAACTAAAACCCCGTTTTAAAATTCGACGACAGTGACAAAAACAAAAACCGCTTAAAGGAGGAAATTTCCCGGGAACGGGGGATGAGGCTGGGGCCCAAACCCCCCACGCTCGTGCCCCAAGGGGAGTTTTCGGCCGGAGTTGGGTTTGATTTACGCTAATGTTTTGGGGAAACGCACCCGGCCCCGCGTGGGGGCAATGCGTTCGTTCCGCTTCTTCCTGTTCGCTTTTTTTTATCTTTTGTTTATCTTCTTTTGTTTGTGTTTCTGATATTGACTGATTTGCTGTTTTTCTTGATTTATTTTGTATGGTTGTCTGGCTGTTTATTTGTCTCCCGGTT
>NC_051410.1:2242430-2242860 GCF_015228065.2 Penaeus monodon
AAAATTTTATATATAACAAGTTGCCTACAGAAAAAGGTCATTTCCCCCCGGCCACCTTTCTCGCTGTTGTACAAGTACCCCCCCAAAAACTTTTACTCAATCCAGCATAAAAAAAGTCTTTGAGGCACTGAAACCCGCATGGGGTCGGGGGCGAGTACAAAACATTCTAAAAGGCATTTTCAAGGGAAAAGGGAAGCACAATAAGAGTGATAAACCTGGGAAAAATTTTTCCCATACGAAAAGGGGGCCGGGAAGGCGAAACCTTTCACCCTAATGTTTTACAGCGACATTGGAGGAAATCTTAGGGGAGTAAACATTTAAACAGGTGTGAAAATAAAGGGGGAAAGGGCGAGCAACCTAAGATTGCAGAGATTTCATACGGTTTGCGAAAAATGAGAATGACCCAAGATCCCTTTCCAAAAAAACCCGA
>NC_051410.1:2242919-2243584 GCF_015228065.2 Penaeus monodon
TCATGCGAAATTTCCAGAAAACAACAATGGAATCAATTGACGGAGGGCACCCGGAAGAAGTCGAGGAATACAAGTATTTGGGGGAAGGGGTATTTCCAAACCGCAAAAGGGTGGCTAAAGAAGTCAACGAACGGATAACTGCAGTCTGGAAAAAGGTTTGGACAGTACAGTACCTTTTTGAAAGATGAGAAGATGCCTGAGTGCTCGAAAAAGAAAATCATGGACAACGGTAATAATGCCAACCCATGACAAAATGGAGCAGAGACGTTTGGGTTTCTCACAAAAAAATCAAAAGAAAAAATTGGCTGGAACAGGGAGCCATGAAAAGGTCAGTGCTTAACATAACAAGAAAATATAAGATACAGAACGAAGTGATTAGAGCAAAAACAAAAGTGAAAAGACATTTAAGTAGAGTTGAAAATTCCAGAGGCCAAGGGGCAGGCATGTTGCAAGAATGGGAAAGGGAGAAAGGGGCCAGAATTAAACAGGGGTGGACACCAAGAGATGCAAAATAACAAAGGGAAGACCGCGTAGGGGAAGACGACTTCGAGACGAAAGCTGGCAGAAGCGCATCGACACAAGTGGCACAGAATCATCGAGAGAGGAGAGACCTGTGAAGGCCACCCGCCTGCAGTGGCGTAACAGGCTGAGTGATGATCATAATC
>NC_051410.1:2244124-2244243 GCF_015228065.2 Penaeus monodon
AACTACCTAAGCAAACCTGACCTCTACGTCTGCCTTCCATTCTCGTGGAGGCGCCTCGTCCCGCCCACATTTAGCCTCTGTTGTATTCATTCGCTTTATTCCTCGTGTGTTTATCTTCC
>NC_051410.1:2244540-2244617 GCF_015228065.2 Penaeus monodon
AACCAGAAAAAAAAAACAGAATAAGATATATGCGTCTGTAATTATATCCCGATATCAAGCATGAGATCTTGAATCTT
>NC_051410.1:2244983-2245175 GCF_015228065.2 Penaeus monodon
AACTCACACGTTCAAATATCCACACAAGAAACCAAAAGAAACCCACATCCACACGTTCAAATATCCACACATCCGCACTCCAAATGAACGCCGAATAGACGCAATCCACGCCCTTTCTCGTTCGGTCACGAGACCAACATGTCAATAACATGTTCTTGATACCTGTGGTCTGTGATGGATCAGCTGTTAGCC
>NC_051410.1:2245233-2246404 GCF_015228065.2 Penaeus monodon
ACTTTTTACCTCTTTTTTTTTTCTTTATTATAAACTGTTGTCAGTACTGCTTCGCTCATCATGCCAAACAGCTTTGTTTGAAAATAAAAACTCATTTGTTACAACAAACCTGTTATATTAATCATACGCACTTAAGCTTGTGTAATCCCTTTGCGTATGATAAGCCTCCACGCCTGAAAACACCTTTTATTTTTATTATTTTACACTCAAACATCCTTTCGGACACGTGCGCTTCCCTGCCAACAAAACACGCGTTTAAAATACGAGCCCAGTCTTGAAACCACTCAATAGTTACCCTTCCAACAATAGCCATCCTTTCCAACACGAACCATCCTTCGAACACGAATCCATCCTTCCAACACCAAACATCCTTCCAACGCGATCCATCCTTCCAACACGAACCATCCTTCCAACACGATCCCTCCTTCGAACACCAAACATCCTTCCAACACGATCCCTCCTTCCAACACGATCATTGCTTTCAACCGATGCCTCTTCAACACGATCCCTCCTTCCAACACAAACATCCTGTCCAACACGATCCCTCCTTCGAATCACGAACCATCTTCCAACAGATCCCTCTTCCAACACGATCCCTCCTTCCAACACGATCCCTCCTTCCAACACCAAACATCCTTCCAACACGATCCCTTCCTTCCAACACGATCCATCCTTCCAACACCAAACATCCTTCCAACACGATCCATCCTTCCAACACGAACCATCCTTCCAACACGATCCCTCCTTCCAACACGATCCCTCCTTGCCAACACGAACCATCCTTCCAACACCAAACATCCTTCCAACGCGATCCATCCTTCCAACGCGACCCATTCTCTCCCCACGGCCAACCCCTCCCGTGGAAACCATATCTCTCTCCCTCCCTTTGATACGAAAGTTTATATCGACGACCAAATGATTCACAGATTAGGGATTTGGGGGCGTGATTCGCCGCGGCTTCGCTCCCAACACTTGGCCGAATGAACAGCTATAATCCGGGATTTAAGAACTGATCATAAAGTAACCCTTGCGTGCGATTTGCAGCTAGCGAATTAGGGGACGTGAGACAGAACCAATTAAAACTAATGAATTTGGACCTTACTGCCTGTAATTGGTTATTATTTAATTCTCTCTCTTTTTTTTTTGGCTTTTGTCTCATTAACTCTTTCTT
>NC_051410.1:2246570-2246907 GCF_015228065.2 Penaeus monodon
ATACTTAACGTAATCAAATATACTGTTCTGCTGCGTAAGAATAGCGGTTAAACAAAGGATTATTTCTGTCGCGGGAAAGAGTCTGAAATGTAAATTGTGAAGGTGAATATCATGCTGATTAATGTTTGTTTTTCCAGATTTCACTTTCAGGCACATTTTCTAATTGACTTTTATTTCTTTTTTTTCTGATTAAATGGAAAGCCGTAATTTCATTTAGTTAATCGTTTGACTGTTTCCGCAATCTTTTCGTCCGCTCTCCCGTCCGCCCATCGTGCGAATAACACATTTGCATGTGCATGGTACAACGCGCATAAAATATGCGTGTTCAAAATGTGCA
>NC_051410.1:2247269-2247687 GCF_015228065.2 Penaeus monodon
AAAAATCCTCTCCAGCGGTTCATTTGTCAATGGAGAGGAACTGATATGAATTAAATTATGTCGGGTTTGATGAATACATTTACATTAAACGGGAACATTTCAGCTCATATATGAATATTTATGCTGAAAAATGAAGGGCTCTATGAAAAAGTCGGGTTTGTTTTATCACATGATATCAGGGAAATTCTCCTTAAAATGATGCAATAGAATCGAGGTATAGTATATCATTCTCTTTGTTAATCATGTCTCTGTATTATATGATCGATATGACTCTGTCAATCGATTTTCATCTTGATTTTTTTGTCAAGTGATTTTTTACTTTTTTTCTCTCTCTCTCAATCGATTTTCACCTTTTAGTATTTATCAAGCGATTTTTTTTCTCTCAATCGATTTTCAACTCAGGTGGTCTAAAAAAACG
>NC_051410.1:2249646-2249807 GCF_015228065.2 Penaeus monodon
GAATATGAACGCGCACGTATGTATGTGTATGTGTGTTTGTGTATAACTGTGTCATTCTTTAATGTTTTTGTTACTAATTAACATCCCATTTCACATAAAAATGCAGAGACTTATAGTCCGCAGTCAAATAAAATATCTTTTTAGGTGTAAAAGGCAAGCAG
>NC_051410.1:2250893-2251065 GCF_015228065.2 Penaeus monodon
TGATACGTACGAGTATACCCATTCATCTCTACCTGCCTGTCTGTACATGTCTGAACGTACATTCTTTGCGCTGTTCACCAGAAGGGCTTCGCTTCCTCAGACTTCCGATCTTTGCCCACCAAGAGTTCGCGTTAACACCAAGACGCCGAGAATAACTTTGAGGAGGCTTCCA
>NC_051410.1:2251096-2251263 GCF_015228065.2 Penaeus monodon
AAGTTCCTGGCGTGAAGGCTTTCTGTATTCCTTCCTTTGACTTCAAAGGGGCTTCAAACCCCGGGGGAAAATAAGCCCCAGGTGAGATTGAGACGAGAGCAAAGGAGGCGGTGCGAAGAGAGTTATATCAGACTGACATTAATATCTTAGACGTTTAAGTGAAGTGA
>NC_051410.1:2251323-2251436 GCF_015228065.2 Penaeus monodon
ATAAAAAGGCTTGAAACTTTACGAAAGCGAAAGAGAGAAGGATTGCTCACTCGTTCACATACAGGAGCGTCAATTGAAGTCAAGACCCGGATGAGAAAAAAAAGATCTTGGAG
>NC_051410.1:2251463-2251566 GCF_015228065.2 Penaeus monodon
TAGAAGTGGAAAAACTGTAAGTTAAACTTTCTTCTTCCTTTTCAAGAACAATGAGAACTTCATTTTGTTCGGTCTTTGTGATGATTTTCTTTTCTTCTCCCCG
>NC_051410.1:2251873-2252170 GCF_015228065.2 Penaeus monodon
TTTTTTTCCCCTTTTTTTGTCTCGTGAGACTTCTTGCTCTGAAAACTTTCTCCTGAGTACTTTGTAAGCCGATACCACTAGCGTCTCTTTTTAAGTTCCCTGTAATTAACTTTCCCATCCTCTATTACAAGGACTTAGTCATATATGCGCGTCTTCTGAAATAGCAGTTCTCTATGTGTGTTTCAAAATGCTTGTACTGCTTACAAAACTTCCCCAATTAATCTGTCGCGTGTTTTCTCCTCCCTTATTCGTCTCCTTCACTACCTGTCTGTATTTGTGTACATACATTTCCCTCAA
>NC_051410.1:2252862-2252952 GCF_015228065.2 Penaeus monodon
TTTTTTTTTTCCAAAGAGAACCTATATCCACTGCGGCATCTTAGTCTTCGGAATCATCAGAGAAAGCTGTAAGACTCTCTTCGCCTTCCC
>NC_051410.1:2254030-2254185 GCF_015228065.2 Penaeus monodon
AGCTTGTCTAATAAAACATCGAGAAAACATCGGTGCCAGACGTCTCTTTCCCACGGTGTCAGAGGTGAGGGCAACAGGCATATGAGTGGCACTTCCTCTCTTCTCAGGCACCCTGGCATCATCCTGTGTTCCTTTGTTAGTGGCTCGCTGTTGGC
>NC_051410.1:2254368-2254477 GCF_015228065.2 Penaeus monodon
CTCAATGTTTTCCATCTCCTTCTTTCAAGAAAAAAAATCTCTCTTCTTTTCGGGAATATTATTACTTTATCATTTCTTCCTTTTCTCCTTTTTTGTGGAGAGGAGTTGA
>NC_051410.1:2256164-2256409 GCF_015228065.2 Penaeus monodon
GAACAGTAATTTTTGCTTTGCCCTTTAGAATTATTATTTTGTCTGATTTTCGATGTTACGAGATACGTATTCATTTTTCGTTTTTCGAATTGGTTGAATTAGTCGATTCATTCGTTAAAAATTCCGTGACTTATGGATTATCGTTTTTATTATTAGATTATTTTTTTCGATAATGTTTACCTATATTAATACCATAAACTTATGTGTACGTATATACACTGCAACCTCCGATTATTGCTTTCAGA
>NC_051410.1:2256582-2257016 GCF_015228065.2 Penaeus monodon
TACCTTGCCATTACTGAGAAAAAAGAAAATCATAATTTAGCCAAACATACAAGTCCGCTCGATGCAAAGTATTATTCGTTCGTTGCACACTCCCAGGAGAGGAGAATTTACGTCATGCAGCCCTCGGGAGGTAAAAAAAAAACTCTGCGGTAAATAACCCCGCATTTCGTTTACTGCTCATGACCGTACATCATGCCTGTGCTTCATGAGTCTTCATCATAGTCTCGTTTCGTTTCCATGACTCGGCCGCAGACAACTCACCTGCCAGTCTGAGTTACCAAACTGCCTTCCGTGCCTTCGCGCTTCACTCCCACGGAAAGAAGAATCACAGCAGAAGATTCCAACCACGCGCTACTTAGCTTGTGAAATAACATGCGCACGAGAATGGATGCCGGAGGGTAGTTGTTTTTACACATGCTAAGATGCAACTGCAC
>NC_051410.1:2257460-2257797 GCF_015228065.2 Penaeus monodon
AGACACCTATTCAACCCCTATCTTTGAGCTCGAAACACTGACGCCCTATTCTCGTCCCAACACACTCCCAGCCGTCCTAAGTCCGGCAAGAACACCATCTCCTGAAAAATTATTCTCTTCTTTTGCCAAAGCCGAGCCGGACGAGAGGAAGCAGGCTGTGGCCAAGTACTTGCTGCAGCACGAGAAATAGCTCCATACAATATTTTGTTTCGAGGAAGTTTTAGAGAAACTTGGCCATTTCAAAGGCACCAGCAAGACAAAAGGAGTGTTATATATCTATATCCAAATCTGTGTATCTAACTACTTATATATATTTGAAGACATGAAGACATACACA
>NC_051410.1:2258047-2258125 GCF_015228065.2 Penaeus monodon
GTGTTCCAACCATCTACAGTTGAACTGGACGAAATAATGTAGACAGATATACAGAAATACAGTTTCTGGTGTTAAGAA
>NC_051410.1:2258596-2258661 GCF_015228065.2 Penaeus monodon
TGCAGAAACTTCCTTCCTTTGTCACTTTCTTCGGATATTAAATCTAGCTAATCTCAAAGATGTTA
>NC_051410.1:2258699-2258943 GCF_015228065.2 Penaeus monodon
ATATTCGTAGAAGTTTTTTTTATAAGTATTGTTATTTCATGTTTAATAATTTTTTTTACTTTTATTTTCCTTTTTTTATTACCATTTCCAGAAGTGTAATCTTTATAATATTCATCAATGGTCTTAAGATCATTAATTCATTTTTTATTTGTTTGGTATTTTTACCATATTTTTTCTACAATCATCATTCCTATATATTTTCTTTCTTTTCCTATCACAATCATTATTCCAATTACAATGCCTT
>NC_051410.1:2259657-2259763 GCF_015228065.2 Penaeus monodon
CGAAATAAAATTTCTCCTCGTAATTCTCAGAATAAATGTTATCATCATTCAAATCATTTTAATATGACTATTTCTTGACATAAGGAATTTATATAATTCCTATCAT
>NC_051410.1:2263042-2264430 GCF_015228065.2 Penaeus monodon
TCTGTCTTATTTCCGGTATCAACTTTAGTTAAAAAATGAAAATTACTAAGTTATGCAAGCGACAAAGCGTTGATACTCAGCGATATATATATAATCTTACCTATAACAGCCCAGCTGGTGCCCAACACGAACCAGCATGGCCATGTCAACAGTGCTTTGGTTCTGGCCATGTTTGGGTTCAGGGAAAGGACCAGTTCATGCTACAAATGAGAAAGTTTTTTTTTCCCCGAAGTAATGTCCAGGTTCGCAGACGTCCGGGCTGAGAGGAGGTATCGCAGCGTCGCACTTGTTGATTTTCGCATACGAGTCTCTCACCTCTGCGTAGGAGAGTGAACTGTCAACATGTAAGCAACAGAATAACCCTTGGGCCAATCAGGGTCGCCGGCACTGAGTCTCGCATAACCATAGCAGTCCGGGGATACACACATCCAGCGTGGAGAGACAGCGGCGGCGATTCCCCTCCCCGAAAAAAATAAAGCGGCAGCCACGTCCTCGCTTGGCTAGAACGCCGACCCAGAGGGAGCGCCGTCGAAGTCGACCTCCACCCGACCACGGCCCGAGCCGCACTGCCGTCCCGGAGCTCCGAACGCCTCGGAGTCTCTCTCTCCGACCCAGCTGAGGCGAGTAAGGAGGCCGGGGCACGGCGACGGCACCAGGGGTACGGGGGGACCTCTGACCCTCTCCTCGTGCCTCGCTCCTCTGGTTCATTATCATAATATTTGGTCCGAAGTTCACTGGTATGTAAGCTATGTGAAGCCTTTCCTCCACATACAAAGGGGAAGCACATTGCGATGTAGCGGAAACGAGTAAATCATCAACAGAGTTATAATGATCATTATCTTCTTTCTTTTTTTGTTCTAGTTCACATGTTACTACTGCTTTTGTTGCGGAATAACAGCCAAACAATAGATTTTGCTTAAGCGGATAATTCTATTTTAATGTTTGAGCTCATTCACTTTTCCTGAATGCATTTTGTTAACTGCAATATTCAATAGAAACGTTGTGCAATATACAGATTGTGTTTTTTTTTTCGTTCAATATGCAGGATAAGAAACCATTAAAGTCGCACACTTTAATCACTTTGCTTTATCTTACAGCGATCTAAAAACACGACCATAAAAAAGGAAATAGCTTTTAAAATATGTAACAGGAAGCAGACACTTTATGATAATGGTGAAGTGATGTAACACTGTTGCGTCATACTAGCATATAGGCTTTGTTCTGTTTATTACCATAGAATGCCATACACAGAAAGGGTGCTTTGGCTGTGTATTGTTCGGAATACTACTTGATGGAAAAAAGTGGTCAGGCCCATTATTTGTGTGTTTACTTTTCGCATTTTGTTTAAGTGAATTTGTACAGTTATGTTGTAGCAATATCATATCCTG
>NC_051410.1:2265349-2265547 GCF_015228065.2 Penaeus monodon
CGGTGTACGCAGGCACTCATAATCACATGCTGATTGTGAAAAAGGTTCCAGAAGGAATTTTATGATAACTGTAGAATAACTGTAGAATAATTGCATGTCTCCTTCACGCTATCAGAAGATATATTATCAGAAGCTGCTTATGTAGCAGTGTTAAATTTCTTGCTCGATTTCCGACACAATTTGTCCTACACCAAGATT
>NC_051410.1:2265846-2266517 GCF_015228065.2 Penaeus monodon
TTGCGTTTACTCTCGTACCCCTTCAAGATGGCGCCTTTGTTTACCGTCACATCGTGCCTTGTTGACATTATTTTTTTTCTTTTTCTTTCTCCTTTGTTACTTGGCGTACTTCGCATCTGATTTTACCCAAGACCGACTCTCCCCACGCTCAAGTCACCAATTTTAAGCATTATGATTTTTAGCATAATGGGCGCAGAAAAATAACGAAATCTTTATTCTCGATGGCGTAAAAGCGACACGCGATACAGCTATGATTCTCGAAGACGTAGTTGCGCGATCTGGCTACGAATGAGGATGATGAATAACACGATAAATACAACTGGTGTTTTGATATAATACCTTCCCCAGAACTGTGTAAATTCCAGTGAAAAGAATATGTTAATCAACTATGTAACTCATTCTTATCTAATTCATTTTTATCATACCAGTTCTTTGAGGTCAATGGATATTTATATCAATGGAAAAGAACTGGCAAAGAAAAAAAAGGGGGGGGGCATGGGGGGATGGGTTACCCTGATAATGGAAGACATAAAGACCCTTAAGAGAATGCTATGTAATGAGGTTATGACGTCTGACGAAAATAAAATAAAGGGGAAATGGGAGGGAAACAGATAAACGTTGGAAATGAGATGGTCTCGGGATATCAACAGATTGTTAATGTTAAAGGGAAC
>NC_051410.1:2267386-2267475 GCF_015228065.2 Penaeus monodon
GGCTGGAACGCTTGATAAAAGACCATGCTCAGGGAAATAGGCAGACTAATCCCCTAATCCTCATTGACAGCGGATTAACGAATAGGAAT
>NC_051410.1:2267535-2267656 GCF_015228065.2 Penaeus monodon
GATCACAATTAATCCACTGGCGTCCATAAATCCCTCTAAATCCCTTTGGAGTGTATTAAATCGCCAAACCAGATCTATAGCAAATCCGGGATGCTATGATAGCTACGGTCTGGACCTAATC
>NC_051410.1:2267781-2267937 GCF_015228065.2 Penaeus monodon
CAGAAGTATTTGTTCGGCGAAGAAGAGGGAGGAGAGAGGAAGGAAAAAAAGAGGAAAAAAAGACAGAGGATGAAGGGGAAAAAGAGAACAGGTAGAAGAAGAGGAGGAGGAAGGAGGAGTCTATTGGGAAAAAGATGGGGTGAGTGGAAAGGAGGA
>NC_051410.1:2267986-2268611 GCF_015228065.2 Penaeus monodon
GGGGGTGGAGGTGAATGAGTCTATCGGAAGAAAATGGGATGAAGACAAAGGAGGGAAATGGAGAGAAGGAAGAAGAAGGGATGAACAAAGAGGAAGGAGAGGAAGTGGGAGATAGGGAGAAAGAAGAAGACGGGAAGGGGGAGAGGAGGGAAAAGGAGAGGGGGGAGGGGAGATAGGAAAGAAGAAAATGGGGTAAGGGAATGGGTGAGGGGAAAGGATGAAAGGAGGAGAAGGGAGAGGAGAAAGGGAGGAAGGAAGAGAACAGTGGGAAAGAAAGCAGGCCAAGAAGAGAGGAGAAGAGGAAGGAGAGAAGAAAAAAGGGCTTGGGGGACGATGATACGAAGGGGAGATGTGAGGAAGAGAGAAGGAAGAGGAAGAAGAGAGACAGGCGGAAGGAAAATACGGAAGAGGAGGAGGAAAGGGGGAAGATAAAGTTGGAATAAGCGCAAGGGGAAAAACAGGCAAGGGAAGAAGTACTTTTGCCTAATGTAGTTGGCTCTCTAGAATTGAGTTTTCCATAAGTTTTCAATAAAGAACTAGTGTTTCGTAAGTTACAAGAAAGATGGTTCACCAAAGGTCTCCGGACTCTCCAAAGTAATGTTTCTCTGCCTTTCACCTTTTCAGT
>NC_051410.1:2270846-2271007 GCF_015228065.2 Penaeus monodon
CGGCCTAACAGTCTCCGGTTCGGCTTTCCTGTTGCACGGAGCACACAGAAAACAGAGTTCCGTTTTCGAGCTTTTTTCCCCCTGGTTAAACGTAAAAAAAAAGAAAAGCAAGAGAAAAGTGGAGAGAGAGGAAAGGTGAAAAAGAAAGGAGAGATAAAAAA
>NC_051410.1:2271038-2271127 GCF_015228065.2 Penaeus monodon
CGGAATGCCAATTACTCTCTTATTTACGACATTTGTTATCCTTTTATTTGTCTATTTGTTTATTAGTCTCAATCTTTATCTATCTTTTA
>NC_051410.1:2271335-2271455 GCF_015228065.2 Penaeus monodon
AGCTGCAATGTCAAAGTTAGAAGCATCTGCTCCCCTTGCAAAACTGTCGCCACCAAACAACGAAGTGCGAGACACTTTCAGTCAATTTGTTTCTTATTTTTTAATAACAGTTCAAAGAGC
>NC_051410.1:2271486-2271577 GCF_015228065.2 Penaeus monodon
GGAAATTCAGCTTATTTGTGATGCCCTGTAAAGATCTCTGGCCTTTGGAATTTCGTTGCAACGTTGAAAAGTTTTGCAAACGAGATTGTTC
>NC_051410.1:2271660-2271833 GCF_015228065.2 Penaeus monodon
GTCCTCTCTCATGAACTACATTAAATTAACAGCATTCCATTCATGATTCTGAATGCCACGTGGAAGCATCCATCTACAGGTTTTTACCTGAATAATGGGTTTAATAAACTTTTTTTTTCGTCAAACCTATTTCATTAAGCATCCTGGTATCTCCCCTTGGGTCACATCAGTGT
>NC_051410.1:2273386-2273541 GCF_015228065.2 Penaeus monodon
CCCCAAGAAGACAACCCCGAGAGGCCGATGCACCTCGGGTCGCCGGCCGCATCGCCAGCCAAGGCCCCGTAATCAAGTTGGTCTGGACACATACCTGGCGGCCAATAATTAATTAAACACAGGTCGCGGGGTCGGCGTCGTGAAGGGCAGGTCGA
>NC_051410.1:2273888-2274176 GCF_015228065.2 Penaeus monodon
GAAGCCGAAAGTGCCTCCTATCTACGAGAATATGTGTAGGATTGCCCTCACTCCCTTGGCACTTGTCTGGCGTGCCGGAACTCTGATCAAGACACGGGCACTGATGTGGGGGGGGGGGGTAGATTGAGGGGAGGTGCAAGGAAGGAAGAAGGGGTAAGGGTTAGGGGAAGGGGTGAGGAGGGAGAAGGAGGGAAGGGATGAGAAGGAGAAAGCGTGAGTGCGGATGGAAACTGGGTCCTTCACCAGTACATTGAAGGTGGGTTTGTTAATGGATATGTTGAAAAGGGT
>NC_051410.1:2274607-2274963 GCF_015228065.2 Penaeus monodon
GCAAGATTAACGGGCGAAGGGACAGTGCCAGTGCCAGTGCCATCCACCAGTCCGCACTACTTCCCTCTGGCTCTCTAAATACATTCAGACGCTAAGCCAAATGGGTCCGCCGGGTGAAATAATTGAGAAACGCTAAATTACGTTGTATAATAAGTCTTTGCCAAGGACGGAAGCCACATGTTGACATCCTGTTTGTTCTCCCTCGTCTCTCGTCTTCTTCCTCGTCTGTCAAGGAAATTTGCGTCGAATGAAGATACATTCCTTAATTGCCTTTAATCGTATTTTGTTTCTTGTTTATGGGTGTGTGGGATTTTTTTTTATGATTATGGATATGCGGACAAATTATATACACTGAT
>NC_051410.1:2275303-2275776 GCF_015228065.2 Penaeus monodon
AATAAAATATATATATGCGTGTGTAAAAATTTATTTGGCGTGTTTTATATGAAAATAATAAACTCCCATACAGAGTGATAACTACATAAGCTGTACATGTGAGATACATAGTAAGTGCTAAGAAGAGCAGATTTTGCTCAACATGTTTGATATGCAAATTAGCATAAATCTAAATGCCATCATAATGTGGCATATTTATGTATATATAAAAAAGAGTAATTCCTTGAACATTTGACATATGAAAATATACCAAATGATGAGCAATTGATGCAATTCCCAAAGCAATAACAATATAAATCTCGCTTTGGCTTTAAGAAGTATAAGTAATGCGTTGAAATGATTTTATTACAGAGAAAAGTCATCAGAACAGAAATTAATTTAATTAACACATTTGATTATGTTTTTGTCGGGGGGGGGGGGGGTGAATGATATGTGTAAATGATTTTAATTCTTAGTAGTTAAAGATTCACTGT
>NC_051410.1:2276271-2276434 GCF_015228065.2 Penaeus monodon
TGATGAATTTAAAGCGATTAAGCAATTTCTAAAAAAAAAGGCTTTCGACCACCGACAGTAACACCTTAGAAAAAAAAAACTTATTTTCTGGTGACTGTCCTCTTCAGCGCTCAAAAGGTTGGGTTGGATTATTATTATTCCCGGTTTACGAGGAGTCACACGT
>NC_051410.1:2276692-2276788 GCF_015228065.2 Penaeus monodon
ACCTACTGACTGCGAAATGGCGCTTCCTTAAGTCACGCTACAACTAACTGGGAAAAAATCTTAGTGTGTTACAACTGTCGGTTCTCAGATTAATGC
>NC_051410.1:2277100-2277499 GCF_015228065.2 Penaeus monodon
TTGATAGTGTAAATGACAATAAATCATGATTTTCTTGAGGAGTCGAAGCAACACATAATTAATATCAAAAGCTTTGACTGGAAATAATCTCACAAAAAGAGAGAGAGATAATTTTCGAAAAAAAAAAATCAGTACCAATGACTAATAACTAAGGATCAAAACACAGACTTACAACCGCTAAAAAAAAAACTGATACCTTTTCAGCAATGGAAATAGTTGAGCGTTGACCTACAGGCCTCAAAAACAATCGCACCTTTGAGCCTCCGCAAATGGCAGAGTTTGTCAGAAGAGGAATAGCGAAAGGAAGCTCCACAGACCCTCCCGCTGTCAGCAACATGGGTTAGGTCGGAGCTAAGGCTATGTCCTCTCGCTTTTTCAGAGGAACGTCTGGAATTCGTC
>NC_051410.1:2277773-2278206 GCF_015228065.2 Penaeus monodon
TTCAGATAGATGATATATTTTGATAGTTCTGCTTCCATGTTGACGAGAGCACACTTTTTGCTGTCATAGATAACCCTGACTGAAGATCTTTTCTTGCAGCCTCCATTAATGTTGCAAATGTTGACAGATGGTGTATACAGAGGGATAACCTGATGAATATCAAGGAGGTAAAAGGATTCTTTTAAATCCTTATTCTGTCCTACTTATCAAAGAACAGTGGGATGAGAAAACTTATATGCTTATATTATAGGAGTATTTGTTGCAAAGCTGACAATTGAATCCCATGTTAAGCAATTGATGATAGTCTTGCAGCGAGAAAAATGTGTTGCAAAGTTTTCTATAATGCAGCCGTTCAGTGGAAGGACTTGCAAAGCGGTGTGGTTGAGTGTCTCTGTAGAGGTTTAAGAAAATGTAAATAATTTTCTTGTAATTT
>NC_051410.1:2278422-2278564 GCF_015228065.2 Penaeus monodon
AGAATTCTCACAAAAGAGATTATATCAAATAAACATTTCTTACTTTGAGAACAAGAACACCAGCGACTGATTCCTTGTTCTTACCTTGTCATCGCTGTTTGTCTTTTAACATGGTTTATGATCTGAAAAAAAACATAAGCTA
>NC_051410.1:2278589-2278932 GCF_015228065.2 Penaeus monodon
GAGAGTAGGAAAAATAGGGATAAAACTAGAACTGAGTTAATAAAACAGTTATTGCAATAGAATAATAATTATAGAACAATAGCAAAAAGACTAATAGTGATTATAGTAATCTTTGTAATAATAACAATAAATCCAGTAACGATTATAGTAACCGTTATAAAAATAAAAAAAAATCGATTTAATTATAATAACCATTATAACAATAGCCATAAAAAAGGAAATATATTCCTCGTGTAATGAACGGAAGGCACTCACTTTTCAGAGCATTTATGATGGCTGAATTGCCCTTCCTCTCTGCAATGCTCAGCGCCGTCTCTCCTGAGGAAAAGTAATGTGTTACTAT
>NC_051410.1:2279850-2280483 GCF_015228065.2 Penaeus monodon
CACACTACCTCGTTTCGTTTTCAGAGTGGTGTTACAGCAAGCAGCCAGGAGCAGGTTCACTGACACCGCCTTCTTTTCAATCACTGCATGGTGTAGAGCGGTCCTGCCTGAATCATGGAGTGAGAAAACACGTCGAATAAATATAGTAAATAATGTAATATGATATAATAAGGAAACATATGAAATAAATATAGCAAATGATATCATATGATTTAATACGGAAACATCCAATAAAAGAAATAATAATATAATAAATATACTTAGTGAGTATGGTGTCAAGGGACCAAAATTGTTCGTGATTTTTTGGTGTAAGGAATTGATTTGTGTTTTATTTTCTAGGCTCGTTGAGAACTTTACGTATTGTGATTTAAATCTCTCTCTCTAAGTACTTTTTTCACGTGTTTTACGATTTCATAATAGTGATTCCTTATGTATAAAGAATAAAGACACACCAATTAATATTACACATAAAAACAGGGATCAAACTGTGGCTTTCATTACATCATAAGTATACCATATTGTAAAATATATCATAACTTACAGCATACTGCATTGTTTAAAGCATATCATATCACGCAGCATATCATAACGTACAACATGCTACATCATACAGCATCTCACATATATCTATAC
>NC_051410.1:2280880-2281054 GCF_015228065.2 Penaeus monodon
ACTATTTACCTCGATTTCTCTTCTGCTCATACTGGCACTGATCACTCTCCGTGCTCACTTCCGCTTGCAACGTCATCACCATGCCCGTAAGCAACAAAAACGCTTGGCACTTCATTTTGCTGTAGAAAAAGGAAAAAAAAGATATTTGTAATTAAACTAATAAATATATATATA
>NC_051410.1:2281338-2281617 GCF_015228065.2 Penaeus monodon
CACATATATTAGACATTGACATTTCTATCCCTGTCACTGGAAATGAAACTACACATTACATTTTACATGCCGTCTAATGCCGCTTTGCTGAAGGTTATTCATAATTCACACAACTAATGCACGGAGTATTTAGCCCCTAATTACTTTAATATGAACTGTGATATCAGGAAGGAGAACTGAGTACTTAGACGGAGATGAATAAAGTATGTAATGCCTGAGTTATGCATATAAATGGGGATTTAGGTTCATTAATTAAATTATGCGTCTGTGCGTTTGCGC
>NC_051410.1:2282137-2282559 GCF_015228065.2 Penaeus monodon
CACAAATATATACACATAGACACACAAACGCCTTTGTGTGTGTCTTCATTTATGTAACACCCATTGTCGTCAATAATGTAAACAACACATCATAAGTACACAAAAGTACAAACGAAGAGACAACGCAACAAGTGTGCAAAGGACCCTCTATTAAACGTATCTCATCCCCATGCGTAGCCATCATGCGTTTTCATTTCACAGAAGCAAACGTTTTTTTCTCTTCCCTCACAAACGCGACAACGAGAGAACACGAGCCATCGACCGGATAAACAATGAGGAAAATAAAATGTCTCCTGGATTTACATTTATCACTATGACAAAAGATTATACGCTTATTTCCTCGTAATAGTTTGTTCTCTTTACATAACTATATTTTTTTTTCTCTGGTGTGTGTTTGGTTTCAAGGGGTCACGTGTTTTTCG
>NC_051410.1:2283056-2283297 GCF_015228065.2 Penaeus monodon
TTGACAGCTGTTTCTAGAGAGAGAGAGAGACAAAAAGTGGCTGTCATTTGAGTGCAAGAGAAATTGTGAGAAATTCTTGTTCTGCACTAAAAAATAGTAATTTGATAATGATATTCACTCTTGTTTATGTGGCCATGCTCTTTATAGGCGTGTTGCTATCTTGCTGCTTATCTGTATAGTCGTCTTAAGAATGGATTTGTGCCCGTGTGGCTCCTTTTGATTTTTTCACACATACGCGCGT
>NC_051410.1:2284564-2284967 GCF_015228065.2 Penaeus monodon
CCTGTGTGTACGTGTTCATGTACGCGGCGCGAGCACCACGTAGTGTGTGTGCGTATTGTTCGACCAGGCATGAGTCAAGGGCGTGGTACGTGTGTATGCGTGTTCCCACGGTGAGCTCTGACGGACAAACGGACCGGTCACCGCGTCCGTGTAAATGCAACTCTTTTCGTGCGTGGAAATTATAAGCTATTTGTTAGGGAGGTTGGCGGGATACGGACGTTTGTGAATATATGGGGGATGGCGTGGTTTGAAAGTGATGGGTATTTGCGTGGTTTGTGTGATGTAGTGTGTGGGGGGGGTGTCTATTGTGGATGGGATTCGCATGTTATTTACATGGATGATGTAGAGATGCGGTGTCACTCACGCACGTACACGCAATATAAGCATACGCACAACCGCAGAT
>NC_051410.1:2285086-2286661 GCF_015228065.2 Penaeus monodon
AAATCCACGCCTACACACACACATACGCAGAGAGCGGACATGCACTCGGGATGACTGTACGCAACAGCCGCAGTTCGCTGAATGAGATTAACGTACGAGCGGGTCTATGATCAGTGTCCATTGTTAAAAAAACATTTGCGTGGGCGGGGCGGTACTATGAGGCCACACAGGGGGCGCAGAGGGGAGTGGGGAAGGAAGGGGAGAGGATGGGGGGCGGAAATGGGGAAGGGACGGAAAGGGGGGGTAGGGGGGGTAAGAGAGGGGGAGGACACGAAATGGGGAAAAGAGAGGAGAAAGAGGGAAGAGGGGAAGAGAGGGGAGCGAAGAGGGGAAGAGAGGGGAGAGGAGAGGGAAGAGGAGATGAGAGGGAAGAGGAGGAGACGAAATGGGGAAGAGAGAAGAGAGGAGGAGGAGATAAAAATTGGGGAACGGAAGGGAAGAGGATTACAAAAGAGAGAGAAATGTAAACGAGTGAAAGAGGGAAGGGAGCGGAGAGGAATACTAAAGACAGAGGAGAGGGGAAAGAGAGAGAAATGGAGAAAAGAGGCAAGAGAAGAAAGAGGGAAGAATCCAGTTGACAAAAATAAGGAGAATGGTAATGAATGCAGAAGGGAAGGGAAGAGAGAGAGAAGGTCAGAGGTGAAGGTTGAAGGAAGGAAGAAAGGAGAGAGGGGAAAATGATGAAGAAGGGAGAGGGGAATAGAACAGAGAGAAAGGGGAATGCAGAGATAAGAGGAGAAGAGAGAAGTCCCCGAGATGAGGATTAGGAAGCAAGGAAAGGGAAGAGATAAAAGAGATAAAAGGGAGAATGTGAGGATAAGAGGAGAATGAGGAGAGAGGAAAGGAAAAAATAAAGAGGAGAGGAGGCGATATCAGATGAAAGGGAAGGAAAGGGTAAGAAGAAAGAAGAGAAAAGCAAACCGATTATAGAAGTGCAAAGAGAGAAAAGACTGAAGAAGGGAAGAGAAGGAAAGAGATAAGGAAGAGGAGAGAAGAAAAGAGAAAGGAAGAATAGAAAATAAGAAACAAGATGGGAAGAGAAGAGAAGGAGAGAGATAAAGAGAGGAGAAAGAAAGAGACAGGAAGAGAAGAGGAAAAAAAGAGATAGAGAAGAGAAGAAAGCGCGGGGAGGAAAAGGGAGAAGAGAGAGAGAGGACAAGGAATGATAGTGTAGAAGAGGGGGAGAAGGACAACCAAATAAATGAGGAAAGGAGAGAGAATAAATAAGAGAGAGTGAACAAACCAGGAAAAGGTGGAAATAAGAACAAGAGGAGGAGGAGGAAGAGGGAGAAGAAAGAGAGAGGGAAAAGTGGGAAGGAGAGGTGGGGAGGAGGAAGAGAAGGGGAAGGAAGAAGGGAAAGGAAGGGAAGAATAGAAGAAGATGGAAGGAAGGGGAGGAGGAAATAAGGAGGAAAAGGAAGGGAGGTCAAGGGAGAAGAGGAGACAGAAGGAAAGAGACAAGACGGAAGGAGGGAGAAGAGGAAGGAGGAGAGGAAAGGGAAGTGAAAGAAGAGGAGAAGAGGAGAGGAAGGTGATAAGAAGGAAGGAAGGAGAAAAGGCGTAGGAGAGATTTGA
>NC_051410.1:2286746-2286895 GCF_015228065.2 Penaeus monodon
ATACACGGGAGGGATGTTGCGTGCTGCCATTTTTTTAGCCTATTTTTTGTGATCATCATCATCATGAAAGCGAGAAAAAAAATTAAGGTTGTTATGTGGTTCACTCAAGCGATCCTGAGTTTTGTTCTGAGTTTCTAAAAGCGAGAGGA
>NC_051410.1:2286973-2287067 GCF_015228065.2 Penaeus monodon
ATAGGGGTGTGGGAGAGGGTTGTGTGGGCGTGAGTTATGGTGTCCGTTTGTGAAGCGTGTGGCGAGCGTTGGTGTGAATGTGCGCTGTTGCTAA
>NC_051410.1:2287292-2287601 GCF_015228065.2 Penaeus monodon
GAACGATTTGTAGTATGTATGTATGATTAGTATGTGCATACGATCATTACTATGTATAGTATGCACGTATGCAACGTTACAGTAGTATGTGTAAGCATATTCCGTGTATGTATGCCGCATTATGCGAGATTACGAACAAGATCTGGACAAATACTCGTAGATGAATGACACGATGAGAGACCAAGTCCGCGTTTGGTGTGTGTGTGTGGGCGCGCTGTAGGGCGGAGTTGTGGAAGGGAATCAAGGCTTGGGACAAATCTGTGTAGATGGAATGACACGGCATCGGGATCAGTCCGATAACGTATTTAG
>NC_051410.1:2287744-2287846 GCF_015228065.2 Penaeus monodon
TCGAGGAAACGTTTTAAAAAAAATCGACTTGGGACCTTTTGCAGTAAATGTTGCCCAGCACACTGCGCAAAATCACCAATTTTCGAAACTTTTCCCACAATT
>NC_051410.1:2288616-2288974 GCF_015228065.2 Penaeus monodon
CATTTATACAACTACCGATCTATGATTTCATCTACACCTACATCAATATTCCTGGAGCCAAAACAGGAATCAATGTAAATACGAAACAATATTGCACGACATTGCATAGACAAACAATTAAAAACAACCTAATTAGCATACATAAATATACCAAATGAAAAATGTATAATAAAAAAAGAACAGAAGAGATTAATAACCAAATAATAACGTAGAAAACATACTTAAAATTTACATAACCATTCAGATACACAGATGCAAATGAAAAAGATTAACTCACGAATAAAAATGGAGATGAGATACAAAACGCCATTAATATTTCCGTGTAACCTTTTGCATTTAACGCCTATTTCGGGAAAAA
>NC_051410.1:2293134-2293225 GCF_015228065.2 Penaeus monodon
TGCAAAAGTATTTAACAAAAGTATTGAAAACCCAGAAAACTGCCCAGCATGGTTGACAAATGCCACCACTTTCTTGCTCCCTAAGACAGAA
>NC_051410.1:2295954-2296232 GCF_015228065.2 Penaeus monodon
CCCTCATCCTGTAAAAATTTAACTGCTTTTTAATGTTTTCATTGGTATTCGCTGTTCTCGGACGCAATTGGATGAGTAGTAGCCAATAAAGTCTTCTGTTCCCCGGCCCCTGCTATTAAGTCAACCTCATATCTTCATTAACAATGTAGTATTAATATAATTATATTATATCTATCTATAATGCTCTGTGAATATTTTAGAGATGTGGCTTCTTAGAACAGAGACAATTGGATTTACACGCGTATTTGGGTGTATATTATAAAAACAAAAATAAAAAA
>NC_051410.1:2296927-2297215 GCF_015228065.2 Penaeus monodon
TTTATAATGTCCATCTCGGGGTGTTTTTTGCCGTTTTATGGTTTCTCATGGTGTCTGTGGACTCTCAGTTGGCAATTAAACATCACAGAAATAGCGCGAGTAATGCATCGTTACCCGATCCACCTATTAAGTTCCAAACTCATTATCTTAAATTTAAAAAATGTAAGTATTTAATATAATTTAATATCACTATCCCCACATTATTCTCTGTATTTGTTTAGAGAGCTGTCTTTCGTAGAACAGAGATTATGTAGGATTTCACAATTGGTCGGTCATTGTCTCACAAAA
>NC_051410.1:2297500-2297730 GCF_015228065.2 Penaeus monodon
TTTCTGTGAGTAAAGGGACCGCCCAACGCGTGTGAAATCCAACCATAATCTCTGTTCTACGAAACGGCCACAGCTCTCTAAACAAATCACAGAGCAAATTATGTGGGGATCAGATATGAATATCAAATTATAGTTAAATGAAGCTTACATTTGTTAATGAAGATAATGAGGTTTGGAACTTAATTAGCAGGGGACTCGGGGAACAGAAGACTTTATTGGCTATGTTACTC
>NC_051410.1:2297952-2298867 GCF_015228065.2 Penaeus monodon
TTCACTGGGCGCCCTGCAGCCCCGCAACAGCCTCCCACAAACGTCAGCCGTGTCAGTACTCACCCTCCTTGGCGTTTGAATGCGCTCTGACTGACAGCCTCCCCGTGTTGTGGATCGGCCCTGTGTTGCCATCTACCGGCGGGTCTGACCAACAGCAGTCGCCTGCTCTGTTTGTTACTGATTACGTCACTGTAAATGAAGTTAATTGTTCGTGACGTTTCTCTTAACTAGAGCTGTAAATAGCGGTGATGTGTTGTTTTGCTTGAGGATTATGATCTTTTTATGTCAATGAAATTGACAAAAGAGATAGAGAATGTTTTATAAACGAGTTCATGGCTCATGGCGTTAAGGTCCCATTCTGTTTTCCTTCCGCTGTCGAAGGCTGCACGAAGAACCCAAGGCCATGGCTCGGCAGCTCAGCGATATGCACTTGATTTATAATTTGTTAATGCACTTTCCATATATCAACGTCGTTATCACTGGCTATTTTATTTTCCTTCTATTCAAGGTTGACCTACTGTCAACAAGCTACTTTACATCCGGTTTCCTCCTGTCACGCACGTACATGACAGTAGCGAATGCCCTCCTAATACGCATATGTCAGTCATGTGCGTACAATCGATCAATACATATTGACGTGTAGGTACGCTCCCACGCAAGGATGTGACTTATTTCATTCTCAAATAACTACCCACGTCTTTATTTGCCGTGCATGTCACACTTATTAACGAATCTTTGTTGTCACTCGCATTCATTGCAATCTGACAGGTTACTCCATCTACATAGAGGGATGAACTGCAAATTTTAGCGAATCACAGGCTATGTAATTTTATGCATCACTATTCGTTACAATGACTCGCCTGTGGAAAGTTGCTACCCAAATAATTTTCGAAATGCTGTAACCGCGTTACCGCG
>NC_051410.1:2299374-2299523 GCF_015228065.2 Penaeus monodon
CGCTTTGTTCGAAATAACCTGAGCCTTGGCCGTGTGAATACCTGAGTAAGACACGTAAGTATTTCCTGTTCGCAATTATCCAAAAAAAGGGAAAAAAAAGAAGTGTGTTATTAGTGTCAATGTGAACTGATGCCATCCTTCTGTGGATT
>NC_051410.1:2299739-2299886 GCF_015228065.2 Penaeus monodon
TATTGCACTTGAAATGCACGAGACCCAGAGCACGATAGGGTTAGTACTTAATCATATTATTTGTGATATGAGCATGGGAGGGCCGTACTTTTTTCAGCTTTCCTTGTTATTGTCGTAATACTTATAAATGTGGTGTCTTCTTTCTTA
>NC_051410.1:2300369-2300610 GCF_015228065.2 Penaeus monodon
CAAGTGAAGGTATCCACCCAGACTACAAAGCATGATCAAGTCTTTTAACGACGACATGCGAGGCACCATACAGTTCAATAGCAGCTGCTCGGAGGGCTTTGACAAATGCAGCGGAATGAAACGAGGCTGAGTTCTCGCCCCAAACTTCCTTAATTTACTCCTTCGCCGTGCCTTTAGTACTTCATATGAAGGCACATGTCTCTATGCAAGATCAGTAGTAGACTCTTCAACCTGGCGCGGC
>NC_051410.1:2301418-2301487 GCF_015228065.2 Penaeus monodon
ATTTGCGATCGTGACTATCACTCTAGATTGAATTTTTCAGTCACAATCGGCGATACTTCAGCTTAGCAA
>NC_051410.1:2301935-2302123 GCF_015228065.2 Penaeus monodon
TAAAATACGAATATGCGTAATTCTAGCCATACTTCTTAGCAGATTTGTAAATAAAAATTTATTGTAACTCAGTAGGAATACGAGTTTGAAGTGAAAATGTCACTCCTAATTTCAACTACATCCGTTTTCTACGACAGCAATTGGGATTCGGAGAAAATGAATCTCCTAATTTTTGGAAACCCTTGGTC
>NC_051410.1:2302598-2302732 GCF_015228065.2 Penaeus monodon
AGTATCCCCTATTTTATTGTCAATTTTCTTCGAGAGCCTATTTGTTCAAAGAAAATGTACCATTTTTTGGGGTAAACTTGTGCATTTTAAAGTTGCATCCTTTCATTCATCTCTCTTGCTCTCTTCCCCCCCCC
>NC_051410.1:2302817-2303674 GCF_015228065.2 Penaeus monodon
GTTTCCGTGTTTAGCATCTGGTACGCATGACGAGGTGACCCTCCATTCTCACAGGAGGAAATCAGGAAACGTCACGCGTCGACTCTCCCCTCAGTCACACTCTCCTGTCTCCTTTGGCCGCCTATTGAAACACGGAGCTCGAAGTGAAGTTCGGAAGTGTTTTGTTTTTTCTTCTCATTCATGAATTCGAACGATAAAAATATACACTAAGCTGACGGCGAGGACAGGGGCGCGAAGACATCTCCACTCGGCTTAGGAGCCCTCCTGCAACAAGAACTGCGCGTTTGAGGATGAGAACTTCCGACTGAACGAGGAGGCTGTTCACCTCGGCCCCAACATAGGTGACTCCATATGCTAGGCTGGATTCTGAGAGTAAGAGGATACCATGTAGGATGAAGCGAGAGGGTGATCCAGCGCTGCGGCAACATAGACAGCGCATAGGATTCCGAGGAGCATACACGGTACCTGAGACCCTCGTCTGAATGAGCTGGTGAGTTCCAAGAGAGCTCTATCTCTCTCGCACTCACACACAACTCGCCCCCAACACAGGCGACCTCATATGCCAAGCCTGGAGGTCACGAGCGCGGAGGTCATGTCTCTGGAAGGAGCAAGGAGTCCCAACATAGGCAAAATGCGGCGCAACATAGCCATAAGCGACTGTAGTTAGGATGATCACGCGACCGGGGATTTGATCTATAATTCTGGACGCCTGATTTCCGCCAAGGAATGATTAGTGGGGCTTGTTTTGCAGAGGCAAGAGTCAGTGACTTTAAACTTAGCGGAAGAAGCAGGAAAGACTTGATAATTAAGGCCATAGACATGAATCATCATAGACTTTGCTGTGAGATATGGCATTC
>NC_051410.1:2303756-2303845 GCF_015228065.2 Penaeus monodon
CCCCCCCCCCCCTCCCTTCCCGATTCTCAGTCATCCATAAATTAACACTACGGGTACATCCGGGACCTTCATAGCGTATATATATATAT
>NC_051410.1:2303891-2304138 GCF_015228065.2 Penaeus monodon
TTTTAGATAACACATACAACAATTCAGAAAGATAAAAGAAAATAATGATATTTTTTTAAAAATCCTGCATCGAAAAATCGTTACTTACTGGAAACTGATAATTCCTTATGGTTGTTACTGTGAATTGTATAACATTCATTTCTATGCTTGATATATACGTAGAATACAAATCAATATATATTATTCGTATTACCAAAATATTTTTTTGTTGATTTTTTTTGTTGTCATTGTTGATATAGTGTGTTTA
>NC_051410.1:2304419-2304721 GCF_015228065.2 Penaeus monodon
CGTATTTATATGCATGTATGTGTGCTTCGGTTTCAAATTAAACACTTTTTAAACAGTCAGCATCGTAAAATAAAATACATTTCGTTAAATACATAACTGATTATAGTAAAAACTGAATCTGGTAATAAAAATACTACGATGTAAAAAAAACAAAAAAAATAACAGGATGTCAATGTTGATTGTCATTTTCTTTCTACTGCACCGCGAATGAAATTATAAAAAAAAAAATTACCTGACGAAGACAGAAATCGAGTTTGTTTAATTCGTTACATAATTTTTTATGTGGTTGATAATAACAAATT
>NC_051410.1:2304908-2305019 GCF_015228065.2 Penaeus monodon
TCTATTTCTTCTTCTTTTTGATAGTTAATCGAACATATCCTAATTATCTTTAAACTTAGTGTGGCCTTATGACCTGTGTGTTAGTTTTCCGTGAATACATTCGAGGATTTG
>NC_051410.1:2305330-2305699 GCF_015228065.2 Penaeus monodon
CTAACTGTTCTATATATATGTGCGTACATATATTACAAAACAAATAGAAAGATTACGAATTCACTGAGCCTTAACGAAGTCCCTCGAAGCGCTCCTGATTCCGAGGTTGTTTACATCCGAAGCCGGATCTTCACTTGTCCTAAAATAATGAAACCATTTATCAACGTTTCGTCGGCTGGTATAAAAGGGCCCGGCGGTCACCACAGCCTCGTCATTTTACTGCAACCTCTGTGCAACCTAGGCCTACCTCAAGATGAACGTGAAAGTAAGTAGATAAGATTTTTTTTTCTAGGCTGTTTAAATAGTATTGTTTATTATGATTTTTAAAACAGCAAATTATATGATGGATAGATGTAGTTAATATGTTGC
>NC_051410.1:2306854-2307148 GCF_015228065.2 Penaeus monodon
CGTGACGTCAATACAAAATCCCGCATCATGTACCGTGACGTCATAAATCATATAGCAGGATCTTAGCCCAAATTTCGCGAGATCGTCTTCCCTTTTCTGGATAAAAGAGAAATTGTTTATAGGATGAGAGTTTTGAATTATGGTACGAATAGGCATACTTCGCGGAGGTGGAAAACTGTGTCATGTATTTTTTTGAATATTTAATTGTAATTCTGATAAGTGATAATTGAATTTATTACTTAGAGCGAAGAAAAGAGAATGTTTATTCTTAATTGACTGTCATGTTATGGCAAG
>NC_051410.1:2307316-2307742 GCF_015228065.2 Penaeus monodon
ACATTGCTATACCACATAATAACTTAAATATAACACTGTTCTAAACTTCCCTGCTAGATTCTGCTATGTCTGTGCGCACTGGCACTGGCTTCGGCTTCAGCCCAAAGACCTTTTGGCGGCTTCGGAGGACGTCCGCCTTTCCAGGGACAGAACGGAGGTTTCGGACGACCCCCACCAGGCTTCCCGGGGCAGAACGGAGGTTTCGGACGACCCCCACCAGGTTTCCCGGGGCAGAACGGAGGTTTCGGACGACCCCCACCAGGCTTCTTGGGTCAAAATGGCGGTCAATTTGGATTTCGACCTTTCGGCTAAAATATCCTTCGTGAAACCCGGATGAAACTCGACCGCAGATTTTGGACCTATGGATCGTTCTCCTTGTATGCTTAAATAAAGTGGAAAATATGTCTGTTGTTTTATTTTTTATGC
>NC_051410.1:2308597-2308699 GCF_015228065.2 Penaeus monodon
GGATAGGAAAAAGGGAAGAAAAGGGGAGGGAGGGGGGAAGAAAGGGGGGAAAGGAAGGGAAGGGGGGGGGGGAGGGGAAAAGGGGAAGGGGGGAAAAAGAAG
>NC_051410.1:2309598-2309681 GCF_015228065.2 Penaeus monodon
TTTCCCTACTACCGAAATAATTTCACATTATCCCTTATTATTTTTTTTTCTCTCTATCTTTTAACAAAATTTCCCCCCCCCCC
>NC_051410.1:2309823-2309952 GCF_015228065.2 Penaeus monodon
TTTTAAAAACCCCCCCACCCAATCAGGCTTTAAAAAGCGGCCATATTTTACGCCTTTTTGGGCCCCGGAAAGCGACAGGCAAAAATAGCCCTAAAGAACACAAATTCGTCGCCTTTAGTGGGCGAGGAT
>NC_051410.1:2310390-2310589 GCF_015228065.2 Penaeus monodon
TGTGAAACTCCGTGGGAGGTAAATGCCTCTAAGCTAAAGCGGCTTTGATAAAACTTCACTTTAATGCTAATACCAAAATTTTTTTATCTTTTACCAGTTATTTCAAAAGAAAAAACCCCAAACATCAGAGAGAACAGATGAGCAACATAAAAAAAAATAAAAGTTTATTTTTGTCAATTTTTCACCATACCAAACCCCC
>NC_051410.1:2310629-2310887 GCF_015228065.2 Penaeus monodon
CCCCTGCATCAAATTTCTCCCCAAGAAACGAACAAAACTATTCAGGTCTTTTTCTTGCCAGTTATAACAGCAGATTAAAACTACGAAGCTTTTCTCTTCGAACCTTTTAGCAGAGCAAAGCGTCGATGCCTCTGAAACTAGATATTGTTAAGTTAGGGTAAAGTCTTTTGCTGCAAATATGTTTAGAATACACACAAACATACGCCCAAAACCAAACCCCAATATGTAATATCATATACAATCATCTTCTATCCAAAC
>NC_051410.1:2311067-2311367 GCF_015228065.2 Penaeus monodon
CCCCCACAAACCCCAAAAAAATATATTAATAATATATAATATATATATATAAAATATAATATAAATATATATTTTATAATTATTTTAATATACATATATTAATATTAAAAAAATATATATATATATATATATAATTATATATTTATAATATATAAATTTTTTGTTTTTGGGTATATAAAATTTTTTGTATATATAAAATATTTGATTATATAATATATATATTATTAAAATAATAATATATATATAATATTATATATATTATATTATTGGTGGTGTGTTGTATAAATATAAAAATTTTAT
>NC_051410.1:2311418-2311552 GCF_015228065.2 Penaeus monodon
AAATAATTATATCTGCTATATACATAAATTTTTAAAATTTTTATTAATTATTATTTATCTATTAAAATTAAATTTTTAAAAATTTTTACATATCTATTTTTATTTTTTAACTTTTATTTTTATATATTTTTAAT
>NC_051410.1:2311586-2311784 GCF_015228065.2 Penaeus monodon
TAAATTTAAAAAATATATAATATAATTTAAAAATATCATATCAATAAAAACAGCAAAAAAAAATACAAAACCCGAAACCCCAGGGGAAAAGGAAGGCTTTTTGCTCGGGATGATGAAAGGGGGCGATGGGGGCGAAGAATTCTTAAAAATGGTTAATCGGCTGGTGGAGAAAGAGGAGAATTTGCATATTTTATAGGC
>NC_051410.1:2312671-2312985 GCF_015228065.2 Penaeus monodon
AGGATATGTGTACAGGGCAGAAAAAAATTTATGACTTCAAGGCTATCACGTCTCATAAGACATCAAATCATTGGTGTGACTTCAAGGTCAACTTATCCCATGACATGAGACACCATATCACGGCGATATTGCAGCCATATAAAAGACGGCAACGGTGCAAAGAGGTTGTATATATATATTAGACTCCTTGCCTTGCATTGTATCTGCAACCTTGGCTACAAGATGAATTTCCAGGTAAGTGCTATGGATCTTAGTATACCTAGTGGTTGGGTTATTTCATGAGCCAAGATACGTTGTTAATTAGGTATTCAAAC
>NC_051410.1:2313012-2313189 GCF_015228065.2 Penaeus monodon
AGGGCGAAAGCAGATGAATAGATGTTATATCAGTTAGTGATAAGTAATACTGTCATTCAAGACGGTTAATTAAACTTGAAAATAACAAGTATCGAGTAACTGGCAATAGGCGAGTTTATCAGCTTCATTACATAATATGACCTTACGAAATTAGGTTTGGTAATAATTTTACCAAGT
>NC_051410.1:2313473-2313581 GCF_015228065.2 Penaeus monodon
GGTGGGGAAACTAGGCTTACAAAAAAAAATAAAAATCATACAAGCTGCTTTTGTTACATAATCTATGCTCACCACATATCGATCAGTCCGGCGGTGTATCATTCAATC
>NC_051410.1:2313761-2313863 GCF_015228065.2 Penaeus monodon
AAGCAGTGACATATTACCATATGATTATACAATTACTTAAATCTGGTTTCTTCGTACTGAAACAGGTAATTGGAAGATTTTCACTGAAATAATCTGTTACAA
>NC_051410.1:2313966-2314135 GCF_015228065.2 Penaeus monodon
GAAACCAATTAAAGGTGTGTCAGTAACTAAATATATATAAGATGACTTTTTTTTTCATCAGTAATATTCATATTCATAAATAAATTTCATTTGTTGTCTTTTCAACTTAAACAAATTTTGTAATCAGTAAGAGTATATGCAACAAAACACATATACAAATAATATATCC
>NC_051410.1:2314735-2315001 GCF_015228065.2 Penaeus monodon
TCACTTTGCCAGACGTGGTTCCTGCTCGGCCTTGCAAGCGCGGTGGTGTCAGCTCCCCAGCGACCCTTCCGTCCGTTCGGGAGACGACCCTCGGGCGGAGGAGGTCAGTTCAACCGGCCTTTTGGAGGCCAGTTCGGACGACCCCCTTTCAGCCGGCCAAGTTTCACGGGTCAGTTCAGTAATTTCCCCAACTTGAATAACGCGTTTGGAACTTTGTTTGGATAGACCTGTGGGCTGAGGTGATTTTTTTCTTTTTTTTTTGTGTG
>NC_051410.1:2315327-2315478 GCF_015228065.2 Penaeus monodon
GCTGGACTGAAGGATCTTCATCAACAACATATTCTGAAAATTTATGAATGAAAATTAAATATTTCTCATGAATGAGAATGAGTATTTCTCCCTGTGTAGTTGTGCAAGATATGCAACTGACCACACATTTTCATCGGACGTACGTGACTTA
>NC_051410.1:2315641-2315728 GCF_015228065.2 Penaeus monodon
CATACATACATTTTCAATATTGAAATTATAATAATAGATCATAGAGTCTAGATTATATAATTTCCACTTATAATCTTAATTATTCTC
>NC_051410.1:2315963-2316331 GCF_015228065.2 Penaeus monodon
TTATTAATGATATACATTTACAAATACGTAAAAGAAATCAGATATATATTTGTTATACAGACATCACCATATAAACATTGTCTTTTCAGTACCTGTGCATTTCGTGATTAGTGTCTGATCTTATAAAATTTTCCATGAAACAGATGCACACTTGTTGGGTTACCGATAATGCAATAGTGTTTAGATGTTATTTACTATCGCATACTGCCAAACAAATTAACTATCTCGTGAGGGAAACGTGTTTTGGATAAAGACCGGCTTCATGACTACTACAGGCAATATAAAAAAATCCATATTAGATATACATTAAGCACAGCCATCTGTGGCATGACCAATGTACAAAGCAGTATTCAGTAAAAGCACGGGAG
>NC_051410.1:2316410-2317653 GCF_015228065.2 Penaeus monodon
CTTCAGTAAACACCTTCTAGCTAGCTCGGTGATTATCCAGCGATAAATAATTCTCTACTTCAGAAGACTCTATACATGATAATAACGAGAATAACGTATCTTTTTATGTTTCTATTACTTACCCTCTTTATCTGTCTGTTTTTATGTCTACAGCTACGTTACTGTATACACCTATGGTACAACTACACTAAATATATTTGTATATTTCCCTTGCCATAATCTTTCTCTTTTGTTCTAAATTCTCTTAATATATTCTCTTCCTTCTCCTTACTCTCCCAAATCCAAAGCACAAGTTGTTTCGACTATTATGAGTGCAGGACTCTTTTTATAGCATGTAAAGTACAAAATGTAAGAGTAACAGAACACAATACAAAAGTGGACCAAGAAATGCAACATGTGGAGAAAAATTCAACAGATAAAAAAGTTAAAAATGTGGGTAAGAGTGGTGAATTATTCGCAAAACAAAATGGTAAGATTAAGGTAAGAGAAAGGTAAATGGTATAGAAGTACCGTAATTGTTTACCTCTTAGTAGTTGTTTACCTTAGTAATTAGTTTTCTTAGTAATTGTTTACCTCTTAGTAGAAGCGTAGATAAAGACAGAACACAGACCAGTGGGAAGGGTAAGTAACAAGAACATAAAAGCAGAATATAATCTCGCTAATGATATTTATACATATAGTCTTGGACAGAGTTGTGTATACCTTTATAATCATCTCCCTTTCCTGGGAAGTAACAGGAACTTAAAATCACAATCTATTCTCATTGAATGAAACAAACAAACACACACACACGAACGGAAGCCCAGCACAGCTCCAGGAAGATTTTATAACACAAGAAATCGTTTTAAAACACAAGAAGAAAGATTTTAAAAGGCGATAGGGGAGGAGGTTGACCCGAAAGCATACGAGACTGCGTGATGACCAAGGCTGAATCTAGTAGCAAATTCTCTACAGTTATCAACATTAATTAACTCAAGGGCTCTCCGTTCATAAAATTTGATCACAGTCCATCTTTTTTTCTGATCATTTCTTTTTCTGTTTGTTCTCGTGTGTGTTCGTAATCCATCTGACAAACTAAGCCAATCATATAAACAAATGCATAACTGCCACATTCACTGATAGTAAGAACAGGAAGTAAAGAGAGCACGATTTTCTGTTCAAACCTGCGCTTCAGAGTACGAGTCGACTACGAATTTCAAAGAGAAAATTGATTATGACAAATCTCTATTTCGGTTCGCAATGA
>NC_051410.1:2318094-2318434 GCF_015228065.2 Penaeus monodon
CCTCCATTTCATTTGAAGAGTGTAAGCCCTTACTAACAGACCCTGCATTACCCCGAGCTGAATCACCCGGGGCACCATCAACCTAATCGGCATCACCCTGGGACCTTACCCCGGCTGAATTACCCCTGGCCCTTTAAACCGGTCACCTTTCCCCCGGGCCCGCACCTCTGGCCGCACCAACCCGGATACTTCACATCAGTGATTTTTGTGTTTCTATGACGAGTGCGTGTATATATATTGGGAATATATATTGAATATGGTTCATTATCTTGATCTGTATGTAAGAAATCGATCCATATGAAAATAAAAAGGAAGTGATAATATGATGATATCCATCAAG
>NC_051410.1:2319679-2319936 GCF_015228065.2 Penaeus monodon
CCGGAGGGCCATCCACTGGCGCGGAATGGAGATCGTACAGAGCAGAAAGACGATTCTCCTGGATTTTCCTGTCGTACTTAAAAAAAGAAGTTTATATTCCAGAGGGTGCAAGTTTTTCCAAAATGGACATCGCGCGCAGCCGTTCAGGAGACAGAAAAGATTCTGCGATGATTCTCACCAGAATGATAATTATGAATAACTTTCGCCCTCCACCCCTACCCCCACCCAGCCGAGTCAAGTAAAGGTGACTAAGAGAT
>NC_051410.1:2320063-2320248 GCF_015228065.2 Penaeus monodon
CCAACCGTCACCACGCTGCAACCTGCTATGGCGTTAGGAATTCACTCTTCCCATGCAACATATTTTTTTCCTGCACGTTGCAATAGGATTCAGGGATACGTGCGTTCCATGTGTCATCGTGATGATTTATTTTGATGTGTCCTGAGATTTACGGAGATGCTTCTGATGTCCAATCTTCTGCATCA
>NC_051410.1:2321545-2321697 GCF_015228065.2 Penaeus monodon
TCAGTTAGTCAATATCACTTGACACGGGGGGGGGGGGGGGGTTGAACGCTAAATACGTCCTTTATTTTCTTTAAGTTATTAGTAATTATCATTCTGGTCAGATTCATCTTAAAATCTTGTCCATTATGTAAAACCTTGCACCTTCTGGAGTG
>NC_051410.1:2329441-2329838 GCF_015228065.2 Penaeus monodon
TGCAGTGTGTAAATAAAATAGTTATATTATGCTCTCTCTCTCCGTGTAATTATCTGTATATCAAGAGACGAGCTGCTATGCATAACATCATCAAAAGGAATATTATATGATCCAAATGACCGAAGCACAGAAAGAAAGTACTCAAGGCGGATTAAACATCTTAACGACCCAATATGTCCCTTCGATATGCAGAAGCAAGTATTATAATATATATCTATTTTCTTCTGTTTTTTTCTTTCTTCTCTTATAATACAAGATCCACAGCATCTGGAGACACTCGTCTGCTAGCTCTGCATACGTTATGCACACAGATGAAGGTCCAGGTGAGTTGCTTTAAAGCACGACAAAGCTGCGTCTTCAAAAATGACCGTGCATCATAAGTATAATGCCTATAAAC
>NC_051410.1:2330094-2330345 GCF_015228065.2 Penaeus monodon
GAATATCTGATTATTATAAAAAACTTATAAATAATAAAGCACGAAAATCTGAGTCTTCAAAAGTACCTTAACATTACACATTACACCATGGAGTATCTAGATAAATGGAAATAGATAGATAAAAAGCATTTTGCCATAAGATATATATGTCAGTGCTATGGGTTTTTTTCCAAATAGCTATGCTATCAGATCCGCAGTGATGGGAAACTATGGGGATAGCATTAAAACCCAACTAAAATAAAGTTCTTGAT
>NC_051410.1:2330537-2330621 GCF_015228065.2 Penaeus monodon
GTGTGTGTGTTTGGCATCAGGTTGCAAAATTAACTGGAATTCCATCATCTTCTAATTCAAAAACTTCATAATCAAATTTGGATA
>NC_051410.1:2331478-2331913 GCF_015228065.2 Penaeus monodon
CCTTCCTGCTTTCTCTCAATCTGCAAAAAAGTCCATAAATCCCTTATCTTCGATTCACTTCATTTGGTGATTGCTTACTACTTATTTCGGTGTGTATTTTCTCTCCTTCCTTACAGGATTGCTGCCTTATCGGCCGGATGCTGTGGCTGTGTGTGTCCAAAGGTTTCTCTATACCCTTCAATGCCACACCGGTCAACTAAAGTCGCTTCCCTTAAACACTGAGAGATCTCTTGATCTAGAGAAAGCACACATCGCCTTCGACTCTGCCCAGCGTTTTGCCCGAAACTTGCAAACAGGCCACGATGCGAGGATGCGACCACCGCTGGACTTCATTGGATAGAAATTGCTTGTCAGTGAGGATCTGGTTGACGAACCTGAGGGCATTTCCATGAATTTAGATCCCAGTTTCTTGCACACCGTAAATATCTGGAAAAG
>NC_051410.1:2332039-2332272 GCF_015228065.2 Penaeus monodon
GAAATTACAAACAAACTTGGTACTCCTAGTCTTATGGAAAATATATAAACTTTATGCACGTTTGTATTTTCGCGTACAAGTCCCCAAAACTAAACTTAGCTGCCTTTGCGAGGCACAAACACGTGTCAAGCTGGCACGTGAAAAAAAAGAACGTCATGATCTTTGATGGTTCATGTGAGTTTTAGGACTAACGGTAGAAAAAGCTGTTTCTAAATGCAAACATATGTATGGAG
>NC_051410.1:2332437-2332594 GCF_015228065.2 Penaeus monodon
ATATATGATGCAAAATTGACGCAGGTATTCTTTTTCTTTTTTTTTGCATGTAAATCAGTATTTTAAGCTAACAGGAAACTTCAGAGCCGGAAGATGTTTATTGCAGGACTCTACATGGTTATCTGTCCAACTTGGTGTCGTGAGTTCATTACCTTGC
>NC_051410.1:2332638-2332832 GCF_015228065.2 Penaeus monodon
GGCCTTGATGTTGAATGGTAAATATCCGAAGGTAAATTGCCTGGGTTGTGCGTTGGAAGAAAAAAAAGAATAGTGTAACATTTGCGCTGTGATTTAGTACAAACACGATTGGCGTAAGAAAAGGTTACCTGGTATATTCAAATACATCTTGATATTGGATATTTGGTTTTAAGCGCAATCAGTCTATTAGACTT
>NC_051410.1:2332915-2333122 GCF_015228065.2 Penaeus monodon
TTTACGGTGAAGATAACTCACAAGCCACCATCATCCAAAATACTTTAATACAACTATAATAGAATCAAAATCTCAGAAGAAACAAATAAGTATCTCTGCATTTCTTGAGAACTATTCATTTGTTTACTAACTTCCTTTTCTTCAATCGGGATATCACAGAAATTAATCAGTAGAGGATACGGAAATCGCTATCGAGGCGTCGCATGG
>NC_051410.1:2334294-2334454 GCF_015228065.2 Penaeus monodon
AATCCATAAGAGCGAAAGGACAAACAGGGACAAAAATACAATCTTCTACGAAATGAAACTTCTTCAAAATAAAGACCACAACCAACCATTAGACGAAGAACACACACACATAAAAAAAAACACAAAAAAACCGGTGAAGAATATAGACGAAACGATAATA
>NC_051410.1:2334484-2334613 GCF_015228065.2 Penaeus monodon
TCAGTACTCACTACTATCATCTTCGACTTGTTTACAGTGGGCCTTAATATGGCATTATAGTACCCAGGTTTGACGGCAAAGGGGAAAATCCGCGTCACTTCACTTTCTTTATTAAATTAACCTTTGTCA
>NC_051410.1:2335567-2335923 GCF_015228065.2 Penaeus monodon
CCTGTATATCAGAGACGAGCTGCTTCGCATTGCTATGCATAACATCCTCAAAATGAATATTTATATGATCCAAATGACGAAGCACAGAAAGAAATGTACTTCCAAGGCGATTAACTATCTTAACGACCAAATATGTCCTTCGATATGCAGAAGGCAAGTATTTATGTATATATATATTTTTTCTGATTTTTTTTTTTCTTCTTCTTATAAATACAAGCATCCACAGCATCTGGAGACCACTCGTCTGCTCTGCTCTGTCTACGTTCTGCACTACAGGATGAAGGTCCAGGTGAGTTGCCTTTCAGGCACGACAAAGCTTGAGTCTTCAGCATGGCCACGCATATAAAATATGATGC
>NC_051410.1:2336093-2336344 GCF_015228065.2 Penaeus monodon
AAACACGACAAAAAGCATATTAGTATAAAGCATATAAAATATAAAAACGACAAATCTTGAGCCTTCAAAATGTACTTACATATACACTTACACTTATGAGTATCTGTAGATAAATGGAAAGAGATAGATAAAAAGCATTTTGCCATAAAATATATATCAGTGTTATGGTTGTTTTTCTTCAAATAGCTATGTAATCAGATCCGCAGTGATGGGAAACTATGGGGATATTCATTCAAAAAATAACTAAATAA
>NC_051410.1:2336706-2336781 GCF_015228065.2 Penaeus monodon
TTTGGCATCAGGTTGCAAAATTAACTGGAATTCCATCATCTTCTAATTCAAAAATTTCATAATCAAATTTGGATA
>NC_051410.1:2337817-2338257 GCF_015228065.2 Penaeus monodon
CCTTCCTGCTTTCTGTCTCATCTGCAAAAAGTCCATCATATCCCTTATCTTCGATTCACTTTCGATATTGTGGATTGCTTATCACTTATTTCGTTGTTGTATTTTCTCTCTTCCTTACAGATTGCTGCCTTATTCGGCCTGCTGGCTGTGGCTGTGTGTGTCCAAGGTTTCTCTATACCCTTCAATGCCACACGGTCAACTATAAGTCGCCTTAAACCACTGAGAGATCTCTTGTATCTAGAGAATGCAACATCGCCTTCGACTCTGCCCAGCTTTTTGCCGAACTTGCAAAACAGGCCACCGATTGGCGATGGATTGCGACCACCGCTGGACTTCATTGGATAGAAATCTGCTTTTCAGTGAGGATATGGTTGACGACCCTGAGGCATTTTCCATTGAATTTAGATCACAGTTTCTTTGCACACGTTAATCTCTGGAAG
>NC_051410.1:2338374-2338566 GCF_015228065.2 Penaeus monodon
GAAATTACCAACAACTTTTACTCCTATTCTTATGTGAAAATATATAAACTTTATGCACGTTTGTATTTTCTGTACAAGTCCCCAAACTAAACTAGCTGCTCTTTGCGAGTGGCACAAACACGTGTCAAGCTGGCACGTGATAAAAAAGGAACGTTCATAATCTTTGATGGTTCAGTGAGTTTTAGGACTAAC
>NC_051410.1:2338807-2338918 GCF_015228065.2 Penaeus monodon
AAATCAGTATTTTAAGCTAACAGGAAACTTTTCAGAGCCGGAAGATGTTTATTGCAGACTCTAACATGGTTATCTGTCCAACTTTGGTGGTCGTGGAGTTCATTACCTTGC
>NC_051410.1:2338958-2339150 GCF_015228065.2 Penaeus monodon
GGCCTTTGATGTGAATTGGTAATATCCGAAGGTAAAATGCCTGGGTTGTGGGTTGGAAGAAAAAAGATATGTGTACATTGCGGCTGTGATTTTAGGTACAAACACGATTGGGTAAGAAAAGGTTACCTGATATATTCAAATACATTCTTGATATTGATATTTGGTTTTAAGCGCAATCAGTCTATTAGACTT
>NC_051410.1:2339241-2339433 GCF_015228065.2 Penaeus monodon
TTTACGGTGAAGATAACTCACAAGCCACCATCATCCAAAATCTACTCTGAATAAACTATTAAATAGAATCAAAATCTCAGAAACAAATAAGTATCTCTTGCTTCTTCTTGAGAACTATTCATTTTGTTTACTAACTTCATTTTCTTCAATCGGGATATCACAGAAATTAATCAGTAGAGGATACTGGAAATC
>NC_051410.1:2340640-2340919 GCF_015228065.2 Penaeus monodon
AATACAATCTTCTACGAAATGAAACTTCTTCAAAAGAAAGACCACAACCAACCATTAGACAGAAGTAACACACACACATAAAAAAACACAAAAAAAACGGAAGAATATAGAAACGATAATAAAGAATAAGAAAGAAAGAGAAAGTAAGTCAGTACCTCACACTATCATCTTCGACCTTGTTTACAGTGGCCTTAATATGGTCATATATTACCCAGGTTTGACGGCAAAGGAGGAAAATTCCGCGTCACTTCACTTTCTTTAATTAAATTCCCTTTGTCA
>NC_051410.1:2341071-2341173 GCF_015228065.2 Penaeus monodon
ATCAGAAGTTGATTTTCTAATATCGTAAGAAAGCAGGATTAGAGGGAGGGGTCGGGGGGGGGGGGAGATAAGAGTTAGGTTCGTATCCTTTTGTACTGAGTG
>NC_051410.1:2341381-2341599 GCF_015228065.2 Penaeus monodon
CGGGGGAAAATTAAAGGAAAAAAATATATGTCACTGAGCCATTTCCGAAAATACAACTGAGTGGCTAATGTAATAATTAAAGTATATTTCAGGCTATCATATACCGAATTTTGAAGAAAAAAACACGAAGCAAAGAAATTAATTGTGTGTCATGAGCTTCCTCTATAACTTGCGGAGTACAGATGGTATTAACGAAACCCAAGGTCTGGCTTTCTTCG
>NC_051410.1:2341843-2341988 GCF_015228065.2 Penaeus monodon
CTTCCTTTTCTTCGTTATTCTTTTATTGGGTTTTAGACTATACCATATACTCTCTTGATCCTTTTCTTGTATTTTTTCGCAGGTTTCACACACACACACAAAATTAATTGTGTCAAAAGCGTCCTCTATTATTTGCTGAGAACAG
>NC_051410.1:2342253-2342629 GCF_015228065.2 Penaeus monodon
CGAATAGATAAATGAATAAATGGATAGATAACTGAATAAATTGCTTTTTAATCATATAAAATAAATAGACTGATAGCTGCTATGAACTCGTCGTTTATATGTGATTGGATCCAGGAACTTGGAATTGGATCTCGTCACACGAATGCTCTTCTGAAAGTTTCCCTGGAAGTTTTGTATCTACAAGGGGTTCGATCCTTCAGCTGTATCGTGGTTATTCGTATTAAGTGTTTGTTCATTCATTCATTTGTTTTTACTTTCAATTATTCCTTTAGTTATTCACTTGTTTTCGAATCTTTTTTTATCTATTGTTACAATCATCTATTCACTCGATTCTTAGTCGGTTCTTTCATGTATTTTTTTTCTAATTAGCTTCTTA
>NC_051410.1:2342667-2342772 GCF_015228065.2 Penaeus monodon
TTCAACCCGATGATCATTTCTAAAGAACACAGGAACAATGTAGGGAAGATAAACAACTTAATTAACTGGGAAAAAAAATAAATGTCTTGAATATTTTTGCTTCTC
>NC_051410.1:2343228-2343474 GCF_015228065.2 Penaeus monodon
TCAAGATGTCCCTGGCAAGTTTAGGTTCACATCACTCTGTGGTATTAGTTCAGTGTATCAATAACACTGAAAAGGTATCCTTGCCAAACTATCCGAAGACTTCAATTACGTAGCTGCTGTAGGCAATATTAAGTTATAATATTCGGCCGGATGTCAGTTTCGTTACTGCGGTGAAGAGAGATGCGGAGCTTGATAATATGGCCAGTGATCCGGGGGTGTGTTTGATAATTTCTTGTAGGAAATGAA
>NC_051410.1:2344367-2344569 GCF_015228065.2 Penaeus monodon
ATGACGTTAATGATGATTACCATCACTATCTTTAATTCTATTATTATCCTCCTCCTCATCGGAGTAAGTGGCATACCTGACCCGGATATTGCATCTTCAAAGAGCCTTACGCAACAGCATCTTCTCGGAACCTCTAATGTCCGACAGAGTTTCTTAGTCACCAGGCGGAGAAGAGACGCAATCACTGGGTGTCGGGTAACTC
>NC_051410.1:2351858-2352092 GCF_015228065.2 Penaeus monodon
CCCTCTCCCCTCACTTTCTCTTTCTGTGCGTGTTGTATTTATTTTTCGAATATCTCACATCCTCAAATCTAATGAAATACACTTGTTAGAGCTCAATGTACCCTTTGAGCACAAGGTATTAATTAAGCCATTATTTCTAGGTGCCGCGCGTAATAGGCTAGAAAAGCTTTAGATATCCAGTTACGGGATCGGTGATATTGCTTAATCGTGCTTCAAATTAGATTTAGATTTAAG
>NC_051410.1:2352507-2352737 GCF_015228065.2 Penaeus monodon
CGTCCCCCCTAGGAGTGTAGTTTCCCTGCATATTTGCTGCCGCTTTTCTTATTTCATTTCTTCATCTGTTTTCATAATGCGACTTGTATTATAATAACTTTGCAGATATCATTTTCAGTAGGAACTCTCCATCCTGATTAAGTAGAACCCAAAGTGACAAGGTAAAAGAGAGGAAAATATGCGATACAGTTAAAGCTCACAGTTTTCTTTCTAATTGTGGCGTTCATCTT
>NC_051410.1:2352762-2353198 GCF_015228065.2 Penaeus monodon
CTATACGAAGCTTGGTCCCTTGCTTAGAGCTATACATGTAGTCGCTCGTTATTGGCTAAGAATATCTCATAAGAAATCCTTTGCCACAGCCAGAACCTCATAAATACGTGGCACACAGACACACTCCTGGATAACCTTAACCTTTTGATACAGTTCTATGAATAGCCAAGAAAGAGAGAAAATATTGAATACACCCGTTTTGGAATATTCCATCTCTCCTTTTTTTTATTTTAGAAGAGGATATTGTATTTTTTCTTGGACTTGTTGAGTTTTAGAAAATGGCGTATTTTCTTGGATTTATTGTGAGAATTTCCTCTTGGTTAGTAAAACTCGCCAGAAAGTGTAATTAGTGAGTATATATTGCATCAAATACTTATACAAACGAGATCGACGTGGGATATTAATAATCATTATGCGTGGAAACTTATTATCATTA
>NC_051410.1:2353249-2353448 GCF_015228065.2 Penaeus monodon
CGTATCATATTGAATTATAGTTTGACTCTTGCCATGTATATCCTAATCTTTTGATTATGAATATCTCTCCCTATTTTTTTTTTTTCCTCTTTAAAGTGATTTCATAACTTAATGATCCTTGATTGAGGATGTAAGATTCAAACTAATGATTTTCTAATCACTTAGGAAAAAAATCGAAATCTGGAGTACACCGATTCGG
>NC_051410.1:2354129-2355384 GCF_015228065.2 Penaeus monodon
TATTACTGTTATTATTGTTAATTTACATAGTTTTTTCCGTTTTTAGTGCGTCTATTTATCTACTTATTTATTATATTTATTTTATATATTTATTTATTTTATTAATTTTATTTATTTCATTTATTCTATTTAGTCTATTTATTTTATCCTTTTTTTTAAGTTTTGCCTTTTTTGAGACAAGAGCCTTTGTGGAGACGCGGGGAAAGGAGAGAAAGCGAGGCAGAAAATATCGAAAAGGAAAACAGAAAATGACGAAAGTGAAGAAAAGAAAATGACGATAAAGGAAGCAGAAAATAACGAAAGAGGAGAAAAGAATTTGACGATTAGGGAGACAGAAAATTACGAAAATGGAAAGAAGGAAATGGAAAAGAAGACAGAAAAGTACGAAAGAGAAGAGAAAATGACGAAAAAGGAGACATAAAATGGCGATAAAGGAGAAAAGAAAATAACGAGAGAAGGAAACGAAAAACAAAACCAGAAATTGACGAAAGGGGGAAGAAGAGAATACCGAAAAAGAAAGACAGAAAATCACAAAAGAAAGAAGAACAAAATAACGATAATAATAAAACGAAAAGGAAGACAGAAAAAGGAGAGAAAAAAAGACGATTTACTCAATCATTTCAAGATAATGATTAATCGTAATGATGCCGAGTAGATCTTTATGCCACGCGGACGCCTCCCTTTCCCTCAGATTATTAGGAGGAGAAAATCAATATCGAGATGGGATACCAAGCGATAACTTGACCCTCCCTTCTCTCTCCCTGATCTCCCTCTCCCTTTCCCCTACCCTCCCTTTTACCTTGATTCTTCCCTCCCTTAGTTTTATCTCTCCTTACCTCTTACCTTCTCCCTCCCTTTCCCCTCTCCTACCTTAAATTCTTCCCTCTCTTAGTTTTTCCTCCCCTTACCTCTTACTTTCCCCCTCCCCATCACCCTTTCTCCCTCCTCCCCCCACCTTCCCATTTACCTTGCCTCTTCCCTCCCTCACCTCTTACCCTCCCTCTCCCTTACCCCTTACCCTCCCCCTCCCCCTTCCCATCACCCTTTCTCCTCTCTCCCGCATTTACTCCATCATCTTCCTTTTCTTCTCCCTTCCCGGTTGTAATATCATCAAAGTAGAATGCAATAAGCAAACAATCTGTGCAATTGCATGTATAGTAAGGTATGTAGTATGCATAATTGGCTTCCTCGTTGATATGCTTATAAATTGCAAATTCTGGCGACGCAGCTGTGGAAACTTGTATTGCAAATCGTC
>NC_051410.1:2355712-2356012 GCF_015228065.2 Penaeus monodon
GTCAGCTTATATCCTGGTTAGACGCAGCAGGTGGGCGGGGCAGGAGACGGAGCATACATGGGAGGGGGGGGGGGCGTGGCGAAAGGCGGGAAGGGGTGATGGGGCGTGGCGGAGGCAGGGGGGGAGGGGGGGGCGAAAACACATGGCGGTGACGTGTTTCGGAACCAAATCGGTCTCTGCACTGAAGGTAATCACAGCAGATAGGCCTAAATAAATGGGTAAATAGGCCTAGCATGCTGAGAGGATGTCAAGACCAACGCAATGAACTTTCATAGGTGATCTTTGGAACTTTTCAGTGTT
>NC_051410.1:2356270-2356404 GCF_015228065.2 Penaeus monodon
TTAATTTGTGGAAATCCTTCGTATTTAGAATCGAAATCAGCAACAATTAAGGATTTGTAATAAAATGATTTTCGTAATTTCAGATTCCGTTAAGCCTAGATTTTTTATTAAATGTATTATGTAAATTCCTTCGA
>NC_051410.1:2356484-2356833 GCF_015228065.2 Penaeus monodon
GGACAGAATACGTTAATGAGACTTTGCAAGTACCTTGAATTTTGCATATGTGAAGTTTGTTTTAGAATGCATTAGTGAGAATTTACAATTTCTTTGATTTTTTTTTTCGATTTCTTTTGGATAGAATGCGTTAATGAGAATTTGCATTTTGTTCTTCTTCTTCTTTCAATATTAAATTTGAATATTCTTTGACTTTATTACTGAGGAAATGGACCTACGAAAGATGAATGGGTTGTAATGGTGATTCCTATTTGTTGGTCACGGGCCTTATATCCGGGTTATAAGGAGGAACGGTGGTGGCCAGGGTTAAGGAAATGGTATTTGGTTTCTGCTTTTATGATGGTGGCGT
>NC_051410.1:2356904-2357358 GCF_015228065.2 Penaeus monodon
CTTATGTGTTCGTATGTGTGTGTACGTGTCTATGTATGTATCCTTACGCACTAGGGTCTAAGTCTAAACGATTATCATACCCTCGTTTTGCACAGTTTATAATCTCGTTAGCTCGGATTCCATGCTCCGTGTCATTAGGCGGGGGGGGGGGGGGATACGATAACCTACCCTCATAATAGCTCTTAATACCAACTACAATACCACGATAACCGTCCTAAATCACAGAGGCAAGATATCGTTCCCAAATTATAGACGGGAAATATCAAAAGATTTTTTGTATTAATGATATTGAGATTAAACTGTATAAGCGAAAAAAAAGATAGCGTAATAAAGGGTTCTGATTCCCTTTGTCTCATCTCAAGGGAGTTAAATAGTCCTTATGCATTTTATAAAAGGCGGATTATTTGTTTTTTCTTCAAATACGGGTGATAAATACCGATACCATATGAACATA
>NC_051410.1:2357459-2357666 GCF_015228065.2 Penaeus monodon
CTGCAATATCAGATATTCCTTGTAGATTAGATGCAATGGAAATATGTGTCTGATGAGATGCAATACCAGCGTTGCATACTGTTATTTTCCGCGTATGTACTCTATTCAATTTTCCTTCGCTAATATGTTCTCTTTAATCTAATCACAAGTTACAAAACTTATAACATTATCTTTCCTCTCCATAAGGCCATTACGAACTTTTAAAAT
>NC_051410.1:2357698-2357851 GCF_015228065.2 Penaeus monodon
CACCGTCGTTTTGGTTATCCTTTCCTCTTTTTTATGGCTCCGAACATATCGAATTACTCTGAATAATCAGTTACTCGCCACGGAGAGATCGGGTTTCTGGGCACAATCATTCGAGTTAATTGGGGAAACAAACGATAGCCTTTTCATACTAAT
>NC_051410.1:2358086-2358151 GCF_015228065.2 Penaeus monodon
ATGGTAATTTGTGTTTCAATTATGTATCATTAAATATTCCGTCAACTAACCTTGAATTTTACTTA
>NC_051410.1:2358961-2359338 GCF_015228065.2 Penaeus monodon
CTCTTAATCTCGAGCTTTACTTGTCCCTTTCTTTATGAAAGCCGTGGCCTCACTTCTTTTCTTTCTTTTAAAAAACAACTCTCATTAGCGCGTGACCTTTTCTCGTTTAAGGTTGCTCTCGATGCGTCTAGATATGTTTGTTCTAAAGAGTTAAACACAGTTACGTGGAATTTAGTGCCCGGGCAAGTGTGCTGTTATGAATGTTATGAATATTTTGTTATTCTTCTACCCCTTGGCTGAATGATGAGTGTATTTCATGGTTTGTTTGTCTGTCCCTTGAAATGTCTGTTTGTCGGTCTGATTTTGCCACTCTCGGTCTCTGTTTTTCTGTTTCTTTTGTCTTTCTGTCTCACTTTCGTTCTCTCTCTTTCTTACGT
>NC_051410.1:2359484-2359553 GCF_015228065.2 Penaeus monodon
TTCTATCCATCTATCTCTCCCTCCCTTTCTCTTTTATTTTTTCCAGTCTGGGTCACTTTTCATCTTGTG
>NC_051410.1:2359657-2360376 GCF_015228065.2 Penaeus monodon
GCTGCATCTATATATGCTCTTCCTTCCTCCCCTGTTTCCAACATTTTCTTTTCTTTTTGCATGTTTCGGTTCGTGTGTCGTATGCGGTGAGGAGAATAAAGGTTTGTGTAGTGTGCTAAACGTGATAATAAATACCGTTTATTGTGTAGTGTATACGGTATAATAGATTATTTCGTAGATAGATTTTTTAGTAAGTTTTGTATCATTAATTAATATAGGTACATTAAATCGTAGATGTGTTTTGTATTTTTGTCGTAAATGCTTTTCTTACGATATGCCTTGAAGATAATTCACAACATCGTTTTAGTTATGAACATCTTTATTTTAATATTTCAAATCGACACCGAACTCTCAATAAATACACAGTATAAGATGTTTTGGGGGATTTTATTTCAATGAGCATATTCAGAACAAAGAGAAAATACTCATCTCAATAAAAGGACCACCTGACGTATCGACAGCAGACGTCCATAGAAGCAACTGTTCTCTTTCTTATTCCAGAACCGCGGTTTTGTCTTTTGTACGTGACGTCGGGTGAGCTTTTCATACTTTTATTTACGTTTCTGTTTTTACTTGGTACTCGTGGAGGATATTATCTGCGGGTTAGTTTGTTTTATATTTTTGTTTTCATTTGGACTCGATATTCGGGCATATTCCTACTGTAAAATTATTTTACTTTCGTATCCCTTATCTGCTTCGTATCTCACCGATTACCCGTG
>NC_051410.1:2360415-2360856 GCF_015228065.2 Penaeus monodon
GTCACTTCATTTTCTCTCCTCATCCCTGTTTTCCTTGATTTTCCTAAATATTCGTATCCCCCAGTTGCACGCGACCTTTAGTTTTATGGTTTTGACTCGTTAATTTGACTCGGATTTTAGCTATTTTTGGAGTTGGGATCTAGCTTCTTCTAGCTATATTCTTAAGTGACTTTAAGCTACATTTGGAGGCGGGTTTAGCGTCTTTTAATTACTTTTGAAGATGGATCTACTATTTCTACCTATTTTCAGAAGCGGATGTAGCGATATTTAGCTATTTTCCTAAGTGGATCTGGCGATATTTAGTTATTTTCGGAAGTGGATTGAACGATATCCACCTATTTTCGTAAGTGGATCTAGCGATATTCAACTATTTTCGTAAGGGGATCTAGATATATCTACCTATTTTCAGAAGCGGATATAGCAATTTCTACCTATTTTCGG
>NC_051410.1:2361334-2362440 GCF_015228065.2 Penaeus monodon
GTAGATAAAAGTGAAATAACCGAGAGAATATAAAAGAAATTCTTAACGACCTCCGGATGGGGACAGTAAGAGAGATGATAAAAGCGAGGAAGAGTTAAAAAGACAAAGAAGAAATAGGTAAAATAAGGAAGAAAGACTAAGAATAACTGATATAAATATCAAACAAAACAACTGAGATAACGAAAAGAGAGAAAGGGAAAAGAGAGAGGAAAGAAAAGTGCTCATAACAAAGACGGGAGAGAAGTGAGGAGAAGGAAGAGATAATTAAGAAGGAAGAGATAATTGAGAAGGAAGAGATAATTAAGGAGGAAGAGATAATTAAGGAGGAAGAGATAATTAAGGAGGAAGAGATAATTGAGAAGGAAGAGATAATTAAGGAGGAAGAGAGAGAAAGAAACGAAAGAAAGAAAGAAGGAAAAAGTAGTAACGTAGAGAAACGCAGGAAAGTGACAGCGAGCGAGATAAATATTATAGTGAAAGATGTTACATCCATCAGATCAACAACTTCTGTTTAAAGGTGAGAGAGAAAAAATAAAGTTTTAGAGGAAAAAGGTCGCGTCGATCATTAATTTGAACAGATATGGAAGTTATATAAGATGAGAAAAAAAGAGAGAGAGATGACCAGGTTAATAATTGATAAAAAAGATCCTAGGCTTCGCATAGAACGATGTGAAAAATATAGTGAACAACGAAGAAAAATTCTATAAAGAATAATACTTTATTGTTGTACAGAAATGTTAAAATACTTACAATAGCCTCCTTGCCCAGCCAAAACCTATGCATGACAGTCTCATGACCAGTTAGACCGAAAGGGTTAAACCTTATTCCATCAACCCCTGACATTTCTCCTGATACAGTCATGAACCAAAAATCTAGTCGTAAATGAAGCTTCGAAACACCACTAACTGAAACAAGTGCCAACGTAACTTTGCGAATTTGAGACGGAATTCGAAACACGCTTCACTAGAGGACTGCATGTCGAGTCGAGGAGAGAGTTAGAATTCTGCACGTGATTTTTGGTTAATTTGGTGATAACAGATAAAAGATAAAAGGAGCCATGTTGATTTTATTTCTGAAATAAGGTGTATTGATATTTTGAAGATCGA
>NC_051410.1:2362818-2362931 GCF_015228065.2 Penaeus monodon
GACATCGAGAGAAATACATAGAAAGAGAACGAATCACAGGGAGTAAGGCGTAAGGAGAGATGAAAAGAAGGAAAGAGATAACAGAGTGGAAGATGAAGATATGGAGAAAGCAA
>NC_051410.1:2363154-2363583 GCF_015228065.2 Penaeus monodon
CCAAAAAGAAAAAGTCTCAGATAGTCTTCTTGACTGACAGCGACTTCAGTGACTGACAGTGACTACTACTTGTTGACCCTTATGTTTATATTTGAATGTGCCCTTTTGACATTAACTCCTTATATTTGACAGCGACTCATCACGTAGACTTAACAACTTGACAGCGACTCCTGCGTTTGACAGCGACCTCCTGAAAACCCTTTATTTTGACAGGGACTCTTGACGGGGACTTAACAACAACTCCTTGACAACAGCTCTTCTGTTTGACAGCGACGTCCTGAAAATCCTTTAATTTTGACAGCGATTCTTGACGGGGACTTAACAACAACTCCTTGACAACAGCTCTTACGTTTGACCTCCTGAAATTCCTGTATTTTCACGGCGACGGCAAACAAGCACAGCAAAAGGGATTGGAGAGAGTGCGAGTCT
>NC_051410.1:2363618-2363743 GCF_015228065.2 Penaeus monodon
GTTGCATCAAGTCATATTTAATTTATTTTGTGCTTGCGTTAATACCGTTGACTTGAAAACTATGTCTTTACTTGAACTAGGTTATTTGCAACGGCAGGAGAAGGATTTCAATGCAGAAAGGAGTA
>NC_051410.1:2364213-2365059 GCF_015228065.2 Penaeus monodon
AATGGAAAGTAAGGACACGAAAGAGTAAGAAGAGCAACAGAAAAAAGTTGAAAAAGAAGTTGAAAGGAAGAAAAGAAAAAGATAAAGGCAGAGACAATAAAGGAATATGAGGAGGAGAAAGAACAGAGAAAGGAGGAGGAAGTGGAGAGGGAGAGAAAGAAAAGAAAATGAAAGAGGATGGGAAGAGGAAGAAAAAAGAGAGAAGAGAGGAAGAGGAAGAAAGAAAAGGAAAGAAGGAGAGGAAGAAGGAAAACGAAAGAAGGAAAGTAAAGGAAAATAAAAGAGAGGAGAAGAAGAGATAGAAAGAAATATAAAGAAAATAAAGAAATGGAGTAGAACAGAAAGGGGTAGCAAGAAGAAGAAACAAAAGAAGGAGGAAGATAAACGAGAATAAAAAATAGAAAAATGGGAGATGGAGGAGGATGAGAAAAAGTAAAAAATAGGAGGAAGAGAAACCAAATGAAAGAAGGAAGTAAAGAAAGAAAAGTAAAGAAAAGAAAGAATGGAAGGAAACAAAAATTAGACATAAATTCTTGATGATAATGAGAAGGAAAAAGACAGAAAATGAGGAAGAATAAAAGAAGAATTTAAAGAAAATATATGATAACGAAAAACAAAATAACAAAAACCAACAATGAAAAAAGAGTGCGAAACAACAGAACAAAAGGAAGGGAGAAAGTCAAGAAAAAACATAGAGAGAGAGAGAACCGACGAAGGACAAACGAGGTGTATCCTTGGAGGAGCAAGTAAGATGGAAAATTAATGAAGAGATCCCGCGATTGAGGGAAGATCAGCGGCGCCGGAAAATGAGGCAGATGGAGGGGAAGGGAGGCTGGAGGCGGAGGC
>NC_051410.1:2368827-2369434 GCF_015228065.2 Penaeus monodon
TTGCACATGCCTACAGAGGGGGGTAAAGATAAAGAGAGGCCTAGGCAATGCTTTCCGTTGATCTGTTAATTATTCCTGGGAGTCGTGTTCCCATTCCCGGTCCGGCAAAGAGCCTGAGTGGAGATGAAGCTGCCGGATGGAGGCTGAGCGACAGACGGTATTCCAATGGATGCTCTGCTTGCCTCTGAAACTGGCCGGGAGAGAGAGATTTCCATGCGACAAAGGCCCCGTGGAAGCCTTTCAGAATTTACTTCAGAATTTACTTCGTATTTTGAAGTTGTGATTTGTTGCTTACGTTAGATTTTATTAGGTGTGAGAATTTATTTATTTTATTGGTAATGATTATTATTGTTGGGTTACGGTGATAATTAGAAATGTTTTTTCTTAGCGAAATGTCCAGAACAAGAGTGTTTTGGCTTCTATGTATAAGTAAAAACCTGTTGACACACCTGTGGGGATGAAGATGAAGATAACATGTGATAAGCATCAACTGCAACAGTGAAAATGCGTTTAATAAATGATCACGTTCATACACTACTGAAATGTGATTGTAGTTCATTAACTTGAAAGTGTCGATGTTTGTGCTATAAATAAGAGTTTAAGAGTT
>NC_051410.1:2369506-2369726 GCF_015228065.2 Penaeus monodon
GAAAACGCCCATGGCCTGATATATATTTCTCACATTCAATCTTAAACGTTCTATTTCCATCAACCAGATGTGTTTCGCTCCCCCTCCTCCAGCCCACGATACCACCCTTGCGCAGGTATAAAATGTATTTACTTCACTGAACGCATCGTTGATTTGTGCTTACCGAGAAGCGTGAGTGAAAAAGGTTAACGAAGGTTATAACGCAATAACACAGTTTTTA
>NC_051410.1:2370358-2370566 GCF_015228065.2 Penaeus monodon
AAAAGCTCCACGGGTTCTCCGTCTGTAATCCCTCGAGGTTTGTGCACCCCTTGCTGTGAAAAAATATCATCCAGTTATTTCCTCCTTTTTTCCACTCCAAATATATATTTTTTCCTTTTACAATATCTTCTCTACAGACAGATAAAAATACATAAAGACGTAAACAAATAATTCTGTTTACAATCGTCATTTACATAAGGAAGTGTGA
>NC_051410.1:2370592-2370818 GCF_015228065.2 Penaeus monodon
ACCAAATTTGGGTTTTAACTTTTATATTTAACGCTTATTTTTTTTTTTTTTTATTAATCTCTAAGCTTCCAGTAACGGCACTAACCTTCGCGGATCTGCCTCTGTTCTCCCTTTGTTTTGATATCAGTGACGCCATTCAGACATTTCAGAAATATCTTTCCTTTTAGCTCTCACACACAATAAATTTTACATATTCTTGTTCACTGGAGGCATTTCCGGAAAAAAA
>NC_051410.1:2371124-2371403 GCF_015228065.2 Penaeus monodon
AAGTTAACATGAAAGGGGGGTGGGGGCATGTTGAACTGAAGGGATTATTTCCATGACATGAGATTCTTTGTCTGAACAATAAAAGATTAAATAAAACTCAAACAACACATCAGAACCAAAAAAAATATTACATAACAAATCTCTTAGAACAAAAAGTGAGATTCAATTTTTAAGATTGAATTGGTAATATTCTCACATTTCTTTTTTTTTTAATCCTAACATAAATAAATCGTTTGAATGAGATCTTAGAAAAATTAATCGATTAATGGAAGTTATGTG
>NC_051410.1:2371444-2371592 GCF_015228065.2 Penaeus monodon
TTCCTGTGTGATCATCTTGCGAGGATCTTCTGTGATCGAAAAAAAATCGAAAGATAGGAAGAAAAAGTCGCAGATGTGATTTAGAAAAGTTGAGGTAAAATACATAATCAAAATCATGTTAGAAATACTGATTAAAATGCGAGATCAG
>NC_051410.1:2372160-2372650 GCF_015228065.2 Penaeus monodon
CTATAAATATCTAAATATATATAAGAATATTTTTGTAAGTTTCGTACATTTTATCCGAAATTTGCTGAAATCATGATGAGAACAACAACGAAAAAAACACTGGATCTTTGGCAAAGTTACTTAACAATATTATATATATTTTTTTATTTAATGCTATTTAAGTTTTAACCCTCGAAAGAGCTTACAAAGTTCTGTAGCAGGAAATTTCACAATTAATTCAGAATGAAGACTCAAACTTCACATGTATCCATATCCAAACCCCGATAGAACGACGCCCGCGCCCGTGATACGAAGGTTCACATAATAACGAGGTTCATACAGATCCCTTTTAAGTTCGTTTCCCATGGGAGTTTCCTTCCAGTAATGGATCTTTTTTAATTAATCCTTCACTTTATTATCACTCCCCTCCTTTTCATGGATCATCTATATTTTTTTTCACTCCCTTGTTCATCTAATTACAAGGACGAAACGCAGACAGAAAGAGGTGGTT
>NC_051410.1:2372669-2372948 GCF_015228065.2 Penaeus monodon
TCTTTGTTGTCTTTATTTTATGTTGATTAACTGTGTTCGTGTAGAATGAATAATAAATCTAAATAAAGTTGATAATATATGCTTATTCAATGCAAAGTCTAAGAAGAAATGAAACAAATTTTTTTTTTATTTTTTTATGATAAAAATCAAAATAGAATATCAAACGCGTCAGTAAATATATTCTGTAAAATAATCATTTACAAGAATTATAAATCTAATACTTACACGAATCCCGATGTATTTCTCCTAAACGTACAGGATGAAAATTAGTTTTAAAAA
>NC_051410.1:2375041-2375123 GCF_015228065.2 Penaeus monodon
AAGGTCTTTTACTTGAGGATCATCTAAGATTCCTTTCTTTAACAGCAGTTAATGTAAGCCTCAGCTTAGCACTTCGATTTTG
>NC_051410.1:2375427-2375559 GCF_015228065.2 Penaeus monodon
ACTACCACCCTTCAAGGGATCTGTACACGAGGGGATATCTCAGGTACAGACTTCTACCCCTTACTAGCATAAAGGGAAGGATCCAATAGTGCGGGACCCCTGGCCGAGGATGCACTTAGCTGGTACACTACA
>NC_051410.1:2376302-2376631 GCF_015228065.2 Penaeus monodon
TTTTTTTTTACATGGATTATGAACTTAATAATTATATATCTTTTTCAACATTCTTCAAAAAAAAAAATGCACACCGGGTATTACATTACACTTTCTGAGGCAACATGAATCATGCATCTTTTCCTGTTGCCTTTTTTGGGAGACAGAGAGTCCTTTTCGCACTCTAAGTACAGGAAATTAACCTTTTGATGAATACAGAATAACAATTTCCACGCTTCTTCATCCTCTATACATTTTTTTTTTTGCTTTTTTTTAGCACTCAGTCCATTTCTGAAGTCATTAGGAGCATAGTGTAGGAGATACGGACCAGAATTGAGTTATATCAGCAC
>NC_051410.1:2376700-2377012 GCF_015228065.2 Penaeus monodon
AGAAAGAGTATATTAATAAAAATATGAATCATGGCGTGGTGAACACTACAGAATTGTATCTTTATAAATTTATCCTTATAGAACTAAACCATCAGATTATTACAAATTGCATAAATTCTTCACCCATATTTTGCACTTCGTTTACACATTCATAATTTTCTTTTATATAAATAGTCGTTTTTTCCCTACATTTTACATATGCAGTTTCCATGGAGTCACTGGCATCGAATATGTATCGAGTGACCTCTGAACCTTTTGGGGGAAATACAAATAAGTATTTGATGTTATTTTCATATCAAAACAATTACACGC
>NC_051410.1:2377254-2377728 GCF_015228065.2 Penaeus monodon
CGATTATCAAAGTTACTAACTATAGGACTCAAGAAGCAATAAGTCGCAGACAAGAAAATGTAGCAATATATTTTTATGATTTTGTAGTAAACCATGACCAGTTGGAAAATCCCTAAGACAAACGAAAGAACATGAAAAAAACACAAGTTGCATATGGTTGCACGAGACGCTACTTGGCCCCCGGTCGCCAAGAGCCTGAAAGAAAGCTGGGGAAAATATTAATGAAAAATTAATTATATTGTGATAGGTTTTGCCTTTTTTACGTGTATCATTATTATATTGCTTGTTTATTCTTTTTAAACCATTGTTCTTTAACTTTTTTTTACGCAAACGAGGGTAAATTCCGGCCTCGTGGAGCAAGCAGTCTCTTTTAGAACGTTCATTTTATAGTTTTAATGTTTTTTTTAATTCCTTTTTTATTGCCAAACTTGTTACGAGCACGTCTTTTAAAGTTAAATCCAGGGAACTTAACAG
>NC_051410.1:2377783-2378096 GCF_015228065.2 Penaeus monodon
CCGAGGTGGAAGTATTGATGTTGATATATTGAAGTATAAGTCCGCTTTTTATTGGAATAAAAAGCAATGTTCCTTTTTTTGTGTGTGTGTTTTGGGGTTGTATGGATACGTGCTTTGAGGCGATAAGGCAGAGGAATATTTTAAGATTTACTTCATATATTATTTTTTTGTGATTTTCTGGTTGTGGATAATTTAGCTTTTCGAGTTCGTTTTATTGTTTTGAGTGTCTTTCTTTAAGCTAAATCTTATTTTTTGTTTTTTTTTCTGTTACCGTTCTTGCAAAAATATTTTCATGTTTTAGCGTATTCCCAGT
>NC_051410.1:2378180-2378316 GCF_015228065.2 Penaeus monodon
TAAATATCAAAATAATCCTACATATTAACACGTAAATTAAACAAAATTAAGTTAAGGTGAAATATAGATGACATGTCACTAAGATATAATAATTAATTATATAAGATGAAAAACTGAGATGACGTGGAGACTTACG
>NC_051410.1:2378358-2378976 GCF_015228065.2 Penaeus monodon
GATGATAAGATTAAAGAAAGTTCCAAAACCACATGCGAATAAGATTTCGATGAAGATCAGTAAAATATCTTTAGTGGAAAAGTGTCCAATATGATGAAAGATTCTCCACGCCTCTATAGTAATTCTTTAGCGATTCTTCAATTCTAGATTCTTACATTAGCATATTATAACTCCAAAACCCACAAATCTATACTTCCATCGGACATATCCAGCCCTCTCCCCTCCTCCCCCCCCTCTCCCTCCTTCCTCCTCCCCTCTCCCTCCTTTCCTCCCCCCTCTCCCTCCTTCCTCCTCCCTCTCTCCCTCCTTCCTTCCCCCTCTCCCTCCTTTCCTCCCCCATCTTCCCTCCTTTTTTCCACCCCTTCTCCCTCCTTGTTATAGTCATCTCTACACACCTTCACACATACTTTTCGAACTTCTCTCTCCCTCTTCGAAAACGTCTCTCGCTCCTTCCCTAACATGCAGATATACAATCCTGGACGAACTAGCCGGGTGGTGTTGTGGTCGATGGTTATTCAAAAGGGGTTCACTTTACTTAATGAAACGCTGCAGTTGCCACAAGTTTCAACTACAATAAGAATTCAACTTTCCTTTCTAGTGTAATAGATGTGTGTTTAA
>NC_051410.1:2379303-2379775 GCF_015228065.2 Penaeus monodon
GGTATGAAAAGTATTTAAAAAGCGAAAACATCGTAATTCAAATAGAATTTGTAAATGTAACACCTGTTAACCATATTAATGTTTAGGGAAGAACTTGAGAGAACGACTAGGAAAATGTTTCTATTCCAACACTACTTTTGCTAGTCACAACTAACATATAACGTAGATCAATAACCTACACGTATTTTAAGAAAAGTAAGATGGACGAAAATATATTGTATACGTATCCCCTCTGTGCATGTCGGCGCTAATATGAGTGATACTCCCAGACTTATTTTCTCATAAAGTATTCCTTATTTGGAATCAAAGTGAAGGAAGTAAGCTAAAAAATTCGAAAGGGAATGAGGGAGAAGGGAACACGGCGGAAATTCCACATTTTTTAAAGTGAATTGATGACATTCGTGTGGAAAATGTCACCGCGTGATATCGTCGTTCATTTGTTTCCCCGAACTCCTACTGATTTCTTAAAGTA
>NC_051410.1:2379835-2380165 GCF_015228065.2 Penaeus monodon
ATTTCCGGACTGTAGCTGATTTCAAAGCCTCCCAAATTGGAAAAAAAATACATATCACGACGCCGAAGTCTAAGCCGTTGCCACCGAACGCGCAGTACCAGAGGTATACTGATAAATCCATTTGGTTCTGTTTATTACACTCCCCTCGTTTTTTTCGGCCTTTTCACATCCCGGTGAGGGAGAGGTAGTGAGAGGGATGAAAGGAGGGAGAGGGGAGGAGGGAGGAGGGAGAGGGGAGGAGGGAGAGGGGAGGAGGAGGAGGGAGAGGGGAGGAGGAAGGAGGGGAGAGGGGAGGAGGAAAGGGGAGAGAGAGGGGGGTGGAGTGATAAG
>NC_051410.1:2380981-2381052 GCF_015228065.2 Penaeus monodon
CTTCCCTCTCATAAAAGCAGCCTTTATTAATGACACGCTAATTAGGTGTAATGAGGACATTGCCACTTAAT
>NC_051410.1:2381119-2381276 GCF_015228065.2 Penaeus monodon
AATTATGGAGGAAAGAGAAAAGGGGAAAAGATAGAAATAACGATGATGATAAATAGGAGGGAAAAAGAAGAAGAAAAATATAGAAAAGTAATGAATGAAACTTATTGAAAAATTATGCAATTTTATTTAAGAGAAAAAAAAGGAATTGAAGAATTAC
>NC_051410.1:2381311-2381443 GCF_015228065.2 Penaeus monodon
AGACAAGGGAAAAAATATATGATTATTTTTTTATAATTAGGCTGATAAATGAACAGTACAGAAGTTTTACATGAATGAATATTAATTAGCGAAATGATAATTAGTTGGATATGTATTGGATATGTAAAAACA
>NC_051410.1:2382042-2382164 GCF_015228065.2 Penaeus monodon
TAACAAAGCTGTAGCGAGCAGAAGATGACTATTTTCTAGTTTATTGGCTGAGAAAAGTACAAGAGAGTTTGTCTATCTTTTGACTGAGAAGTAGACTGGGTATTTTCTGGTCTTTTCTGCTT
>NC_051410.1:2382208-2382402 GCF_015228065.2 Penaeus monodon
GGTAATGAAAAAGGCATTGTATTAACGAAGGGAAGAGAAAAAGAGAAAGAAATTATAAATGTAATGAAGTCAGTATCGTAAAATATGAATGCAATAATGACGTCAGTATCACAAAAGTTTAGAATGCCTATTTGATCTGAATGTCATGGATCAAAGGCGATCATATATATGCTTTTGAGGCGATTTCAAAAAGG
>NC_051410.1:2382825-2383134 GCF_015228065.2 Penaeus monodon
AGACGCAACCTTGACGCTGCAGGAGACGCAACCTTGACGCTGCAGAGACGCAACCTTGACGCTGCAGGAGACGCAACCTTGACGCTGCAGGAGACGCAACCTTGACGCTGCAGAGACGCAACCTTGACGCTGCAGGAGACGCAACCTTGACGCTGCAGAGACGCAACCTTGACGCTGCAGGAGACGCAACCTTGACGCTGCAGGAGACGCAACCTTGACGCTGCAGGAGACGCAACCTTGACGCTGCAGGAGACGCAACCTTGACGCTGCAGAGACGCAACCTTGACGCTGCAGAGACGCAACTTTGAC
>NC_051410.1:2383469-2383692 GCF_015228065.2 Penaeus monodon
ATTCAGTTTTGTAATGTCTTGAGTATGAATAATACACTTAAATACTTATCAACAATGAATCTGTTTTCACCTTAAGATCTAAAATGATTATTAAAATATCGCTGAGAAAGATTGAACCTGAAAAGTGAACAATAATTGAACAAGGTACAAATAACCAAACAACATATCTATTACTACTGAACTAAGCCTCCAATCAGAATCGCCATAAGTAATTATAGGAAAA
>NC_051410.1:2383747-2385034 GCF_015228065.2 Penaeus monodon
GCTCGCATGAATGTGATGTCAGAATTGCTACATCACTCTCTCCACACCCCCACCCCACCCCCTCTCTCTTCTCTCTCTCTCCACTCCCCCACCCCACCCCCTCTCTCTCTCTCTCCACTCCCCCACCCCACCCCCTCTCTCTCTCTCTCCAATCCCCCACCCCCACCCCCTCTCTCTCTCTCTCCACTCCCCCACCCCTCCCCCTCTCGCTCTCTCTCCAATCCCCCACCCCTCCCCCTCTCTCTCTCTCTCCAATCCCCCACCCTCCCCCTCTCGCTCTCTCCCAATCCCCCACCCCTCCCCCTCTCTTCTCTCTCCACTCCCCCACCCCACCCCTCTCTCTCGTCTCTCCACTCCCCCACCCCTCCCCCTCCGCTCTCTCTCTCCACTCCCCCACCCCACCCCCTCTCTCTCTCTCTCCACTCGCCAGCACCGCAACCTTCGCCTTCCAATCCGACGCAACCCCTCCCTTGCACCCTGCCCAGAGACCCAACCCTCTTCCTGCCAGACCCCACACCTTGCCCCTTCTCGCCCCACTCCCCACCGCATCCCCTTGACGCTCCAGACCGCACCCTTCGCTGCCAACCCCACCCTTGCCCCTTCTGCTGCACCGCCACCCTTGCACCCCAGGACCCTCTTCAACCCGACGCAACCCCACCTTGACCTGCATCCAGCCCCAACTTCACGCTGCAGAGACCCCAATCCCCGACCAGGAGCACGTGTTTGGTCTGGGCTTTCGTATCCCCACCAAAACTCCAGCATGTATCTCCTCTATACCCATCCGTGTGCCCCGATTTATCTCGTCCATCAGCACCCCCACACTTTCCTTAGTGCAAAACGAACATTCAGCGTGCCTTCGCTCTTTCACAAGCATTATGCTCTCTCTTTCCGTCTCTTCGTCTATTCTTTCGCCCGTCCTATTTTTCATCCATTGCCCTACTTCCCTTAATATATTTTCATGCATGTGGCCTCCCCTTCGTCCTGTGTAATTCAGTTTCGTAATGTCCTTGCCCTTACTATACCTTAAACTACCTTATCAACAATCCATCTCTTTTTCACCTTAACACTCTAAAATTTCTTTACCATTCGCTGAAATTGAACCCTGAAAATAACATCATTGACCACAAGGCAAATCAACCCACACCACATTCTTACTACTCGAACTAACCCCCCAACCCAATCGCCATAAGTATCAATGCACACAGCTCGGACCCCTTCCTCCTGCCGGCTACCACTTTTTTTTTTTTTGCTCGCATGTCATTCCCCAGAATCGCTACTCACCTCTCT
>NC_051410.1:2385501-2385589 GCF_015228065.2 Penaeus monodon
ATACGCAAAGTGAGCAGTATAATCATCGAGGGCACACCAAGAACTGGTCGTGACAGTGCAGCCATATCAGTATATTACTATTCTTTCT
>NC_051410.1:2386223-2386341 GCF_015228065.2 Penaeus monodon
CTTTGGATTCGAATGCAAAAAGGATTTCTTAAAATAAAACGATGGAATTGATAACATAATAAATAATCTTAAAATATGAAAATAAAAATAAAACTCATTCCATCCCATCTCGTGGTTG
>NC_051410.1:2387748-2387917 GCF_015228065.2 Penaeus monodon
TCTGCACTAAGTCGACCACCGCTTCCTTTTCGCTCCGACGCAGGATGACTGACAGCTGACAAATGTGATTATTATGCAGTACATCGTGCCTTTGTTCACTCGTTTGGGGAAAAAAAAGACTCGCTGGACGGATATTAAAGTTTTATTTCTTTAAGTTATAGTCGAGTGG
>NC_051410.1:2389455-2390271 GCF_015228065.2 Penaeus monodon
ATAATTACAATATTCTGCGATGACAAAGGAGAATCAGACAGTTTTTCTTCACATCATTTATTTCCCGGAAATACAGCCAACACGACGTGAACATTTCACAACAAACACCAAATGTTGACGTAAGTTCTTTCAACATACTGCATTTTTAATCACACACCATTTCCATATAGTCAGAAGGGTACGTTAGTATAAAATAACATCATATATTGCTCCTTGTATTGTTGAAAAACTAACAGTCTTTCCGTGTATCAGTTTTTCTTACACAGACGAACATTAACCTCAACATGAAATAGAAAAGGTAGAAACACATATCTGAATTATTTCTACGCAAGTTCTACCACAGAGACTGTACATGTGTGACATAAAGGGACAATCTTATGTCTTAAAATAAAGACTACTTATTTTACAATTGAAAAAAAAAATTCTAGACGGAATAATTAGCAAGTCACATTAAACAGAATTGATACTGTACATCGGATGTTTGAGTTTCCCGTAAGCCTGACTATTTTCCCCCATGTTATATGTCAGACTACGGGAAAGACTGCGAAATCGTGGCTATTTATATGTATACAGTTCCACATGCACTAACATTCAAGTGATTGACATTGGACACCAGAGTCATGCAAACACAACAGATCCCCGGAGGTTATAACATCAGTACATCATCTTCTCTTTATTTTTGTCAGTGTAAATACAGAAATCTCTGATCGACCAACTTTTATGAAACACTCATGGACGGAAACACAATATATATACAGTATATACATCAAATATTGGAAATTTCTTCTTTACCAGCATGACTATCTAACGAAATAG
>NC_051410.1:2390312-2390523 GCF_015228065.2 Penaeus monodon
CAACACATTATTGGTGGAAAGGAAATGAAGAAAAAGAGAAAAAATAAATATTAAAAATAATTATTATTTTCCTTCTGTTTTTTTTTCCAGAAACAATATATAGAGGAAATCTTTTTATCTTTCTACCGCAGAAATAAGGAATATAGAGAACAGTTTTTTTTAGCCTTTTAAAGTAGAACCACACTTTATTCCTCGTGTTTTCACTGCTGTA
>NC_051410.1:2390628-2391226 GCF_015228065.2 Penaeus monodon
GTTGTAAAGGCCTTACAGAATTTCAGTTGTGTTGCTAATAGACAGCTGAACTCCTCAATACTTGTGTAATTATTGTCTCGTCTATGTCATTAGTTTCTTTGTACTACGCCAAGGGGAGTTCCTGGCACCCAGCCTTCTTAATTAATCAGCCAGATACATTTTATTACCATTTTCTTCCTTTTCTTTTGCTGATAATCTTGATCACTGTGTTTGACATTATTTCTTGATTTTAGTTTTTCAGAGGATCCGTTTCTCACAACCTACTAACAATGCAGTTGCAATGTTATTTCTTCCACAGTTGGATTTCGAGAGAATCCGAAGACAATGTGCTTTCACTGTAATAAGATTTCTTGAATAAATACAGACGGTGGTCTTCGTAACGATGCTTTGGAAACCGAATTTCATCGATGTATAACAATAAAATAATGTAGAAACGTTTTTTATAAGAATTTCACTGGTTATCTTACTGAAAAAGTTTTTTTTGTATACTATCTATATTGTCCAAAAACACTATAGTTAGATTGTAAGAATGGCACTTAATCGCACGTATATGCCGGTGTTTGCTCGCACGTATGTGCATATACTGTGAATTTGTATC
>NC_051410.1:2391555-2391730 GCF_015228065.2 Penaeus monodon
TCCTATCGAAACGGTGGCAAGTCAGTCGCGTCGGTCTGTTGCAAGATGTGATCCTATGGGACACTAGAATGCGTTATGGGTCTCTTGTTGACTGCCAGGCCCTCCTCTCTCGGATCCTCGTCTCCTAAGGATGCGTTGTCGTTGGAGCGGCTCGGACCGAATCCTAGGACCACCT
>NC_051410.1:2393041-2393190 GCF_015228065.2 Penaeus monodon
CTCACTCACCCTCAGTTGATTGAGTAATGTACCGCTGAAGTAAAGGTAAATCCAGGGGTTCGTGCAGCTGTTGAGAGAGCCAAGCAACATACACACGACAGCCACGGAACTCATGGTCGACACTGCAATAAAGGGGTTGTTTGGAATGC
>NC_051410.1:2393928-2394016 GCF_015228065.2 Penaeus monodon
TTCCTGAGCACGTGTCAGAACCTCTTTAAGAGTAGTGCAAAGCAAAATGGAAATTCTGTGCCTTTCTCCTTAATTAATGACTAGAAAT
>NC_051410.1:2394623-2394788 GCF_015228065.2 Penaeus monodon
GCCATTACACTCTTTGATAATGCAATGTCCAACGAAGAGCTTCTTATGCTCTGCCTTAGAGACTTTTCTTGCTAGCTCTCTCGCGGCATTTTCTTTTTTTTTTTTTTTTTTTTTTTGGTGTATGATGCATGTTCTTGAAAGTTTTTTTCCATCTTCATTTCGGGA
>NC_051410.1:2395184-2395327 GCF_015228065.2 Penaeus monodon
TGGCAAGGGAGAGAGAACAGGAAAACAAAGGTGAATCAAAAAAAAGAGAGGGAGAGAGTATGACGGGCATACAAGCAAAATTACTTTCAAGATTTTAAGACTTTAAGCTCTCCCGCGATAAGCCAAGCGAGGACCCACGTGTG
>NC_051410.1:2395642-2396175 GCF_015228065.2 Penaeus monodon
TGCTACATTGTACAACGTGGCTTGGTGAAACTGCCTCCCGTGGGTTCCGAAACCAGCGTCCAGAGGGAACCCAGGTGAAGGTGAAGGTTGACCTTGAATGACCCACAGATCGAGCTTCGTCACCGCTTCAGCAACGTCCCACTCAGCCGTATTATCTCGTGCGTTTGTTTATTTGTGTGTTAAGCTCTTTCCGTGCAAATGAAGAGGGAAGCCGTAACGATTTGTCACTGCACTCACTCATCAAATTAAGAGTCAAGTGTTGATCTATCACTGCACACACTCTTGAAATAGAGAGATAAGCCCCAATCTAATACTGCGCCCACTCTTTGAATAAAGAGATAAGCTGACTCTTGAAATAAAGAGCCAAGCCGTACCTATCTATCACTGCACCCACTCTTGAAATTAAGAGTCAAGCCGTGCCTATCTATCACCGCGACCACTCTTTAAATTAAGGGTCAGGAAGGACCGATCTGTCACTGCACCCACTCTTGAAACGAAGAGTCAAGAACTAGGGAAGATAAAGAAGGGGACAG
>NC_051410.1:2397538-2398063 GCF_015228065.2 Penaeus monodon
GTGAGGAATTTTTGCTTGAAACCGATATCCTTTTAGGACCGAAAATGTATCTATTGCCTTTAAATTTAACAATCCCTGATCACTGACAGCCACAAGCGAAGATTCTGTACATCTCCGGACAAAAGTTCTCAGCAAAAAATACAACGGGAAGGGAAATCGTACATCAAAACTTTTCGTCGTGGTTTCTAACTTGAGGGAATCTTTGACACCGTGCGAGGCTATTCACATCCGGGAGATTTTGATGTTCTTTGGGTGACCTGAGGTGACCCAGAGTGAGGGGGATTATTACAACGGGCTTCTGGCACCTCCTGGCAGGATTCTAAATAGAGTGATGGGAATTTATATTCCTGGAAATCAATCTTGGTCTTTCAGGTACGCTTAGAGGTTCATGACAACTGGGAATCATACTGACTATAAAGAAACACAGAAAGCAAATAAACAGATAAATAATATAGTGTGACTTTTGCAACTGCAGGTGCAAGATAGCAAGGTGCAACATCACGACCCAAATAACTTTCAGTGACT
>NC_051410.1:2398162-2398354 GCF_015228065.2 Penaeus monodon
ATCTAAGGGCAGACGTTTTTCAACGCGGTTTTCTCTAATGAAGGTCCAGGTCATGTTATCCATAAATCGAGTATCACGTATCCCCTATCGTGTTTTCCGATCCCCGATTACTGATAGTTGGCTGCTCACGTATCCCCTTTCGGAAAACAAAAACATCATCCTGGAGCTTGAGCTTTTTATACTATGCTAAAG
>NC_051410.1:2398403-2398617 GCF_015228065.2 Penaeus monodon
ACGTGACTGAATCTGGAGGAAGGAGGGGGGGGGAGCACTCTGTGTAAAATCCTTAGCCTTCGATTCGGTGAAAACAATTCTTGCTTTTAATCCTTTCCGTGTGTTGCTGTTTGTTGAAAGCTCAAAGGCGGATCGGAGAAACTTTTCAGAGAATGCGTCGGGAAAGGTTTTGCAGAACATTGTATGTATATTTATATATATAGTGTGTGTGTGT
>NC_051410.1:2398763-2399374 GCF_015228065.2 Penaeus monodon
ATGGTAGATGAGCAGACGATACACAGTCATACAAACAGACGGACTGATAAAGACACAAAAATCCTCACACTCTCCTTGCTAATAATCACAAGAGCAAGGCTTTTAACTAATTAATCCCATTTTCTGAAAACAGTCTCCCATTTACGGGAAGGTTAATCCATCTAATCTGAATACTGTCTTTTTATCACAGATTTTAAACTTTTATTCACACGCAAATCAAATATACGTCACACACACAGACACCAAAAAAAAACTCCGATATCGTATACTCTGTTATCATTAAAATAAAACACAACTACAGGCTTCAAAGTGGTACACACACTCGACGTCTTGTTATAAACCACCACATTACACAATCACTCGTGTTATCCCAGGCCCCTTAATCAGTCAAGTGGACGGATTAAATAACAGACATTCGGTGAGTAACGAGCGCAAAGGAAAGTCTAGAAACAAGGGTATGGATTATAGCGTTAAGAGGGTTAAGACAGAGAGGCAGAGTTATAACACAGGGCGTATTTCGAGCGAGAGAAGACGGAAATAGATGTCGAAGTTGCATAGAATGGTAGGTGGCCATGACGTGGAATGGTGACTGTTTGTCGTAACCTTTCTTG
>NC_051410.1:2400188-2400417 GCF_015228065.2 Penaeus monodon
CATTCCTTCCGAGTAACACACTGAATTTTCAATTCTCATCCTGACACTGTGAGCCTTGTTCGTCCAACTGATTCTTCTAACAAACACACTGGAGGATACGTAATCATCATCCCACGATACTTTGAATGCATTCTTTTCTCTGAAAAAACCAGATTCTCCTCTTCTCTCTCGCTCCTCCCCCCTCTACGTATCACCGCTCGCATTCTCTTTGCTGTTTCTCTTTCAACCA
>NC_051410.1:2400998-2401221 GCF_015228065.2 Penaeus monodon
CTTTTGTTATTCCAAATCCTTACCCCTATTTCTTCTCTTCACGCATAAGTGCCTTTTCTTCCCTTTGTTCACCCTTTCTCCCACTTTCGGAAATAGCTCTTTCCTTCTCGTCCCAATCCGTTCATCCTCGCCCCTCCACCTTTCCTCGCGGACTTTACAAAGTCCTCCACAAACATCGCCGGAGGATTTTTTCCCTAACACCACTTCGCTATCGCTATGATTC
>NC_051410.1:2401321-2401460 GCF_015228065.2 Penaeus monodon
GCACACACTCCAATAAAACCCGGATCGGGTGTCGTGTGAACCTCCCGAGGGCAGCGCAGAAAGGTGTTGACGATGCTCACAGCTCAGGGGTTGAAGCCCGCAGAAATCCGGGTGATCGATGATGGCTTACGCGCGCGCC
>NC_051410.1:2401522-2401604 GCF_015228065.2 Penaeus monodon
AAATATTTTCCGGTTACTGCTTATGTTTACGAGAATTCAGCGAATCATGCAAATTACTGGGATATGTTGAAGGTATTTCTGA
>NC_051410.1:2402325-2402470 GCF_015228065.2 Penaeus monodon
TGAGGTGCATCAAGGGCGCCTCACCAGTGCCTCCTTCCCTTAAAGTGAGTGCGTTGCCAGGGGAGGGAAAGGTATCACCTGGCAAATGGCATATTCAATGGCAACTCACCCGTACTTTATAATATTTCGAATCGGGTTGGTATAA
>NC_051410.1:2402490-2403110 GCF_015228065.2 Penaeus monodon
GGGGGGGGGGGCTTATTTGTTTTGTTGTTTTTAAATGAGGTGATACGTGATATTCGTGTTTTCAATGGGTTTCATATTTTGGTGGAAAAATGTAATTGCGTATAGTACTTTTTTTTCTAATTTTCTGTTTTTCTATTTCATTTTTCTGATACCTTTGAGATTCGCGATTTTTTTTTTCTTTTTCTTTTACAAAAGCCTTTTATTTAGTATAAATTTTGGTTACCTTCTAAACAAGCCGCTAACTCCACTTTATAGCTTGATTAACCCGTTCAATAAAACCCTGAGATTGGCTTTTTTTTGTGTACAAGTTTCTCTTTTTAAAAAATGCGGTTATAAAGTTCCTGTCTATTATGGAATGTAAAATATTAGGTTCGTAGTACGTGGTGAAGAGGGTCTACAGGCTTAAAATATTTCCTTGTCTCGTTGTTGTTTTAGTGGCAGGAATCAGAAATAATTCATTTGATATATCTCATCGACTTGATAATTTGCTGAGGTGGTCTCGATACGTAAGAATATAATTAATAGTCTGTTGGGCCTTGAATATCCATCAGATATATTTAATACCTTAATGCTATATTCATTGGTTTAAATATAATTTTGTTTGCTCAGAAGCTATGGAT
>NC_051410.1:2403278-2403433 GCF_015228065.2 Penaeus monodon
ATCCTTAAAAAAACTGGTTCAGTGTTCTCTATTTTCCGCTATGTCCTGTTGCCAAGTAAGTTGCATTAATCTGTATATAATTAAATACAGAGGATAGATGAGGCTTCCTCCTTCTCGACCTCCAGTTTTCATACCATTACTCTTTTATCGTTAAT
>NC_051410.1:2403620-2403707 GCF_015228065.2 Penaeus monodon
ACATAGAGCTAATTTTATCCTAATGTAAAATCGAAGAAAAAATCAAACAGTCCACAATATATAATAAAATAGGCTTGAAAAAAATAA
>NC_051410.1:2403803-2404231 GCF_015228065.2 Penaeus monodon
TGTTAGGATTCTTTTAAAATGTGACTCTCCAATCTTCCCGAGCCAAAAACTCGTTCCCTCATAACACACACGACGATGAGGAGACTAAAGCAACGCCATCTCTGGAACCGTGATCCTTCCGCCCAGCGCTGAGAGCGAGGCGACGAAGCTGAGAGAAACCGGAAGGGAAAAATGCGATGTGACGCGGATTGTTCAGTTAGGTTTGGTTAGTATTGTATTGTATTGCTGGTGTCGTAGTATTAGCATGCCGTAACTTCTTTATTTGTGATAAAAGGTATGGCGAACCTGGTGTCGTGTTGCCTTGACTGCAGGTCAAGCAAGCAAACTTTAAGGCAAGCGACAAGTGAACACTCACACACGAAATACGCACATAGACACACACAGGGAGACAATATACAGACAGATAAAGCAAATATAGCCTAGGCCAG
>NC_051410.1:2404835-2404934 GCF_015228065.2 Penaeus monodon
GTTACTTATTTGATATCCTCAAAACCAAGAATGATCAACCTTGCTGCAATTAGCGAATCGTGTTTCTACCAATTACCCTCAGGTAACAGCGACGCCTTT
>NC_051410.1:2405071-2405336 GCF_015228065.2 Penaeus monodon
AACACCAGCTTAGCATCGACAGACAGACAGACGAAGCGCTAATCACGCTAATCAACCAAGGATTAAAGCCAGCGAGCTAATCATCCGTTCCAGGTAACGAATGAGCAGGATTGAGTTTCGTTTTCCAGATCTCCGTTTCGCAATTACGTTGGCGGGACGCGACAATGGAGGAGGCAAGCGGACGGAGGGAATCATGGCGATTTCGCCAACCGACTTTGAGGGAGGTGGTGGCACTGGGGTCGTGGCGGCGGATTTCTTCGTTTCC
>NC_051410.1:2405686-2405784 GCF_015228065.2 Penaeus monodon
TTCATACCTTAGAACTGAAATTAAGACATAATTGCTATTATTTTCGTACAGTTTTAGGAGCAACTTTATAATGATGGCGAAAAGCTTAAGTTTTAATT
>NC_051410.1:2405813-2405987 GCF_015228065.2 Penaeus monodon
TTATCAAGTTTCTCAAAAAATTTCGGAGATTAGTCTTCAACAAATGTTACTTATTATCTGAAGTCGAGAGCAAGACTTTGAACTTCATCGCGTGTCTCTTCAAGTTGAGCAATATTCTAACTGAGAAAGCCTAAGTGTAGAAATTGTTATCAATAAACACGTGTAATTTCCTTC
>NC_051410.1:2406324-2406508 GCF_015228065.2 Penaeus monodon
CGATTTGTGTGTGAACACAGGTAAAATGTTTCGACATACATATATAGATGGACCAGTTAATCTTTATCCAGCTGAACTACTAGTGATATTTAATCATAATCGGTCAGATTTACTCTCGCTGCCACTCAATATTAAAGATTCATTCCATAACATCGGATGGTTTAGAAAAGACTTATGAACCGTG
>NC_051410.1:2407157-2407318 GCF_015228065.2 Penaeus monodon
CCCATTGACCGTTACTCTTCTAAGTTATGCTATTTTGATAAAAGGTACACCTTGTTTACGAAATTGCTCACACAGAATAGCAATTATGTGCAAATGAAAGAGAAAGCATTAAAATGATTTCGACGGGAGCCCCTCCCCCTCAACACACACACAGAACAAAG
>NC_051410.1:2407731-2408106 GCF_015228065.2 Penaeus monodon
CCCCCAGTTGCTCCGGGGAAAAATCTATTTCTTCTTCTTCCTCTTTTTAAAATTAGGCTAAAAAGAGGTTTGAAGTCTAGCATTAAGGGACCCTTTCAATTCAACAAATGCAACCAGGGAACACAACCGTATGAGATCAATGCGATTCCATTGCACTTGAGAATGCAAATATCACTGTATAAAGGTTTAGCTTGTGTTACATCTGTCGTCTGTTACACAAACATGTTATGCCTGAAACCTCATTCCGTGTGACTGCTGAATCTGTTTAATTTCAGTGTAAATTGGGGGGATAATAGACAATATGAATATTAAAGCATGTCACACTCACATACACGTGTGCAGCATATTACGTATTAATAAGAATCCTACCCTAAC
>NC_051410.1:2408486-2408609 GCF_015228065.2 Penaeus monodon
TATGCTCATGAAAAAGGGGCGATGGGAGAGGAAGGGAAGGACGTGGGAGGGGGGAGATTTAGGGGGAAGAAGGGGGGAGTGTACGGGAGTAGATGTAGGATTTAAAGGGGAGGAGTGAACTTA
>NC_051410.1:2408809-2408887 GCF_015228065.2 Penaeus monodon
ATCACTTGATATATTCAGAATTACGCTCAAGAATGTAAAATTATTTTGGGTTGTTTTGCAAGGACCTAGTTCAGCATG
>NC_051410.1:2409489-2409598 GCF_015228065.2 Penaeus monodon
CTTCTGAGAAAGGTAATATGAGTTCTATTTCAGACGAAAGAGAAGGAGGATTAAAGGAAGATGAGAGAGGGAGATTGAAACTGAATGAAAAGGATCGAAAGAAGAGAGA
>NC_051410.1:2409946-2410154 GCF_015228065.2 Penaeus monodon
TTTTGTGGCGAAAATAACTAATTAGATTAGAAATATACTATGGCAATGTGGAGGACTTTTTTTTATAAATTCCTGAGGTGATGTTAAAACTGATTACCAAATTCACAAAGCAACGACCACATTATAACAAAAAGCATATTGCCTGTGAAGTAACTTAAAAAAAAAGCTGGAAATACCAAGGTCTCGGGATAATTTGAGCTTGATTAAA
>NC_051410.1:2410223-2410299 GCF_015228065.2 Penaeus monodon
TTTGCTTCTAATTAAAGAAATGAGAAATTACGAAGATTAAACCCAATAATTAAACATCTAAAGTACTTTTGTGTGC
>NC_051410.1:2410721-2410842 GCF_015228065.2 Penaeus monodon
CATATTCTCTCCATCAGTAGTTTCAAAACATCCTAACACTGCCAGCAAACTTTAGAAATGTGCTCATTATTTAAATTTCAACTGCTGGTGTTTAATGTTACATTGGACGTTTGATATTCTT
>NC_051410.1:2410927-2412103 GCF_015228065.2 Penaeus monodon
CAACACGGGCCTGGATGAGTTCATTAACGGAGTTCATTAATTACTGGCGTTCAATTTACAATGTTTTCGTCTAGAGTAATTAGGGTAACATTAACTAATTAACGGCGTCGTTCTAAGGTCGAAGATGCACTCATTAGTAATTTCGGAATTTCCTCTTTCTTTTTCATTGTAAAATAATTCACTTCAGGATGTTCAGTAAGATACATCTCGACTTCACTTCAGCGCATTTCATACAACTCGACCTCACTTCAGCACATTTCATACAACTCGACTTCACTTCAGTACATTTCATACAACTCGACTTCACTTCAGTACATTTCATACAACTCGACTTCACTTCAGCACATTTCATACAACTCGACTTCACTTCAGCGCATTTCATACAACTCGACCTCACTTCAGTATATTTCATACAACTCGACTTCACTTCAGCGCATTTCATACAATTCGACTTCACTTCAGCGCATTTCATACAACTCGACTTCACTTCAGCGCATTTCATACAACTCGACTTCACTTCAGCGCATTTCATACAACTCGACTTCACTTCAGCGCATTTCATACAACTCGACCTCACTTCAAGCGCATTTCATACAACTCGACTTCACTTCAGCGCATTTCATACAACTCGACTTCACTTCAGCGCATTTCATACAACTCGACCTCACTTCAGTATATTTCATACAACTCGACTTCACTTCAATGCATTTCATACAACTCGACTTCACTTCAGCGCATTTCATACAACTCGACTTCACTTCAGCGCATTTCATACAACTCGACTTCACTTCAATGCATTTCATACAACTCGACTTCACTTCAGCACATTTCATACAAGTCGACTTCACTTCAGTATATTTCATACAACTCGACTTCACTTCAGCGCATTTCATACAACTCGACCCTCACTTCAGCACATTTCGAACCCATGTCATTACAATTCAGCTTCATTTGCGGTCGATTCAAAACGCGTTCGATGCCACCTCGGATCCGTTTTAACAAGATGCAAACCGTAATTCGATTCGCTTTCACTTCCACGCGACTCGTTTCAGTATTCAGAATAGATTATTTTTCTTTCTTTTTTTAATAATATAGCTCAGTCTCACAACCACAATCACCACAGTCATTGTCCACGCCGCCACCACGTCCATTTCTACTTACGTTCTCTGACTGAAT
>NC_051410.1:2412469-2412680 GCF_015228065.2 Penaeus monodon
TATGAACCGTTGATTCCTGAATTCTCTTTCTTTCTTTCTTTTCTAACTAGAACAAGGAAGGAATATTAATTAAATACAACAACAAGAAGGTTAAACAGTTCAGCTGAGAATTATTTAAGCCGTTTTGTTCATAAACTCGATCGAGAGGTAATCCTTTTCTCTTTTCTAATAAATCTCACTTCATTCACATAAAAAAAATAAATACTAAGTA
>NC_051410.1:2413999-2415404 GCF_015228065.2 Penaeus monodon
CACACACTTGCATTATGTCTTACATTACATTGAAAGGTATCTGTTATAATTCTTTGTTACATACAGTGCCTCTAGTATACTTGTATTACACGATAGAAAGGTGAAGTGAGAGGCACAACTCTCTTCCCTAGATTTGGCGAAACCGTTTGGGAATCGTTGACCGAATCGACACACGTATCTGTGACATTGATATACAGGTGGCAGGCCTGATTCACCCGTGAACCGAGGTGCCAGTTCACCAGTAATTTTCGGTGCGCCTAGTAAAATATTCACGCGTTATGTGTACTCACGCATTACCATCCCCTATATTAGCTTCAACATATGTCAGCTTTATGAACGGATGTAATATTATCGTCCCACACATTGACAGTATCTCTGACCCATGCCTCAGCCTGGTTGAGAATCATGGCTTAACTCGTCTACATTGTTCCATGTTTGGCGTACTTCTCTCTGCCCTATGGCGGGGCCACAAAAGCGTCTCAAACTCCAGTTTCATTTCTACAATTTAACAGTAATAGGGACGAGTTGTGGTCACGCCTCTCAATGAAACAGTCTCTTTTTTCAGCGGTATATTCGGTTAAGTATCTAATCGGCAGTGTAATATTCTGTCTTCAGATGGGTCAGGCCTTATGATTCAGTTGTTACTCTATAATATATTTAACATCCCAGCCATTCAAGAGCGTGTGAGTGCGACTGGCCGAATCTGTTAACATGCATAGCTATGTTTGTGATAACTTACGTGAAAATCAATATGGTGTAATTTTACGTTAATAGGAATAACATTTCGATTATCATATGTACGTAAATGTTAATATCTAAAAGTATTGATGACAATATGAGGAGTTCAACGGACGGTACCGTTTACAGAACTATTGACGAGAAAATCACGGGAATGTATTTTCGTTGTATTGTCTACTGAAAACTGGGATGGAAAACGTTCGTGTAACCCCGGCATATTACAATACGGATCCACAGACAGGCAAAATAACATGACGCAAACAAACAGATTTGTAAAAGTACCACCTCCTGTCATAATTATGAATATGTTTAGCTACAGCACTATGGATTGGGAGGAGAGAACAAAATCAGCACAATGTAACCGTAATACATTAATTTTCGACATCTTCATACATAATACATCAAATGCCAAATCATCAGTACTTTGTGTATCCACCATCCAGCATAACCTGTTCAAGCCTCCTAGGCAAGGCGCCGGGTAATGGTTTCCCATATTCCCTAAACTCCGTTGAACAGCGCTCTCTGATTCCGGTCATGACACCCACCCCATCCTCTGGTCATAAGGGCCCAGAGGTTTTCAGTAGGATTTAGGTCTGGGGAAATGGGCGGCAAGTCCATCGCAGTATGGATGGGGTTTTTATCTTGTAGTAAGTAGAAAAGTCCATGG
>NC_051410.1:2415513-2416652 GCF_015228065.2 Penaeus monodon
GAAATGATATGTTGACATTGATGCTGATAACAACAAGGTTAATGATAGTGATAATGTCAGCATCCATGTTGTCTGTCGCAGCCCTGACAGCGTAAGACCGGTGAGCTGCCGATGTGGAATATCATCGACTATGGTTCGCACAAATGGGTAACCTTAACACCAACATCAACTGGGCATTTTATCATATTACGTAAATGATAACACATAACGTGAATTACACTGTCATTCCGAAGTCTTACCTGCTGTCACCGTTCAGATTTATTATTGCCATTAGTATAACGTTGTATATTATTTATAAATACAATTTAGTATCCCACACTAACGAGAGTGAACGGGTTCGACTGTTTCGAAACACGATCCGAATAAGACCTCGGCCATCACAGCCACGCAGGGATACCAACCGAACATATGACCATCCCTGGGTAATTTCTCAGAATATTTCGCCTTGTTTAACAAATCATAGGGCACATCTGGGAAGATAGTTGTGCCCCTCACTGTACACAGCCATAGTAAGGATATGGCGGAGTTATAGCATGGTTATAGTATTTCTTGACTGAGCTGTTTAACTCTTATCGCACTAAACCCTAGAGCATCGCTAGTATAAGTAGAGCTGTTTATTCACTGTAAATATTCGCTCTTAAATGTATGGAGTGTCAAGTCGAAAACATTATGCATTTTTTCTTAACGTATATATTATTTTGTTTGATCAGTTTTTACAGTTTAATTAAATTATGTTTGCTGGTAGTTTCTTTCATTTGTTAAGGATCAACAGAAAGAATGTTATTTTATTTGAAGAGATTAAGTTTACAAAGAGTAAACACCCATTGTTGATGAATAAACTTTTCTCTCAGAGTTTGTGCTTTATATAAATGTTTTTTTAAGATGCTAATCAAAGAGCATGGAATTGTGTACGAATGTTAATGTTTTTATATATTAAGGTACTATCAACATACATATATTTTGGTTGATGCTTATATTTTTGAAACTGAGTAATGTTAAATACGTGTAGAAATCTGTATGTATACTGAAGGTAATTTTAGAATTGGAATCAGTTATTGTTTGAGGCCTGTTTGTTTTTATGTTTGTATTTCTCTTCGGCATAATGGAATGATTACAACAAGCCAAAAGCTTTACGAAGG
>NC_051410.1:2418096-2418289 GCF_015228065.2 Penaeus monodon
ATTAGCGAGATGGCGGACACACATGAACACATGAGTGCGCTGGAGTGGCAGGGAAGCAGGCAATCGAGTGGTTAGCTTTCCTTCCTGGTTTCCGGGGGCCTTCTGCGCTGGAATCTCTTTGGTCACTGCCTCTTTCACGGTGAGATTAGATTATATATATTCTTTAGACATGTAAATATAGATTTTATGTATA
>NC_051410.1:2418468-2419090 GCF_015228065.2 Penaeus monodon
CGACAAGCTGGGACTGACAGAGTTTGTCATGTTAACCATAATTCATGAAATATTGCTGAGAGACACAGTTCCCCTAAAGGATATAACCTTAATTGCATAAATGGTTATAGACCAGAAGATACTGACAAAGATAAGGCTAAAGGGTAAGATATAAGAATTTATATATTTCACATCAAGAAATATTAATGGAATGTCGTAAACAATTAACGAAATCAAATGATGAACTGGATATTGAAAGCGATGAAAAATCAGTAATGTGAATTATCATATCAAATGTTCACTGAAAAACAAGTGATAATTCTTTACATGCAATAAATCCATATTTGATATGTTTTAATGTAATGCACGAAATGAATGTTGTGCGGTGTGATAGTCAGCAATGAGTCATTTATAAAAGGCAGTAATGATGATGACGATATCAGTAACCGCGATGACGATTAATGATAATGATAACAGCGATGCTATTATCAATACTCTTGATAGCAGTGAGGTTAATGTTACGGTAGATTTCATCTTCAAGTTCGATTAACGTTGACTTAACTCTCAAACAGCAGGAATACAAGTTAGGAAGTATTTACACAAAGTTCCATTATCCTAAACTAACTCAGACCCACACACGTAA
>NC_051410.1:2419166-2419635 GCF_015228065.2 Penaeus monodon
GAAACAGTCTCCGAATACTGTATCCGATACGTGCTGTCATTGGCTACCGTTCTCGCTCTGTGATTGGCTACAGTACGATGACGTCACGAAGCGCCATATTCGACCTGTGAAAACAAAACTTCAATCGAAACCCTTGTGATAATCTTCGAATTATTGTGTAAGAAGTACTGTAGAGTTACTTGAAGCAGTTATAAAACAAGCAATGGCTGGCATAAGGTGATAAAAAAAACAATGGATTGCAACAGAATACAATGAACACTAGTGGCTCCGGGATGTTGCAAAGGAAGGGGGCGGGGGTCTGTGCAATAAGGGAGCACTAATCACCAGAGTTACGGGAGTATGGGGGGAGAGATTTTTGATAATTCAGAGGCCTTGTGCAAGTTATTTGGAGCAAGCTGTAGCACTTCCATGGTTATTGATGCTTTAACTGAGATATCCTAATTCTCGTGGCTACAGTAAAGAAAAAAAA
>NC_051410.1:2419728-2419947 GCF_015228065.2 Penaeus monodon
ACATACATGACAATCAGCCGTAAATTGCAGGCACGTCTAATTTCAACTGGCATTTCATCCTCAGTTTTAGCAACGCCTCAATTATTCATATATTTCTGTATACTGCGCGTTGCCTATTGTGGGGGCGTAATATGGCATACTGTATATGTGTGTGTGTGGGGGGGGGGGGCTGAATCTGTCACTGATTATGACTCTCTTTATGATGGTTCCACCCGGTTG
>NC_051410.1:2420031-2420227 GCF_015228065.2 Penaeus monodon
CATGGATATTGTCACATAAAGGTCGGTGGCCACGGCATTAAAAAAAAAAAAAGTTTGGGAACCCTTGGTATATACGATATATATACGAATAAACGAAAAAAATACAATTTATTTTAAATAATTTAAAAGAAAGTGAAGGAGAATATTATTAAAGAAACAAGGTGATTTCGGAGAATTATATTGAGCTTCTACATTC
>NC_051410.1:2420679-2420937 GCF_015228065.2 Penaeus monodon
AAATTATTTACTTTTCCGGCGAGAGATTCAATCAATGTCCCTCATCTGCTTATATTATCATATCATTTCCTTACGAGTCTGCCATATTTTCCATTATGCCTTTTAATGATAGAACTAATGTAACTGTAATGTTGAATTAAGTCAATTCCCTGCGTTAATCCTCGTTTGGCTTAATTTTTCTCTCTTCTGAACAACTTTTTCAGACGTAATGTGTTTAACCCTCCTGCCCTGGTCTCTTTGGCGTTCATCGTTTGTGAA
>NC_051410.1:2423587-2424106 GCF_015228065.2 Penaeus monodon
TGTGAAGGGTTAAAGTGGTGGTTTCGTAGTTTGTTGGTCTGTCGTCGTCGGCAACCCACTTATGGTCTCTCACTTGCCTTCATGCAACTTCAAGTGAGTTTCATTTGTTAGATAAATATATTTACACGTGTAAATAAAATGTATGAATATTGAAATGTTATTTTGAATTGCATGTTAGATCTTTGTTTGTTAAAGAAAAGTGAAATGACATGAGGTGCATGTGAAGTGACATGTTAAATGAAAATTCATAATTTGACGTTGTTTTTATCATGCTGAAAGCGTTTCTTTTCAGCCTTTCTTTTTTTTAAATACTTAATAGATTCGAGGTCCGAGACCCTACCTGTTGCGTGCTGTGCCATGTCTATAACGGCTGTGTATTCCTTGATATATACTTATTTTCTACACTATCTGTATATTTGTTGAATATATTTTTGCATATATGTGAAAGTGTTTACCTTTTATTCATCAAGTAAAGTCAATCACCTCGCAGAATACAAAATAACGAACCATCAAGAAAAT
>NC_051410.1:2424616-2424723 GCF_015228065.2 Penaeus monodon
CATACTGTAAAAGGATTATATAACATATTTACCATGTATAATAAATTTGTATACTGTTATTGTGATATCGGATTTAAAAGTAATTACGGCATCATTAACCTAATTGT
>NC_051410.1:2425057-2425172 GCF_015228065.2 Penaeus monodon
GTTGGCTTGTTAATGAAAATATCAGGAACTTCAGAAATAAAAGCTTTTACATTGTCTTTTTGTTGTTCGCTCAAGACACATCCTCAATTAAAGATTCACTACTTGTTAATTCCAG
>NC_051410.1:2425942-2426235 GCF_015228065.2 Penaeus monodon
TAAAATTGGGAACCACTGATCTAAACCAATCATTTCATTCGAGAATTAAGTTTCTATCGCAATTAAAACAATATAAAGTTATTGTATCTTCTCGTTCGACGAAGCCCAGCGTCAAAATTCCTCTTCTAACCTCCTAATTCTAATCCTTTTCAAATTCTTCTAATCGCTCAAAAGATCTAAGCATCGCTCGACTGGCTTGCTAATCAATCCGCTTATATAATGTTTTTGACCCTCGTATATTTAGTCATTCTGGTCTCAGCAGGTGGTCGGGGGCGGCGTCAACATATGGCCCT
>NC_051410.1:2426850-2426985 GCF_015228065.2 Penaeus monodon
GCCTGAATTGTTGTTTATATTACCAAAGTTCCTGATTAACAGCACCTGGAATGTTGCAATTCATCGAGTTGCACGACACTGAAGTGACTTTGAGGGTGATTGGTCGATTTAACGTACTGTCGTGGGTGTAATTGC
>NC_051410.1:2427380-2427531 GCF_015228065.2 Penaeus monodon
TATCCCAAGTGAAAATTTTAAACGAACGAGACTTGTGATAAAACCCGCCTTACTTTACGAAGCTGAATACCAAAGGTAAGAAAAAGCAAGAAAAACACAAAAATAAAATAATAAAAATGAGGACGTTGAGATCGACACCACAGAGTTTCCT
>NC_051410.1:2427563-2427795 GCF_015228065.2 Penaeus monodon
TCCTCTGATGAGATGTGAGGGATGTGCAGGAGAGGATGTTGAATGAAGGTAGGACTACGGAGTTTTGCGTAACAGAGGAGGAGGGAATGTGACGCCTGGACAAAGAGAGTAATGAACGCGGAGGGGAAGGAACAAGGCGGATTGGAGAGCTTGTGTTAGGGGAGTCATGGATGAATGGGGGCGGGGGGGGGGGGCAAGGGAGATGGATGTGACACGCAAAGGCAAAGGCTTC
>NC_051410.1:2428329-2428710 GCF_015228065.2 Penaeus monodon
GACGGATCTTTTTGTGAGCTAGTTATCTGCTATGATATTTCAGCGTTATCCAGTGCACAATTTTTAACCCGTTATAGTTGATGAGTCTGTCAGTGGATTCGCTTGTGACGTCATATACCCGGTTGCTGCTCCTATTAAATTCTCCCCTCATTTTCCCCTTGTTTGTATTGCTCATATTTTTTTGCAAAAGATACAACCGAGAGATAGGATGGGAAGAGGAATAGAAATAGTTATTGTTTTAATGTTAGTAACAGTAATAGCATCATCAACGTTATTAACATGTTCATCATCCTTTATTAATGTTGGTAATATATGTACATCATTATTTTTTATCATTTATTTACAGTTTTAATTTCATTTGAGTATTACTACCATATAAGT
>NC_051410.1:2429052-2429531 GCF_015228065.2 Penaeus monodon
GTAATAATTACAATATCCATCCTGCGATTCGATCCCTAACTGATAACCTACTATCAACCTCTGTTAAAAAACGTAAACGAAATCCAACCGAACTGAATTCCCTTCCCTCAACCTAACAAGATCCACCCATAAAGAACCAGAAAGCAAATAAATGAGAATCACACGCAAGCCATTAATCACAAACTTATATCTACGCCACACATGCACATAATCATAGCTCTATGTCTCCATCAACGTGGAAATACAATGAACAGTTTCAGTCCCACAATAATCATGGATGTCTCCTTGTTCCTTCTTTTCGCACACAGTTTGGTTTTGAGAATCTCTTATTCGTCAATGATGCTTCGTTGCCTTTTTTCTTGTTCGTTAAATATACTCGGTTGCCTTTAACGATACTTGGTTGATTTTTGTCTTGGGATTGTCGACGGTGCTCACATTTTTGCGTTAAATTGCTCTTATAACGTTCCCAATAAAGTAAT
>NC_051410.1:2430377-2430975 GCF_015228065.2 Penaeus monodon
CATGTGCGTATATATTTGACTGTTATTTGGTCTACACGGTATAATCAATCTCAAACATCCACACGCGTTCATTACTTATACAATTCACCTGCACGATCCATCACAAACACAGGGAAATTCGAGAGTACCTTTGTCCAACAGCCTGGCAGAGCACAGAAGGGTTATCTTTATAGCAAACAGATGAATTTTGATGAAAGGCAGCTCTAGTCAGCCAAAGGATCGATACCACGATACCACGGGAACCATACCAGGGAAGTACCACACCAAGAGACGCTTCCTGAACAGAGGTATCGTGGAAATGCCCTTGTGATTTGGGGTGGTATCTTAGTGTGGTGAGTGAGGGTGGACGGATACCACTAACTCTGCTTTAATTACGTCTGAAACAAGGATGGTATCTTAATGTGGTAAGTGAGAGTGGATGGATACCAATGAGTGTCTTAATTAAGTCTCACACATGGATTTGCTAGGCTTGTAAACAGACTAAAGTGGTCATAATGCCGAACGGTTTAATTAGATATTCGAACTGCATATAATTACTTCGTGTTTGTGATTATGGTTGTGTATTATGAATGGCTTCCTTTCATGGGATTCATTTTCG
>NC_051410.1:2431000-2431093 GCF_015228065.2 Penaeus monodon
GCCTATTTTTCGTGAAGTATAAATGGAGTGTCAAAGGTTTTTATGCTGCATTTTGTAACCTTCTTGACTTCTATATGTCGGATTCAGGCTGCG
>NC_051410.1:2431365-2431630 GCF_015228065.2 Penaeus monodon
CTCGCAGAGTAAATTTGAATATTAACCGACTCACTCATATAGTAATCAAGCATGCGTAATTTGGAGCACAAACCCATCTCATATACAAAAAAGTAATTATTTACGTGAAGGAAAATATTTTACAAAATTAGATTATCTGAACTTATGAGAGAACGTTTGTCGTCCGGTTATTTACTAGGATGGGACGGAGGAGCTAGCACCACGATTGGCTATTTATATAAAATCATTAGTATGATATAAAAAGACGAACCAGTAGTCATCAAGT
>NC_051410.1:2431773-2432184 GCF_015228065.2 Penaeus monodon
GTGGAGGAGGAATCAGTAGTCATCAAGTTAGTTTTTTGTGGGAGGAGGGGAGGGGGGGGGCAGGAATTACCAAGGTTATTCATAAATGGAACGGAATACTAAAGAGCAGGGTGTTTTAAGCATTTTAAAAGTAATCACCAATGTGTTGTTTTTTTATGTCACGACAATTGACAAAATAGACTACTTATTAGGATGGAATAAATAAAGCAGGATAAAATAATCAGGATAGATTGTCTTAAATTAAAGATCTGCTATTACTAAAGCATATTCTTTATCACAAATAAACGTGTAGGTAGTTACAGTTGGTCCCACATGCAAGAGGATGTAAAGAAGCATGTAAGTAGAGATATGATGCAGTAGGATGACCAGTTAACTTTCCGTCTAGACTTTGACCTCAACACATGAATTAGG
>NC_051410.1:2432372-2432891 GCF_015228065.2 Penaeus monodon
TAAAGATATCGAGAGATACCACTACTCCCAGTTAAGTGAGTCAAGAGAGGCTGGCCGGGCGCGAATCCGGGGCCGTGCGATTGTGAATTTAAATTAAAAACGAGAAAAAACTCTCTCTGCACGCTGCTTGGAATAAAAGTAACGATGATAAGGAAAAACAAACAAACAAAAAAGTATGAATAGCGAGTTGCCAGGAAAGGACTATTATTAAGGAGAGATGATAAAGCATTTATATTTTTAATACCTATTGAGTTTTTTTCATTGATAGACCATTAAAAAGGTTTTCCCATTTCATTATGAAGAAGTATTAAAAGAAAAAAAATAGAATTCATATAAGATGAAATCCTGGCTGAAGAAAATATGTACAAAATGTCTATAGAAATATCTATCAAATCAACACGGTAGAACGTATATTAATTCTTATCAGAAAAGTACATTTTTCAAAAAGGTAAGTGAATTTATGTTTGAAATTCACGTTTGAAAATAATAATTACAGTAGCGTGACAGCTAATATTTTTA
>NC_051410.1:2432930-2433082 GCF_015228065.2 Penaeus monodon
GTCTTATTAGAAACTGAAGTATGCCTGCTTTGTTTGACTACATCCATTTATAACCCTGAAGCTATACATATTATCCTATTATTATCATAAGCACTGTATTGGAAGCATTATATTAAGCTCATTTAATCCATTTAAGCACAAGCATTGCAATA
>NC_051410.1:2433267-2433534 GCF_015228065.2 Penaeus monodon
CAATATGAACATCGGGCTATGAGTTATTTCAAGTATCGTAGACCTGTTGCTGTTTCTGCTACGTTGCTGCGTGTTACACTTGTTGCATTTTGACTCTACTCAACCATGCAGCCGTGTCTCGAAATTTTGTGATACAACACAATTGCATTTATTACGAATGTGGAAATAAAATACCTCAAATATGTGAACAAAACAAATACGTAATGTGAACAAATTGTTAAATTAGCATTTGAAATACGAAAAACATAGATGAAAATGAATAAGCCT
>NC_051410.1:2434161-2434418 GCF_015228065.2 Penaeus monodon
AGTAGATGGGTGTGTTATTTCTTTTTTTTCTTTCTTTTTCTTTTCACCTTTTTTCTTTTTTTTCTTTACTCTTTTTTTTCCTCTCACAGACATAAGATTGTGCTGAGTATCATTTCTCGGTAATTTTCCCAGTACTTTTGATGTGCAACTATGCGTCACAAATTAACGAATGATATGACGCGAATACCTCCGTTTGATGTTACTTTTAAGCAACAGTACCGTCACCTTTATTGGCGTTGCCGGCGAACTTAACTTAA
>NC_051410.1:2434471-2435047 GCF_015228065.2 Penaeus monodon
GACAATGAATTAGTTATCCTTTCTTTTATCACTGATCTTGTTAAAATTGTTAAAGAGATGACTTTGTTATAATTTTTCATGGCTGTTGTTGCAAGAATTTCAGTGCGTTGACCGTCCCTTTTTTTCTGTGAATAAATACTAGTCGCATTATAACCTTTGCAACATTACTGTCACTATCAACGTAACGATACTGTGTTAGCTGGCGAAACAACTCGTAAGCAAGTAACATACTGACACATTCATTATAAATTCAACACCACATTGAAAATAAAATATACACAACATTAGCATAATTCGGCTCGACATAAAAGAAAGAGCATCCTCTATTCAACACCAAACCGAGAGGGGGGGGGGGACCGAGAAATTAACTCCAAGAAACAAGGATCGTCATTTTTTTCCCGTCTACGCCACACATACCACGAAAATACACCACAGATGTATCACACACCGGCATAAGGGCAATATGAGATACCTCATTCCTTGCACATACCAACTGAGCATCATATAAGTCGTACCCCCCCCCCCACACACATGCAGAAAACAACAAGGAATTCGTCATTACATCGACCGAAAGTT
>NC_051410.1:2435309-2435427 GCF_015228065.2 Penaeus monodon
GCACTAACCTAGCGAGCGGAGTGTGTGGTGTCGAGGCTGTAAGTCACCGAGCGAGTTCAGGCGTATGGGTGGTGCTGCGACTCCGTTCACGGCACGACTGACGAGGGGCAACAGGTGG
>NC_051410.1:2435591-2436148 GCF_015228065.2 Penaeus monodon
ATTCCCCGCACTATACCTACTTCACAAGCGTTAAAAACCTTATTAACTTCTTTTTTCTCTATCTTTCTATTCCCTTCCTGCAGAATTGGTTTTCATTCACACACTATTGACCACATCAACTAGTATGTGTATTAGTGGGTCTTAGAGTGATGCTGAATTAGTGCACACTCGAACTTGTATGTCAAAAGCAAGTCTACTGTGCCATACCGAGGAGGAGGTATTTCAGTAAGGTTTTTCTATTGATAGTAACAAATCGATATGAGCGAGATTCCTCTTAGAGGCTGAATTACCAAAGAGAAGGAGGAGCTGGAAATATTTTGTGCAAGAAATTATTTTTTTCTATTATTTAGAAGTGGAGGGAGGGGGCAGCAAAATAGGGATAGAATGTAGAAAATTAATTATCTTTAGGGTGGCCTTATTTTAGAATCAGGCTGATTTTAGGCGACTTAGGAATTAACATTTAATATGATATATCGAAAAACCATTTTGCTAAAGCTGCTTTTATTACCGCTTTAATAATTTCGATAATGATTATGATAGTAATGATGATATACAAG
>NC_051410.1:2438029-2438246 GCF_015228065.2 Penaeus monodon
CGAAAAAAATGCTAGATATAAACTAACGAGCTGAACAGAATAGAAAAACGCAAAAAAATTTATCGTATTTCATTTTTATTTTGTACTTTTTTGAGCCGTAGCATTAAACTGGATACGCTAGTCTATCGAGGATTACGGCGAACCAGTTCCCTTTGTTTGTTTATCTAAAAAATAGAGAATGACAGCGCTGGCGATCATTCTACCATCAAATATGTCC
>NC_051410.1:2438270-2438582 GCF_015228065.2 Penaeus monodon
AGGCTGATAGATTCATATAGCGTATCAGTGGCTGAAATATCACGATAAGATTAAACTCATAGGGAAAATGGCATATTGCATTAGGATCGTATACTTTAACCCCCTATTAGGGCTTCACCGGCAGCAAGGAGGTTTCCCCTTTGACTTAGTCCTTGTTTGTTGACGCAACTGGTAAACCCAACTAATCCGTCAGATCTGCTGGTACACATGAAGGGATTAACTTGGCGAAAACAGGTTTGTGGATTTTTGACTCGGATTCTCTGGACTTTCTCGTACGCTTCTAACAGTACCTGTGTATTTTTTTAGGCATGA
>NC_051410.1:2438682-2439564 GCF_015228065.2 Penaeus monodon
CAGTTTTGGGATTGAAGGATCATCAACACGAAGGACAAGCTTGTTATATTTCATCCACAAGTGTTCTCCCTCTCGTAAGTTTTAGTAGTTTTGCGTGTAAGAAGCACAACCAGTTTTCATGCTAATCTCCTAACTTCTTATTTCTTCTCCAATTTGCAATGATACATTAGCGTTGCAAGGCTGTAGTTGTTCTACTTAAGAAGGCAATGGTTGTATTAGGAACGGAAGTTAAAGGAGATGACGTCAAGAGATGATTTTCACTGTAATCTGTAAGGAGAATATCGACTCGAATGTCACGTCAGGTGATTTTTAACGGTAATATCACTGGCGGATTTAGTGCCAATGTTAGATAAAAATATATATCCTTGTCATACAACTTATAAAGAGAGATAATGTTCTTGATAATGATTAAACTATAATAGCGTTAAGATCAATCACATCTACATGATCGGAAGTGAGTCCGTTGGGAGAAAAACTCTACGGTTATGGTACCCCACATTTCACTTACTCTCCAGCTTTCCGCTACGTCCCGACAACGCAGCTTGAAGAAAATGTCAGTTACCCGGAATTCATCCCTAACTAAAGAAAAGGCGTCTAAGAGATGACGAAACCGAACAGGGCTATTGGCAAAGTGAACATGTCACTGTCATCATACTGTAGACATGTATGTCATATACCTAACAACATCCACTAAGTAAATTCGTCAATTTACGAATAGTGCACTTGGACTCTGATGATATACTTACTATTTACAGGATACCGAAAATGTATGAATGCATGCATGAGTGTTTATTCCTGTTTGTTCCTAACGAAATGGATCGCCAGGCATCCACATAGTTTCAGAATGTGTTATGTGCTGAGAGTTAAGATTAACATTTATTA
>NC_051410.1:2440683-2441024 GCF_015228065.2 Penaeus monodon
TCATTTGGTTATACGTCTTTTAGTTATTTAGTGCCTGCATAACCAGTTGGATCCTGTTAATTGGTCTTTCAGCCCAACTAACAGGATCCAAGAGATGTGAAATTAATCTACCCCTTCTAGTGTACTCCAGAACATAATTGTACCAAGTTAGTGAGTAACTGCATAATGACTGGATCGTAATTGAAACTTTAACCGCGGCCGCCCAGGTAATTAGGGAGACAATTTAACTTAAACTTCTGTTTTTTTCGCTTCAAATTACGTAATGCTTTGAGGATCTTGAGGTGCTGTCGCCCCGAGAGACGTGTGATTACGCGAATCATTTTGAAAAGATAATTCTTACT
>NC_051410.1:2441055-2441346 GCF_015228065.2 Penaeus monodon
TCCAGTGGGGAGATTTTTCTCTGTGTACATTATAATGAGCATGGACACCCTTGTTAGAATTTGAAGAAAATATTCATGTTTAAAATTATCACCGATTCACTGTCGGTCATTGCCACATTTGATCCCTTTCCAAACATACAATTAAGCTTGACCACACCTGAGCATTTATCCAATTATAGATCAATTTGTCTTGTCTCGAATCGTTACAATAATTATCCAAAGGAAGGAAGGAAGGAGTTTGTAAATTCGAAGACTCGCGTGTGATTTCTTAAGCTCAGACTGTGAAGGAAG
>NC_051410.1:2441869-2442216 GCF_015228065.2 Penaeus monodon
TATCGGCATTTGTCAATCACTCGTTTTTGAGGAAAATTAAACACATCCCTACCGACCTCGTACCCAGGAAACGAACCAATATATATGAATAAAGAAAAGACAAATGCTAAGTTATACGGAATATCTGACGGAACCATTCTAACCTTTGAAATGCTAATACACCTGCCTCTCGATAGATGCCATAAAAGGAATCTATCTCCATCCTCCCACTCCTCCCCCCCCCCCAAAAAAAAAAAGACAAGCGAACCAAAAGATAAGGAGGTTTTCAATTTCCACACGAGAACTTCGACTTAAAAAAAAATCTGAAGAGTTTTTCGTGGTTCATTCAAAGTGGATGTGAAGGCCGA
>NC_051410.1:2442244-2442508 GCF_015228065.2 Penaeus monodon
ACCGTGACCTGGAGAGGGCTTAAGGAGAGATGATAATGCAAGAAAACATTAAAAGTTTTAAAAATTACGTTCTTTTTAAACTCACGTAGAAGCTTCTGAGTACCTTTTACCTTTAAGTTAGGGTTCAAGCTAACTAATACCTTCGCTTCATCAGCATAAGATCTTTAAACATCAGGGACTAGGAAAAATATACCCACACACCCCCGCCCCCCCATTTGAATACAGCAACAGGTGGGGAAACAGAGCAAAAATACAGGGAGAGAA
>NC_051410.1:2443220-2443380 GCF_015228065.2 Penaeus monodon
TGAAGATATTCAGTCTCATCGAACTGAGTACCAACTCTGGACATTCATCAAAGTAAGTAGCAACTGGAAAATTGCATGAGAAATTTCTTGAAGTAGTAAATTCGTAGAATCTCCTTTGTGATTTTCTCCGAATTTTGTGACCAAAAGATTGAAAGCAAAA
>NC_051410.1:2444502-2444592 GCF_015228065.2 Penaeus monodon
GCACAGGTATTAGGTGTTTACGTGAAGGCATATCTTACAAGCAAGAGTGAATGTTTGATTGATCTGTCCGGCGCTACCCTCTCCCCCCCC
>NC_051410.1:2445126-2445478 GCF_015228065.2 Penaeus monodon
CGGGGGGTGTGTGTTGGGCCCGGAGAGTGCATTTTGCGTACCGCAAACACCCACACATGTACTAATTTCCAGTTTCCTCGTATGTTCGTAATCGTAAAACAGCTGGAAATAATTGCAGAAAGGAAAAAGTAGATATTGCTTATTTCAATCCGGGGTAATCCAAGCGTATAAAATCGAATAAACCACACAAACGCAACATAAAGCATTTATAAGAGCAAAACAATATTGATGAGAGTTGAACGTAAAAAAGAGGTCGATGTGACGAACGAAAAGCGTGGAATACATCAGACTTTTCCATCATTTCCCATAAGATACGAATTCGACGCTAGAGCCATGACTTCGGCGTGTTTGG
>NC_051410.1:2445553-2445690 GCF_015228065.2 Penaeus monodon
GCAAAATTTAACTGAAGTGCAAACGTTTTTATGGTTAGAAATTGAATAAATTTCAGATATTTGATCCGAAGTCTAAACTCCCTATCGCATTCGCTAGTTTGCGGTAATGACGGGGGATGAATACTCTCGTAGTCATG
>NC_051410.1:2445820-2445984 GCF_015228065.2 Penaeus monodon
TCCGTACGGGGGGGCTTGCATCGAATTGGGCGGTGGGTGGGGCGTAGTGACTACACGGGGGGGGGGTCGCTTTTCCCGTGGTTTAGTTTTGACAGGACAAACAAGCCCGGAACGGTACCTCGAAAGGGTTTGAAGCTATTGTATTGAGCATAATTGAAAAACTG
>NC_051410.1:2447904-2448041 GCF_015228065.2 Penaeus monodon
GGTAATATCATAAACTGCTCTCATTTTCAAAAATTCACATGAAAAAGCGTTCCATTAATACATCAAAATTTACCGTCGCTTTTTCCAAGGATTAAGCTCGTTTTTTTTTTTCTGTTGAGAAATATTTTCTATTCACT
>NC_051410.1:2448125-2448272 GCF_015228065.2 Penaeus monodon
GACCCCATAAGTGAATAGAAAATATTTCAACAGAAAAAAAAAACGAGCTTAATCCTGGAAATGCGACGGTAATTCTGATGTATTAATGGAACGCTTTTCATGTGAATTTTTGAAAAATGAGAGCAGTTATGATATTACCGAGGGAGC
>NC_051410.1:2450093-2450273 GCF_015228065.2 Penaeus monodon
CAGTTTTTCAATTATGCTCAAGTACAATATGCATTCAGAACCAGCTTTCGAGGGTACCGTTCCAAGGGCTTGTTTGTCTCTGTCAGAACTCAACCACAGGAGAAGCGACCTCCCTCCCCGTGTAGTCAGCTACGCCCACACCCACCGCCCGAAGTCTCGATGCAAGCCCGCCCGTACGGA
>NC_051410.1:2450412-2450577 GCF_015228065.2 Penaeus monodon
TTTTGATTATTATTTTTTTTTCATGAGCTACGAGAGTAGTTCATAGCTCCCGTCATTACCGCAAACTATGCGAATGCGATGATGGAGTTTAGACTTCGGATCAAAATATCTGAAATTTATTCAATTTCTAACCATAACAACGTTTGCACTTCAGTTAAATTTTGC
>NC_051410.1:2450651-2450954 GCF_015228065.2 Penaeus monodon
CCAAACAACGCCGAAGTCATGGCTCTAGCGTCGCATTCGTATCATTATCGGTAATGATGGTAAGTCTGATGTATTCCACGCGTTCGATTCGTCACATCGACCTCTGTTTACGTTCAAGCTCTCATCAATATTGGTTTTGCTCTTATAAATGCTTTATGTTGCGTTGTGTGGGTTTATTCGATTTTATACGCTTGGATTATCCCGGATTGCAATAAGCAATATCTACGTTCCTTTCTGCAATTATTTCCAGCATGTTTACGATTACGAACATACGAGGAAACTGGAAATTAGTACATGTGTGGG
>NC_051410.1:2455122-2456719 GCF_015228065.2 Penaeus monodon
TTATCAGTATATTTAATCTAGCTAAGTAGACATTATTAGCCGAATATGCTGTTGATAGCTGTTGATAATTTTCAAAGCAAAGATGTTATTCAGGCGTTCAACGTAAGCTTCTGAAGCCCATTTTCCACTCCAAAAACAACAACAACAAGTATGACAAGAAAATGCAAATTATATGATTATGTTTTCTTTCGGGAGATGGAAAAAGATACGAAGAAAAATGAGAGGTGGATGCTATTTCTTCAATACGTATTCATGTAATGTAATAAAGCGCTTGTTTTTATGATGGTCGTTAACTTGCGTGTTCGTTTTCAGCTTCGTCATCTATGCTGTGATCTTGGGCGATGTGAAATACGATTGTAATAGCTCTAATTATGAAGAAAAATAGGAGTGTAATAGCTCTAATTATGAAGAAAAATAGGAGTGTAATAGCTCTAATTATGAAGAAAAATAGGGTATTACACGTTAATGTAAAAAAATCAACGGTCTTGGCGATATTAATGGTAATCTCAGTAGCGACAATGATGAATATTAAGAGAGTAGTAATGACAAATATAGTGCTAAAGCATAATCACAACAATGATGATAATAAAGAGAGCAATATTAATAAACAACCATTAAAATGGAAAGCAATAACATCCTGTTTCAACCAACACAGGAAGGAGGAATTTTTCGCAATTATCTCATACCTGAGTTTATCACATTCCCTCCAACAGCAAGACACCAACGCGGATAACAATCAATAACAACGCCCTATTTTCACAACCATTAAATAACACAGAAGAGACAAATTCTTCACAATTTCCTCTCCTTTTTATGAATGTATCGCACACCCTTTGATAACGTGACACGTAAAGGGAAGTCTGAAATGTGTTATTAGAACACTTTAAAGGCTCCTGAATTCTTGGCTCGAGTATCAGGGGGAATAGCAAGCCTTTCCTGACACCGTGGACGCCGGGGCTTCCTCTCAGTAAATGCTATCCCTGATAAAATGTAGGAAGATGAATGTTAAATTTGCATTATCTCTCGTGGTTGAATCTTCTTGGGTCCGATTTATAAAGGAAAGGAAGGAATATCGTGTTTATTTTTCTTATGCTTTTGATTCATTCGTGTCTCCTTTTTTGGCCAATGAGATTTTTGCAGTTTCGGTTGCTATGGTGATACTAAATGAACTGCCGTGATTGTCAAAGTGACGGAAGTTATATTTTTGAATCAAAGTCTGGGTTAATTTCGTTCATATTGTTGCTAATTTCATTAAAACAGAAAATACTTGTTGTGCTGAATTTACGTTTGTGTTGATATTCTTGTATCCTACATTGTAATAATACAACAACAGTAAAAATGATATGTTCTATTTCTCTATTTCACAATGCAGTCTTTTGATATCAGACAAATACTGCATCACTACTAGTTCATATGATTAATTCTTTTGCATTTGAACAAAAGCAAATCAGAAAGGGAATGATAGGCTTATATGTATCACGGTAAAGCGAATAATGAAAGAATCAATGATATTTTCTTTTGCTTTCCTTCCCCTTAAAATATCTTAACAAATGTAAAATTTCTTGCAATCCTTTTTTTCTTTCGTATGATTACCCAA
>NC_051410.1:2456760-2457247 GCF_015228065.2 Penaeus monodon
CATCATTTCTCCTCCCTCAACTCATATCCTGCATGTTGTCAGGAACCTCCTCCTCCTCTTCCTCCAACTTTTCTCTCTCTCTTTTCTCCTCTCTTTTTCGCCTCCTTCTCTTTTCTCCTTCCTCTTTTTTCTGCCACCTCTCTTTTTTCCTCCCTCTCTTTTCTCCTCTCTTTTCTCCTCTCTTTTTCGCCTCCTTCTTTCTTCTCCTCCCTCTCTTTTCTCCTTCCTCTCTTTTCTCCTCCCACCCTATTCTCCTCCCACCCTATTCTCCTCCTCCCCTTTTATCCTATCCCACACACAGCGACTATGTAATCCAGCAGTGTCTAATTCCTTCACTACGGGTCGAGGTGTAATATGAATACGCAACATGGGAGTCAGGCAATTTTACTGTGAGCAGTTTCCGGTTATTTCCAAGGGGAGTGATATAAGTGTGAAAAGAGACTAGGGTTCTTCAAAGGGTTGCAAGCTTGTTTTCGGTGAGTCGCTA
>NC_051410.1:2457534-2457856 GCF_015228065.2 Penaeus monodon
ATATACTCAGGAAAAAAATTGAAGATCCATAGTATAGTCTACTCTCCTTCTCTCTCGAAAATTCTTGAAAATTAATATAAAAAATCTAAATATTAGTTCTGCCTTTAATTCAATACACAGTGTACGGGTCAAATTTATAATTATGAGCCTTTTTTCGATGATTTCTTTGATAAAAAAAACGGGAATTTGTGATACTAATAAGCTGGCGTGAATCTCTTAGATATGCAACAGAGCTAAAACGTGAACCGAATAATCTTATAAATTGTTTGAACAAAATAAATCCATACTATAAAGGAAGAAAAAAAAAACACCAACACCAACA
>NC_051410.1:2457927-2458159 GCF_015228065.2 Penaeus monodon
TTGAACTAATACATAAAAATTCTTAATCGACTAAGAGCCGTTTGAATTACACTGAAAGTACAAGAACTGGCCACGCGCTGTATGCAAGAGTCCTTGGTCTAGTCTCTTTAAACTCGTTCGTAAGCTTCTGTTAGGTCAGCATTAATGTCAAATAACAAATAGGATGTGACAGGTTCTTCCTGTACCACGACAGTATTCGTGAACTGTTTGTGTTTACTTTATTGATGGTAAA
>NC_051410.1:2458493-2458617 GCF_015228065.2 Penaeus monodon
ATAAACAAGCTTAATCCTTGGAAATGCGACGGTAATTCTGATGTATTAATGGGAACGCTTTTTCATGTGAATTTTTGAAAAATGAGAGCAGTTTATGATATTACCGAGGGATGCAGCTGAAGCC
>NC_051410.1:2459284-2459413 GCF_015228065.2 Penaeus monodon
GGCACTCTTGCATGGCTTCAGCTGCATCCCTCGGTAATATCATAAACTTCTCTCATTTTTCAAAATTCACATGAAAAAGCGTTCCCATTAATACATCAGAATTACCGTCGCATTTCCAAGGATTAAGCT
>NC_051410.1:2459821-2460039 GCF_015228065.2 Penaeus monodon
AGTAAACACAAACAGTTCACGAATACTGTCGTGGTACAGGAAGAACCTGTCACATCCTATTTGTTATTTGACATTAATGCTGACCTAACAGAAGCTTACGAACGAGTTTAAAGAGACTAGACCAAGGACTCTTGCATACAGCGCGTGGCCAGTTCTTGTACTTTCAGTGTAATTCAAACGGCTCTTAGTCGATTAAGAATTTTTATGTATTAGTTCAA
>NC_051410.1:2460110-2460428 GCF_015228065.2 Penaeus monodon
TGTTGGTGTTGGTGTTTTTTTTTTTTTCCTTTATAGTATGGATTTATTTTGTTCAAACAATTTATAAGATTATTCGGTTCACGTTTTAGCTCTGTTGCATATCTAAGAGATTCACGCCAGCTTATTAGTATCACAAATTCCCGTTTTTTTTATCAAAGAAATCATCGAAAAAAGGCTCATAATTATAAATTTGACCCGTACACTGTGTATTGAATTAAAGGCAGAACTAATATTTAGATTTTTTATATTAATTTTCAAGAATTTTCGAGAGAGAAGGAGAGTAGACTATACTATGGATCTTCAATTTTTTTCCTGATG
>NC_051410.1:2460668-2462766 GCF_015228065.2 Penaeus monodon
TAGCGACCCACCGAAAACAAGCTTGCAACCCTTTGAAGAACCCTAGTCTCTTTTCACACTTATATCACTCCCCTTGGAAATAACCGGAAACTGCTCACAGTAAAATTGCCTGACTCCCATGTTGCGTATTCATATTACACCTCGACCCGTAGTGAAGGAATTAGACACTGCTGGATTACATAGTCGCTGTGTGTGGGATAGGATAAAAGGGGAGGAGGAGAATAGGGTGGGAGGAGAATAGGGTGGGAGGAGAAAAGAGAGGTGGCAGAAAAAAGAGGAAGGAGAAAAGAGAAGGAGGCGAAAAAGAGAGGAGAAAAGAGAGAGAGAAAAGTTGGAGGAAGAGGAGGAGGAGGTTCCTGACAACATGCAGGATATGAGTTGAGGGAGGAGAAATGATGGAGGGAAAGGGAGAGAGGGAGATGGAAGATGAAAGGGTGAATTGGGTAATCATACGAAAGAAAAAAAGGATTGCAAGAAATTTTACATTTGTTAAGATATTTTAAGGGGAAGGAAAGCAAAAGAAAATATCATTGATTCTTTCATTATTCGCTTTACCGTGATACATATAAGCCTATCATTCCCTTTCTGATTTGCTTTTGTTCAAATGCAAAAGAATTAATCATATGAACTAGTAGTGATGCAGTATTTGTCTGATATCAAAAGACTGCATTGTGAAATAGAGAAATAGAACATATCATTTTTACTGTTGTTGTATTATTACAATGTAGGATACAAGAATATCAACACAAACGTAAATTCAGCACAACAAGTATTTTCTGTTTTAATGAAATTAGCAACAATATGAACGAAATTAACCCAGACTTTGATTCAAAATATAACTTCCGTCACTTTGACAATCACGGCAGTTCATTTAGTATCACCATAGCAACCGAAACTGCAAAAATCTCATTGGCCAAAAAAGGAGACACGAATGAATCAAAAGCATAAGAAAAATAAACACGATATTCCTTCCTTTCCTTTATAAATCGGACCCAAGAAGATTCACCCACGAGAGATAATGCATATTTAAAATTCATCTTCCTACATTTTATCAGGGATAGCATTTACTGAGAGGAAGCCCCGCGTCCAGGGTGTCAGGAAAGGCTTGCTATTCCCCTGATACTCGAGCCAAGAATTCAGGAGCCTTTAAAGTGTTCTAATAACATTTCAGACTTCCCTTTACGTGTCCACGTTTTTCAAAGGGTGTGCGATACATTCATAAAAAAGGGGAGGAAATTGTGAAGAATTTGTCTCTTCTGTGTTATTTAAGGTTGTGAAAATAGGGCGTTGTTATTATTGTTTATCCGCGTTGGTGTCTTGCTGTTGGAGGGAATGTGATAAACTCAGGTATGAGATAATTGCGAAAATTCCTCCTTCCTGTGTTGGTTTTAAACAGGATGTTATTGCTTTCCATTTTAATGGTTGTTATTTAATATTGCTCTCTTTATTATCATCATTGTTGTGATTATGCTTTAGCACTATATTTGTCATTACTACTCTCTTAATATTCATCATTGTCGCTACTGAGATTACCATTATATCGCCAAAACCGTTGATTTTTTTACATTAACGTGTAATACCCTATTTTTCTTCATAATTAGAGCTATTACAATCCTATTTTTCTTCATAATTAGAGCTATTACACTCCTATTTTTCTTCATAATTAGAGCTATTACACTCCTATTTTTCTTCATAATTAGAGCTATTACACTCCTATTTTTCTTCATAATTAGAGCTATTACAATCGTATTTCACATCGCCCAAGATCACAGCATAGATGACGAAGCTGAAAACGAACACGCAAGTTAACGACCATCATAAAAACAAGCGCTTTATTACATTACATGAATACGTATTGAAGAAATAGCATCCACCTCTCATTTTTCTTCGTATCTTTTTCCATCTCCCGAAAGAAAACATAATCATATAATTTGCATTTTCTTGTCATACTTGTTGTTGTTGTTTTTGGAGTGGAAAATGGGCTTCAGAAGCTTACGTTGAACGCCTGAATAACATCTTTGCTTTGAAAATTATCAACAGCTATCAACAGCATATTCGGCTAATAATGTCTACTTAGCTAGATTAAATATACTGATAA
>NC_051410.1:2467797-2468520 GCF_015228065.2 Penaeus monodon
AAAAAAAAACCCCCTATTACCCCAAACCTAATTTTTTTTCTTAAAATTAGAGTATAAAACCCATTTTTTTTCATAATTAGAGTTTTCTTTTTTAAAAAAAAAACCCTCCTATTTTTTTTCATAATTAGAGCTATTCACCCTATTTTTTTTCAAAATTTAGAGCTATTCAATCGTATTTCACCCCCCCAAGATCACAGCATAGTGACGAAGCTGAAAACGAACACGCAAGTTAACGACCATCATAAAAAAAAGCGCTTTTTTAATCATGAATACGTATTGAAGAAATAGCACCCCCCTTTCCTTTTTTCTTCGTATTTTTTTCCTCCCCCGAAAGAAAACAAATCATATAATTTGCATTTTCTTGTCATCTTTTGTTGTTTTTTTTGGAGTGGAAAAGGGCTTCAAAGTTACTTTGAACCCCTGAATAACATTTTTGCTTTGAAAATTATCAACACTATCAACAGCAATTTTCGGCAAATAATGTCATTTAGCTGTTTAAAATATAGAAAAATTCTACTTAGCTAGCTCCCTTTTTTTAATCCTTTTATCGTCACATCTCAATCCTTTTTATCTATCTATTTTCCCATCTATTTACCCAACTAAAAGCCGATAGATCATTATCGAAAGCTAAATATTTCCAAATCTATCTTTGTCTTTTATCTACCTCTCGTCCGTTCATATAATTTATCCCTTTCAACTATTTTATAAACATCTCTAATCAGA
>NC_051410.1:2470363-2470485 GCF_015228065.2 Penaeus monodon
TCCCCATAGACGGGGGATTTCCCAACGCCATGGGGGAAACATGTAACGAAGCTGGAAAAACCCCCCAAAACGGGAAAGGGAAAAACAGTAGGCCGGGGTTTTGAACATGTTTTTGGTTTGTG
>NC_051410.1:2478115-2478434 GCF_015228065.2 Penaeus monodon
TATTTTATTGATAAGGTGATAATGGAGACGTCTAGTTTGTGCACTGTTTTTTTTTTTTTTACTATACACTTCAATAATGAAAACCTTGGTGTTTTGACGTCGAGAGTGAAATGTTATAAAGTCTTGATTCTTAAAGTCTAAAGTTTTTTTTTTATTCCCTATATTTCAATTCTATCGTAATGTTTATGCCTCTCCGTCATTTCTATTTATTTTTCATGCTGATTCTCGTTTACGTTATTTTCTTCGTCTGTTTCCCTTCCTCTCTCCTTATTTCCTCTACATTAATACTGAATCCCTTTAAATCACGAGAAGAGAAAAT
>NC_051410.1:2478697-2478864 GCF_015228065.2 Penaeus monodon
CATTTTTTTTTCACGAAAGTTAATGTCACGGAACTCTCGCATTTGATGTATAATGGGCCAATTACTGAAATAATCTAATGTGGTTCGCTGAATGACCTCTTTATGTGATCCAAAGGAATTTCAGAGAATACCCATTAAGATATAAATGTTGCAGTTGTGGGATCTGT
>NC_051410.1:2479585-2479736 GCF_015228065.2 Penaeus monodon
TCATTTCCAACTACCTCGACATTTCCCGCCAAATTTGAACCATCGCCCGCGAGGAACACAAAGAACAACCGGCCGATTCCTTCCCCAAAAGAACAAACAGGCCATTACAAGCAATCTACCAATTCGACCTTTTCTGCAATTACCGCAATAA
>NC_051410.1:2479772-2480237 GCF_015228065.2 Penaeus monodon
AAAAAAGATATATATATATTAACATCAAAGGCTATTAACATCATTTCTCCCCATCTCAAAGAAATATATATAATCAGGGGCTATTATTATCATTATTCCCGGGAAAGAGAGGTTGATGCCTGTTACAAAAAAAAGGACAAAATCGTAAGGTATAAAAGAGAGAAACCAATTATGTTTCTTTCATTACGGATCAGAAACGAGTTTGCGAAAGGCAGCGACTGTCTTCTTCGTTTCACTGAGCAATGTTGCTGTTTCTTCTTGCATGTTGCTACGGTCTGTTCTCTCTGGGTCTCCTTTTTGTGTTGCATGAGCTGGGGATGTGGAGATTGCATGTGGGTTTTGTGTTTGTGTGTGGGTGGATAGGGGGGGGGGGGAGTTGCCTGAGCGTGTGTGTGTGTGGGAGGGGGAGTTTTTTGTGTATGGGGGTGGGGGTATTTTTGTGTGTATGTGTGGGGCTGGGGTATT
>NC_051410.1:2480395-2480915 GCF_015228065.2 Penaeus monodon
TATGCGTCTGAAAATTAGATAGCACACCCCAAAGTGACTTAGAAACTTTCTACTGGTCATAAAACTGAAAAAAAAGACGTAGGTAAAGAAGTTATACTTGCAGTCTCCAGCCGTACAGCAGTATCTTTGCTATCTCATTTTCCCCGCGATGTAGAATAATAGTATTTTTTTCGTGTTTTACAGAAATCTGCATATATAGTGTTTTATTCATATAATTTGTTCCGTTTGTCGAGGCAGTCCACAAAATCAACGTCTTGTAGTTATATCAGTTAATCCCCACTATTATCTTTGAAGGATTTACGAATTACCTTTATCACGTCATATAATTAATTTCAAATGTTTTCACTGATATTACCTTTCAGGTATACTTACCGAGGGACACTTATTACCGAAGAATCAAACAGCCGCCTCTCATGCCGTGACGAACAAGCTTTTAGCAAAAATCTCCACCAAATATGTTGTTTGCCTTGTTGCAAACGACACGGGTGAGTTATATAACAAGCATTTAGGTTATTTGACA
>NC_051410.1:2480952-2481075 GCF_015228065.2 Penaeus monodon
GGGGGGGGGGGGTATTATGTTTTTCGTGAATTTTTTGGAAAGTTTATTTTGGGCCTAATCTCCGCATTGTTTATAAGAAAGTTTATAAGTTGTTTATTGTTTAAAAGTTATCGCTCCTTTTTA
>NC_051410.1:2481114-2481667 GCF_015228065.2 Penaeus monodon
ATGCCACGTTCAAGACTAACTCCTCATAACAGATCTCCCGCATCCTCATAACTCCATGATTTTATCCCGATGTACCCTCATAACATCATAATTTCGCCCAATATGTTCCCTCACAACCTTACAATCTCACTCGGCACGTACCCTCATAACCTCATAATCTCACCCTCATAACCTCGTCATCTTACCTTCATAATATCACACTCACAACCTCACAACTCCACCTTCACATCACAACCTCACCCTCACAACCACATAACCTCATCTTCACAACCTCACCTTCACAACCACATAACCACATAACCTCACCCTCACAACCACATAACCTCACCCTCACAACCTCACAACCACATAACCTCACCCTGACAACCTCACAACTCCCTCCAGCAGACTTCCCTCAGCTGAGTCGTGGAGGAGACGCCATCGCAGTGCAGAAGAGACGCGACGAGGGCGGTTTCCTGAGTGATTTGCACGCCCACCGCTACCAATACGGGGGCGCCACGCTCGTACTGCACGGCTCGGGGGCGTGGGCGCAGGGCGTCGTGGAGAAGGTCAG
>NC_051410.1:2485638-2485741 GCF_015228065.2 Penaeus monodon
ATATATACGATGGAAGATATATAAGTAGGAAGAAGGAAGATCAAATAATACAGATCAAAGCTAATAGTGAGTAATGAGAAACAGATACACGCGGAACCCATAA
>NC_051410.1:2485817-2485910 GCF_015228065.2 Penaeus monodon
CGCCTACCCCTATCCCTACCCCCCCACTCCTCCTCTGCTTCTTAAATTTTTATCAGGACTTTTACACACTAAGTCAGATGGTCTAAAACTGCC
>NC_051410.1:2486638-2486725 GCF_015228065.2 Penaeus monodon
TTATTAGTTAAAACTTGTTTCCGGCAGCAAGGACATTTCCCAGGAGCTTTTTCACACTTGTCAAAAACGCTGGAAGATATCGCAAGA
>NC_051410.1:2486748-2486814 GCF_015228065.2 Penaeus monodon
ACCGACACTGGCACTGAAGTTTAACGTCATTCGAGCAGCAGTGCCGGTCTTATAAAATGGCGATTT
>NC_051410.1:2487122-2487273 GCF_015228065.2 Penaeus monodon
TTGAGACTGAATGAAAATGAGAATTATTCAATTATATAGCAATTACAAATCATTACATAACACAAGTTACGTCATAGCATCACTGTTTGTTATCTAGAGTCTAGAGGAAGACTATCGTTCTTGTAACAATATTCCAGGACTCGTCTCTCAA
>NC_051410.1:2487706-2488273 GCF_015228065.2 Penaeus monodon
ATAACATCTCCTTTGTCCGTCCGCGGCATCAATCATCAATCATCAATCTTCATCTTTCCACTTATTCCATAATTCGTGCTTTATCCGTCTGTTACATCTTTATTGTCTTTTCTTCGTTTCTTCATCAGTAGTTTCAATATGAAGATTTCCTTTTTCTTTACTCTCCACAAAGGCCAATTTTAGTTATAGTATTTTATAGATAACAGTTCTCCAGATTCATTACGTTGTTTGTCGTTTCAGGCGTTAAATTTGAAATAGTTACTTTGTCTTAATTGTTAAAGCCTCCCTGCTTCCTTGCCCATTCAACTAAATCCATCCTATGTTGTAATTTCTCCCCCGAATATACTGCAACTACTACGCTATCAGCTTAATTCGGTCGGTTCTGTGACCGTCTACTATATTCCGTTTTTAGTTCAGTTGCTCCTTCACTTTCGTCTCACCACGTAAGGAAAACGGGTCTTATGAAGTAACACGCCCCTCTCTTCCCAGTTTCTTTATCTTTATATATCTGTCTCCCACGTTTATCATGTTTCTCTGTTCCCCATACCATATTCGAATTTCCCTTTC
>NC_051410.1:2488589-2489089 GCF_015228065.2 Penaeus monodon
CTGTAGTCTTCCTGGAAACAGCTTTTCACCATGACACGTGTAGACAATAAGCAATCCAGGTTCAGATGTTCCATCCGTGTTCGAAGCTTCTTTGTTCAACACGAGACAGTTCCCTTTTGTTCATCTCCCTATGTCACACATACTTCTGTATTTCACCATAACTGAACACGCCTAGGCTAATGTACATTGAATTATATATATGAATAAAATCCTCTAATTCTTCAGGCAAAAAACGCTCAATTTTTCTACATACCTAAAACGAACGGTATTCACTGTATCGAAAGATTTTGACACGTGGAGATTCGCGATGGGGAATGATCACTTTCGGGATGGCTGCGGAGTGGAAGCGAACCGAGAACCAAGCGAACTCGTGTTGTTAGTTTCACAGCGTTGTTTTGATTATAACTGGGAGTTTGTTGTTTACTCTGTCGGTCACTGTTGGATTTCCTTAATTCTGGCCTCTAGAATGGAAATGAATTATGCCTGTCATTGTTGGTGAG
>NC_051410.1:2489126-2489355 GCF_015228065.2 Penaeus monodon
GGGGGGGGAGGGGTGACGTATAAAATTGTTCGATGAATTTGTCAGAAGTTTTGGAAAAGCCATTCTTCCTCTCCCATTTCTTCAGAAGTTTTAATTAAATTTTGTTCGTGATACTCTTAGTAGTAAGGCCATTTTACTGTCTCAGGGAAAAAAAGTCAACTTTCACTCAATACCTGAGGGAAGGGCATTTTTTTTCGTCTGTCTCTCTGTCCCTTCTCTCCCTGGCTCC
>NC_051410.1:2489766-2490029 GCF_015228065.2 Penaeus monodon
TAACCGAGCGACACGACCTCACCCAGGCACTGACATTAGATCTGCTGACATCGAGGCAAACGTGGGTGTTGGTGACGACTGACGCTGTCGATCAGGAGTCGTACCTTGTGAACGAGGTCCTTCGCCACCAGAACAACCTGATCCTCGTCTCTCCTCTCTCCAGTCGAGGACGACCCGTCGGCACTCGAGGAGCAGGTTAGTTGAACGTAGTGATCTTATATTTACATTATTTATAATTATATTTGGAAGACCTTTCTCTCTGT
>NC_051410.1:2490305-2490519 GCF_015228065.2 Penaeus monodon
TTTTTCCGCTTATTTACATTTCGCCTATACTTTTAATTCTTTCTTGTAAATATATTTGTTTTACCTGTAGTCCTTTTATGATCTTCCCTCTTTCGCACTTTTGAGAGGAGAGATATACTTGTTAGAGAGGAAAATAAAGCTGATATTGAGAAATACGAGGTTTGAGAATACTTTATGGAAGGTCCGTTGCGCTGTTCAAGAGTATGAAACGTTT
>NC_051410.1:2490568-2490633 GCF_015228065.2 Penaeus monodon
GGATTTTCTCATTTTCCATTAGCCCTTGATTACGCTATCCATCTCTTTTGTCGTCTTTTACTTAT
>NC_051410.1:2490799-2491233 GCF_015228065.2 Penaeus monodon
TTTAATCAACTTTTTCCTTTATCATTTTTATGTCAACCTTCTTTCCTTCAGGTGATCCGTGCACAGTCTCCGTTTACCGCCTGCGCTACCTGCCGGTGGGCGTGGAATGGGCGTCGGCGGGTTGTGGGCGTGAGAGCGGCAACACTGAAATTGATCCGGATATTGCAGATGCTCAAACCTCTATGAACGAACATCAGCTGGAAGTCGGTATTGTTGATGTAAGATTTTTTCGAATTTTCTTTTTCGGTATTATTGTCTTTTATCTATGTTTTTACTTTTATTTATTTTTCTTTATTTTTTTATTGTTATTTATTTGTGATTTTCTTTTTTTTCACTTTTCTTCTTTTTTTTCTTTTCTATTTCTATTTGTGTTATTTTTTCTCTTTCTTCTTTTTATTAGTTTATTTTTTTTCTTTTCTCTCTTTCTTTTGTAC
>NC_051410.1:2492042-2492812 GCF_015228065.2 Penaeus monodon
AAAGCTTAACCCACCTTCCCCACCCCCACCCCCCCGTCAGTCACCGAGACTGCTCCTGCTGGCGGCTCCCGACGGGACGGTCCGCCTGTCGGGCTTCGGCGCCGAGGTCCTGGGCTTCCTGCAGCAGGCGCTCAACTTCACCTACGGCGTCTCCGTCGTCAAGGGGTACGGCACCCGCCTGCAGAATGGCTCCTGGAACGGTCTGGTGGGCGAAGTCAAGGAGAAGGTGGGTTGGGTCCTCGAGAAGGTGGGTTATGTCTTCGGGGAGGTGGGTTGGGTCTCCAAGGAGGTGGGTTATGTCTTCGAGACGGTGGGTCGTTGAGGAGACGGAGGTTTGGGTCTTCGAGACGGTGGGTTATATCGTCAGCGAGAGGATAAGGAGAAATCGGTCGCCGAGAACAAAGTGGATTATGTCATCGCCGAGAAGGTGGGTTGCGACATCAAACAGATAGGGTGCGCCTTCAGTTAATGTGGGTTTCTCCATCAAGAAAAAAAAAAACATGACTTACCCCATCAAGCAGTTAAGATAAGCTATCAGTAAGATGGGTCGCGCTGTCAAGGAGAAACCAGGTCGCGCTGTCGATGAGGAAACAGGTAACAGCGCGAAGTTAAAGTGTTTCGTCTCAAGTAATCAGTGAGCGTCGACAAAAACCCTTATTAATTGTAAATAAATAAGTAGATAAAACAACCGATGAACGAATTAAACGAGACACGTGAAAGTTGCAGAAAGAATATATACCCATGACGTTTCGTGTCGACTTAGTTTGCTC
>NC_051410.1:2493395-2493492 GCF_015228065.2 Penaeus monodon
TTTCCCGTTACGTGTGCCGTCGGTTGGGGGTTGGTAGTACTGGCGACACCCTGGCAATGCGTGTTGTTTACAGTTGGTAGGAGTGGTGTCAGTTTTC
>NC_051410.1:2493530-2494668 GCF_015228065.2 Penaeus monodon
TGTTATCCTATAAGAATATACAGAAACTGACATTCATGTTACTGTGTCCCAAAATGGCTGAAAATCCCTAGTAAGTCCATTTTATCTATGATGAATTACACAGATGGAGGATCCGGTTTGTGAAATTTATAGCCGAGTTTATAGCAATTGTTCAGTGTACATTTAGTCAGGGAAAGCCCTTGTCCACATAAATCATTGCAAGATGTACGATGCTGTCCGTTCAGAAATGTGCTATCTGGCAACTTTATTTCATGTTTTTTTTGTTTTTTTTACGTTTTTTTTTTTTTTTTTATTGACTTTTTCGTTTTTTTTATGGGGAAGACGCATAAAAAATATGGAACGACCCAATTATGGTTCTGAAAGACAGACTTTTATCATGCAGATTTCTAAAGTAACATTGCTTATGAGATAAAGCTCATATGATTAATAACCTAATTAATTATATAATAGTCCAAAACGCTTACGTCATTTCAGTTAATTTGATAAAAAAAAACTCTGGCTATGTGCTTAGCTTCGTGAAATCTAACACCTCTAGCCTTTTAAATGGACATTCTACAATTACATAGTCAGATTTTGAATAGCTGTAATGAAATAAAAATTAAAGGATGGAAAATAAATATGGGATAAAAATATAAAATTCATCTCTACTAACATTTTAGATTAGAATTTTGTTTCTCTTTAATGGTCTAATCTTTTAGAAAAGTAAAATGTCCTAGTTTCCTGCTAGGGAAAAGGGGGAGGGAAGGAAGAGAGGGAGGAGAGGAGGAAGAGAGGGAGGGAGGAGAGGAGTAAGAGAAGGAGGGAAGGAGGAGAGGAGGAAGAGAGGGAGGGAGGAGAGGAGGAAGAGAGGGAGGGAGGAGAGGAGTAAGAGAAGGAGGGAAGGAGGAGAGGAGGAAGAGAGGGAGGGAAGGAGGAAGAGAGGGAGGGAGGGAGGAGAGAGGAGGGAGGGAGGAGAGGGAGGGAGAGGAGGAGAGGGAGAGAGGAGGAGAGAGAGAGGGAGGAGAGGAGGAAGAGAGGGAGTGAAGGAGAAAGAGAGGGAGGGAGGAGAGGAGGAAGAGAGGGAGTGAAGAGAAAGAGAGGGAGGGAGGAGAGGAGGAAGAGAGGGAGGGAGGGAGGAGACGAACCAAACATGACCTGT
>NC_051410.1:2494714-2495066 GCF_015228065.2 Penaeus monodon
CGACATAACTGAAATATTTGTATTCACAATAAAAAGAGTCATAATAATAATTATAATAAAAAATGATGATACGAAAGTAATGAAGTGAAATCAGCCAAGTAGATTTAGGGTCCCTTGCAATATTCATCATTCCAACAGCACTGATCCACCGCAAACTCCACCCTCATTTTAGCTTTTGTGAAAATTGGAGCATTTGTCCTATAAAGGAAGAGTACCCGACTATTTTTAACTATGGGTTACTATTAACTTGTTCAGTGATTGTCAGTAAACACAATTTTCAGATGAAAGCCCCACCAAAAAATGAGCAGTCAATTCACTTTTTTAGATGATACACTATGCATGAAATGTATTT
>NC_051410.1:2495375-2496132 GCF_015228065.2 Penaeus monodon
ACTGCGTAATTATATACTCTCTGGGATTAAAAGAGCAAACAGGGGCAGAAGGAAGAGGAGGAGAGGAGGAAGAGAGGGAGGGAGGGAGGAGAAAGAGAGGGACGGAGGAAAGGAGGAAGAGAGGGAGGAGAGGAGGAAGAGAGGGAGGAGAGAGGAAGAGAGGGAAGGAGGGAGGAGAGGAGGAAGAGAGGGAGGAGAGGAGGAAGAGAGGGAAGGAGAGATGAAAGTGGATAGGAGAGAGGTAGAAATAAAAGAAGGACAAGAAGGGTGAGGAAGAATTATAGGAAGTAAAGAATGAGAGGTGAAAATGCGGAGCGATAGGAGAGGAAGGAGAGAAGAGAGGAAGATGAAATAAAGAAGGGGGGATGAAGAGTAAACGTAAATAAGGACAGAAGAGGAGAGGCAGGAGAGAAAGAGAAAGGAGAGGAGGATAAGGGAGAGTGAAACAGGGCTGGAGGAGGAAGGAGAAGGAACTAGGAGAAGCAATTAGCAAAAGGAGCAGGAACAGAAGGATGAGACGATTGGCAGGATAGAGAGGAGAGAAAAATAAGCGGGAACGGAATTCCGACGCATTCTCTTGTCAATTTTATCAACACAAAAGACCCCCCAAAAAAAATTATGCAAAATTATTACAAACCCAAGTCAGCTACCTTCATCCGATCCCCCCGCCCCACCCCCGACGCACCCCTACCTCTAAAAATCATTTCCTCTTTCAACAACACAAAATTGAAAATCACAGCGTGTTTTATACCCCCTT
>NC_051410.1:2496335-2496616 GCF_015228065.2 Penaeus monodon
GCTTCAAATAAGATTTTGAGAAAGGGTGGACACTTTTTTTTCTTAACTCGACTTCCTAATTCGCTAACTCATTTCCTGAATATTTATGTCAGTGGTTGTATAGTACAACGACAGGTCCCTTTATACATGGAGTTGGTTCAAGACTTCAAACTTACAATGGGGTCGATTAGACTACAATCCTGGCCTATACTCTGAGGGCGTTTAATTAACCAAGGTATGCGAACAGTCACTCGTTCATGTGTACTGTTACTCGTCCCAGTGCACAGTCACTTTAAGCTAAC
>NC_051410.1:2498419-2498544 GCF_015228065.2 Penaeus monodon
TGCCTTGATCGCTTCTGCTAACGAGAAGCACGCGGCGACTGCAGCCATTATCCTCTTTACCAAGCGGTTTAGACGCCCAGAGCGAATTGATCCTCCAAAATAAAATACAACAGACGACTGGTTTG
>NC_051410.1:2498874-2499291 GCF_015228065.2 Penaeus monodon
AAACAGACACGTAAGTCACCTGACACTACGTTAAAAAACTCCGTCTTGGAAAGGTAGAGTGCAGGAGGTCCACTAATTAAGAACTCGAGTCTCTAATGATTGTGTCAATCAAAGGAGATTTCGTTAATTTGTAAAACGATAAGGTAAAAAGAGAGAGAGAAAAAAAAAGGCGTCGCTGCAAACATATTGTCAATTTTGCTCTTTGTGCAAACTTCAATAGAAGTCATTGTAATTCGCCGCAAGCAAACACATACATGTAATTAAATGAGATATCGTTAGAATTTGATAAACAGAAATTGATAAAAATAAATAAATCTGTATCTAGGGTACAAAACAAGCAACAACAAAATTAGAAGAAAAAATATATATATTTGTATGCACTTAATTCCTATTCATAATTGATACTAGTATTGGTAT
>NC_051410.1:2499788-2500489 GCF_015228065.2 Penaeus monodon
TCTGATCTGCCTCCATTTCCCGACTTCAACCAGATTATTCCCGCGTAATAGGTCTCCCATTCCCGTCCAGCAGGAGTCTTAATGGAGATGAAGCTATCGAGGCAACACAACAAGCTGATGGGTTGCTGTGTCTGCCTCCGAACACGATACGAAAGGAGGGGGGAGGGAGAGGGCTGGGAAACCCCAAGTTATAAACGTGTTTGTCGTTTGGTATTGATGTTTTTGCGAAAGCCTGATTATATAAAGGTGTTGTTTTTAATCTATATTGTTGTTGTTTTTTTTCTAGCAAAAATCTGGTTTATAAGTGTATCTTTTTTATCAGTTTTCTCACGAAAACCGGATTTATAAGTGTAATCTTTTTTAAATCAATCTTCTCACGAAAACCTGCTTTATAAATGTTATTAGTTATCACTGCATATATTAACTAGCATTGATTACAGTTTGTGATTTTTGTATATTAATTATTATTTACTACAACTATGGAGCTTTGAGTTAGATGTTACTAATTAATGTTTTTTTTCGCATTGACTAATTGTTGTTATTGATTTTCTTCACGACGCTTACGGTTAAGGGCAGGCTATAAGCTCCTTGATATTAAAGAATCGTGTTCTGATGAAGGAATGTCTTATGCCCAAGACATTGCCATGTGATCACAGGATATTCCTATCTTTTATCTTTGTATTTCTTTCCACATACCGATT
>NC_051410.1:2500938-2501068 GCF_015228065.2 Penaeus monodon
AGTGTGTTCTGTTTGCATGCGCTGTAACTCCACGTCGCTTTATATTCTATAAAACTGTGAACGAGAAAGAATCGATCTCTCGAAGCAAAGTGAGTTCTGATGAAGTTTATACAACGGGAAGGTTTGGTTA
>NC_051410.1:2502167-2502369 GCF_015228065.2 Penaeus monodon
TGTCGCCTTCTCATCCGGGGTGGCCGTTTCACGGCCACGGACGTTTGCAGAATTGCAAATATGTGCGTGGGTTATGTGTGGTGGCCCACGCGGGGTGGACTGGTTCGTCCGGTAGCAGCTGCACGACACCCGAAGTGGAGCGGTGGCTGGACCAGGGCTGGCTCACCTACAGAGTCCCCGGTGGGGAACTTCCAAACGAGCA
>NC_051410.1:2502614-2502879 GCF_015228065.2 Penaeus monodon
CGCGCGCGCACGCGTGTGTGTGTTTGTCTCCCGTTTTAACGCATGCACACGCATCACCAGAAAGTGGAGCTGGGCCTGGCCGAGCTGAGCATCACCTACGAGAGGTCTCAGGTGGTGGACTTCACCGAGCACCTGGTGGAGTCGAGCGTCTTCTACGTGTTCCCGGCGAAGAGGCTGGAGAAGCCGGTCTTCGTGGTGTTCCTCGTCTTCACGCCCCTGGTAGGAGCCCCTCGGCCGCTCTCTTTCCTGGCTCGGTTCGCTGGAG
>NC_051410.1:2503292-2503531 GCF_015228065.2 Penaeus monodon
TTGCCAACTAGTTACCAACTCCGACACTTGAGCTGTTACAAGCGACGCGCCGCCCTCAGGTCTGGCTGGGCCTCGCCGGCATGCTCGTCGTCATGGGCGGCTCCCTGTACCTGTCTCACCGCCTCAGCGAAGGGCACGGGCCAGGCGCCCCGTCGCTCCTCGCCTGCACCGCCCACGCCTACAGGAGCATCGTCTATCAGAGTGAGTCTCCCGCCCTTGGGTTTGGCCACCGATATTCT
>NC_051410.1:2503764-2503960 GCF_015228065.2 Penaeus monodon
AGTAAAAAGAAATAAAAAGCTTCACAGATGATCAATAATCATAATTGTGTAAACCAGTGTTTCCCAACCTTAGCCTGGACTGGAGGCCTTAAATACGGATCATTTACTGTTAAACCCAATTTTCATGTTAGTTTACTTACATTATTTGTAGATTTATATTAGTAACACGACGAATTTCATTTTTTTTTTTAAACAG
>NC_051410.1:2503994-2504074 GCF_015228065.2 Penaeus monodon
CGAGACAAAGAATCTGTGTAGAGCAACGGTAAGAATTTTTTTTATTAATGTTTATTAACGTTAATTCTCTTGATAAAGAA
>NC_051410.1:2504100-2504313 GCF_015228065.2 Penaeus monodon
ACTAGTAGTAATGTACATAAAGTTGTTTATTAATATCATACTGATATTGTTATTTTTCTTACTAGAACAACGTAAAATTTTATTATATACCAGTGAGCATTAATTTCTTTTAAATTATTACCATTGGTTTAATGTTTTTATTACCATTTTATCATATCATATGTTCCTTCGCTGTTTTTTACCCAATATAGAAAAAAAAGAAAAACAACTCCT
>NC_051410.1:2504418-2504802 GCF_015228065.2 Penaeus monodon
GTGTTAAAAACAGTGCTATGGACTCAAGAATATTTGATATTAAATTATCTAATATTCAATAGGTGGTAATGATAAAAAAATATATATATGTTGGTTCCTCAAAAAGATTTGAAAATCAAGTTACAAATAATGGTAATGTTTTATTAAATATGAAAGTTAATCATTGCTAATGAGGAGAACTCCCTACCATAAAAATTCCAAATAATGATTAAAAAAAAAGATTATGCATCATTCTATTTAGATAATAAATGGAAATTATAAAACACTTGCAGAATATGTATTCCAAAGCTGTTTGTTTGTCTTTTTCATTAAAATATACCATGTGGCTTTTGCAGGCATGAAAGATTTAAAATGATATTGTAAGTTTTTTTTTTATTAAAGTTC
>NC_051410.1:2504904-2505207 GCF_015228065.2 Penaeus monodon
GTGAAGGTTTTACAAATGAAATCGTTTTGAAAATGTTAGGGATGTTTCTATTATTCATTGAAATAAGATAAGATGTAACTTTCCAGGTACAAAAAAGAACACTAACTGGTCATATAAAAATACAGAATCAATAGGGTAAGAGTTACGTGGAAGAAATCTTTTCAGTATATCTGTGGAATATGGTTCTCTCTACGTTCTTGTGATATTCTTACTAAAATTTGGATTATGAAAAAAAATAAAATAGAGATTTGGATTTTTATTCCGGGAAATCAGGGATGTTTATAAGATGTGAAAAAAGATAAC
>NC_051410.1:2505274-2505566 GCF_015228065.2 Penaeus monodon
GGTAAAGAAAAAGTGAAACAAGACCAGAACAGAATTTTTATCATTTCCCATCTTTTATTTACCTATCTATCTACTCTTTTACTCATCTGGTAATGTATAAGTGTGCAGGTACTCACCTGCATAAAGACAAATGCTGTATCCACATTTCCCTACACACACAGGTAGTTTAAACCCACAAGGCAGCGCTCCCCGGCTTGTTTACATCTCAGGCTTGGCTCTCGCTCTCATCCTCTATGCGGTCTATAAGTAAGTGGAAAATAATGAACTGGTTATTTCCAGATAGTTTGTTAAA
>NC_051410.1:2507072-2507301 GCF_015228065.2 Penaeus monodon
GCTAGATAGATATGTCTAAATCACTGCAGACGGAACAAAACATAACCAAGAGAACTATACACTGAATACCAGCAGCTTAGATCCTTTTCTTACACACTTCACCAAAATAGTACACACATAAAGACATAATTAACTGGAATTCACGTGCATTTCTCTCTCAAAACATAATTCAAATTCATTATACTTAGCTAGAAAATTAAAAAATACTGTGCAGTGAATAGCAAAAAAT
>NC_051410.1:2507567-2508016 GCF_015228065.2 Penaeus monodon
TCCGACCGCCGCCCCCCCCGGAGCGCAACCAGCCCACCTCCCGCCTCCCCCCCCCCCGGAGCGCAACCAGCCCACCTCCCGCCTCCCCCCCCCCCGGAGCGCAACCAGCCCACCTCCCGCCTCCCCCCCCCGGAGCGCAACCAGCCCACCTCCCGCCTCCCCCCGGAGCGCAACCAGCCCACCTCCCGCCTCCCCCCCCCCGGAGCGCAACCAGCCCACCTCCCGCCTCCCCCCTCCCCCGGAGCGCAACCAGCCCACCTCCCGCCTCCCCCTCCCCCCCGGAGCGCAACCACCCCACCTCCCGCCTCTCCCCCCCCAGCGGAAACCTGACGGCGTTCCTGTCCATCCCGCGCCTGCAGAAGTACCCGGCCACGTCCGAGGAAATGCTCGAGCAGGATTTCTCGCCGGTGCTCGTCAGGGGCTACGCGCAGTACGACTTCTTTCAGGTA
>NC_051410.1:2508874-2509168 GCF_015228065.2 Penaeus monodon
CATCCTTCACCTCTTCTTTATGCATCACATCGCATCCCATTCCATATATTTGTACTTATACAAGAATTTATAATGTATGATTTACATAAGTATTTCTCTATTACATTCTCTGTATAGAGGATTGAAACCCATTTAGTAAATACATTGCACGAGCATCAAAAGCCCTGTGTCTTTCCAGTACTTAAACACACACATTTATTAAGGTAATGTTATTCTGCTGAGTCATGAGGCACATTGTATATTGTTCATTACATATACGTACGTTTCCATCTATGTACAGTTAGAAAAAAAAAA
>NC_051410.1:2509315-2509436 GCF_015228065.2 Penaeus monodon
TTACTCTTCGCTGTGAAAGAGTTTCAATCTAGCGAAGTAGCTCACTCTACGTCTATTTATATGTAAAGGATACGGAAATATTATGATTGGATTCTAGCATTACGTAGCAGTGTTTTGAAAA
>NC_051410.1:2509698-2510549 GCF_015228065.2 Penaeus monodon
CCACTTGACTTTAACCTTTGACCTTTGACCCTGGGCAGTACTCTCCACTCAAGACGTACCAGGAGCTGTTCCGGAGGGCAGTGGACCGCGACAACATCTACCCCTTCGGCCGCGTGTCCCCCGAGGCTATCCTGAGGCGGTTCCGGACGGGCAAGGAGGTGGTCGTCAGTAAGCGTTTCGGAGGGATACGAGTGCACTTGTTTTTGTGCCTCGTCGGAAATCCTTTTTTGTTGTTGTTGTCTGTTTGTTTGTTTTGTTTTTGTTTGTTTTTTTTTGGTTCGTATTGTTTATTCGTCTTTTTTGTTGTTGTTTATTCGTCTTTTTTTGTTTATTCGTCTTTTTCCTTTTCTCTTTTTTCATTCATTAATTTTCTTTATTTCTTGCTCATTAGAATTTTTTTCCTTATTTTTTTTTATTAGAAAATTTTCTTTATGTATTGTTCAGTGGAATTTTTCCTATATATTTTGCTCATTAGAAAATTTTCTTTATCTTTTGTTCATTAGAATTTTTTATTAGTGTTTTATTCAACTGAAAAAGTTCTTTATTTTTTTGTTTTATTTATGTGATTATTTTTTTTCTCTGTCCATTCGTCAATTTTCTCTTTCTCTCTTCGTTTGTCACTTTTCCTTTTCGTTATCAATTCGTTACTTTATTGTTATTGTTCTTTTTTTTTTTTTTCTTTCTCTTTTCATTTTTCAGTTTTTCTTCACTTTGTTCTTTAGTTGCGTCTATACCGTTCTGCCAGTGTAAGGATTTTCTTGTTGATGTCAACTGTCATGCATTCGTCATGCAAATATCTCATATATGAAATTTGTTTTAACTGTTGTTCTCAGATTTTATCACCCTCTTTT
>NC_051410.1:2510808-2511180 GCF_015228065.2 Penaeus monodon
AGTGTCCTCCTCGAATCACTTACCACCACATGGAGCGGACGCACTTTTCCTTTCTTCTCATCGATCCTTCCAGATTCCCCTTTATTCTCCGGATCTTCCTCCATATCTTCACAAAGTAAGCTATGTGTATAAGTCGATGTCACGTCGCCTTGTAAATAGGTTCGAGGGAATGTTGTTGATCATTTCAATCAGTTATGATTATTGGTTTTATTTCTCAGTTGGAGTTATAAATGTAATTGATTTTTGCTGCAGTTACGGTTACGTTTATTATGACTACTTATTGTTAGTTGGAGTTACAAGGAGGGAACTGATGATCAGAAATATCATCACAGGAAAACTAGTGTTTGACTACAAATTTTATTTCCTATTATT
>NC_051410.1:2511967-2512193 GCF_015228065.2 Penaeus monodon
CCTCCTCCAGGCTGATGTGGCTCCGCGACATGGGCGTCCTGACGAAGGTGTCGCAGGACTACAACGCGATCCACTGCGCCACCAGAATGAGGGTGGACGGCTCCTCGCGCCCTCTCGGCCTCGCGGACATCCAGGGCGCCTTCCTCATCCTGCTGGCGGGCATCGCGCTCGCCGCCCTCTCACTCGCCCTCGAGCTCGCCGCCGCCAGGCTCAAGCTCCTCTGAAG
>NC_051410.1:2512305-2512391 GCF_015228065.2 Penaeus monodon
AGGCGCCTGGACGGACTCGCGACACGGACGAAGGCACGCGATTTGGAGTGTTTATCAACCTGGGGATAGAGATGCATGTAAATGTG
>NC_051410.1:2512606-2512884 GCF_015228065.2 Penaeus monodon
ACGTTTCGAGTAACTCAAACTTCCTCGTGAAGCGAGCTGGAAAAAAAATCCTTAATTTCAACCAAACAGTTTCACGTGACAGGCGTGAAAAAGTATGAATGAGGATAAAAAATTCATGTGATCTAATTATGTAATCAAAAAGTTTTATTCATATTTCTTGTGTTTTGTTGTTATTCTTTCTCATTTGTACCTTTTTAAAACGCCATTTTATTTCGTGTGATAAAACTATCACTGGATTATTTTTTAACGTTTGCTCCCGTCCAGTGACGTTTCAGCAG
>NC_051410.1:2513177-2513329 GCF_015228065.2 Penaeus monodon
TTTATATCTTTATTTTTATATTTTTTTATATTTTTATTTTTATATTTTTTTATATCATTATTTCTCTCAGTTATATAAAATTTTCCAAATTTGAATCAGTTATCAGTTTCGATTTTACTGACTGAAGAGGTATACATTCAGACACGAAACGT
>NC_051410.1:2515071-2515187 GCF_015228065.2 Penaeus monodon
TGTTTGCAACCAGATTCCACTGTATCTTCCTCACTGCTCCTTTTCAATCGACTCAACAGGCCTCGTTAGTGTCCTCAAGTCAGGATAACGAATTCGTAATCTGTATCGTTTTTTGG
>NC_051410.1:2515997-2516368 GCF_015228065.2 Penaeus monodon
TCTATTTCTATAATCATATTATACTATATCTCTAATATAATTCTATTTTATGATACATTTTCATATTCCTATATCATAATATCTCTATTCTATTATCTAATATTATCTTTTCTAATCTCTTACTATATTCTATATTAGTATTGTATATGACCGCGTTTTCTCGATTATTTCTTCCATTTTCAAACTTACCTACTTTTCTTCACTTGCTACCTATGTTTTTTTTATAATGGTAGAAATAAAGTTGTTTAACACGAAAAATAAGTTTGTTTTTTTTATTAATAGTTTTGTCATTCTGTGACGCTCAGAGCCTGCAGCATTCCTGTTAATTGCGTGACCTGTTGATGAATCTTACGTACGAAGAGATAGCGAGT
>NC_051410.1:2516434-2516637 GCF_015228065.2 Penaeus monodon
TGAACATCAGCGAATAACATTCGGATCAAAATCGACGAATTGTTTAAACGTGGATATCAATTTTGTGTTGAAAATAAATTATTTGGTAATTGCAGTGAACCTCTCTTATTTCAGCAGAACACTCTTTATTCATTTGAAAAGAAATCTTCCCAAAAGTTCGTCTACGTTATAGGTTCTGCTGTTGAATGAAACGTATATTGATT
>NC_051410.1:2517102-2517424 GCF_015228065.2 Penaeus monodon
TACTACGTTGAACTACGTTGAACCCCCGTAAAACTGAAAATAAATTATGTTTGAGTAATATAATCTTCTAGTAAAAGATCATTGTTCATATTTCCACCCGACTGTGTCAGCAAATCTTGATATATTAGTTCAGATACCTCACTTGGTTAATATGATTATTAGTATAGCTGTCAGTACCGTAGAAACTAATTGTAGAAACTAGAAATGTTATAGTTGATTGCAATATGGTCACGGCCTTAGCATAGCGCAGTGATATGACCATTTTGACCGAACAGAACTTGTTAAAATCAAGTTTGGATCAGAAAGGAATTATAACGGGTAC
>NC_051410.1:2517750-2518238 GCF_015228065.2 Penaeus monodon
AACATGGGGATATTTTTACAATGCAAGAGAATTCAGTGGTATTCCCATAGTCGGAGATTCACGTTGAAAACATTGCATCCTAAACATCACCAGAGAAGGGCAGGGAAACACACGGCTATCACAGAGCCACTTTATTCCTTTCATCGAGGTACATGAAGCAACATATATTAAGTTTTTATACATAACACCAGTCAGGTCACACAACCCTTGTCACGTCTCCAGTCACAAATAGAAACTGACCGTGGGTGGCTGGTCATCCCTTGCTTGAAATACTCAGAAGGAACATTAAAGTGATTTAATAAAGCTTGAGTTTTAACTTTGGTGTTTTGACGACGTTTCCATAGCTACGCATTCGGTTTTGCGTAATTCTGCGTAATTCTGGAGGTGAGGCGACGGAAGTGTATGTGGGATGTGCTTCTATTTTGATGCTATTAATCAAGGATTTTCAAAGATCAAAGTTAGCAAGCTAATGTTCGGTGGGTCGTCAT
>NC_051410.1:2518509-2518785 GCF_015228065.2 Penaeus monodon
ATTTCTCCTCCCCGAGAGACACTCGTCACCAGTCCGCCACTTACGCTCCTAATTACGCGCATCGAAGCCACACACGTCGCCAGCCCCACTCGCCGCCCGAAGAGTCTAAGCCACCGGGCATGCGAGACCCAGTGACTGCGCCGCTGCGAACTCAGTACATTTGAGGCGCAGAGGAAGGGGAGGTGGATGAGGGTGGGAGAGGTGACAGGGGGTGGGAGGGGGGGAGGTGGAATGGGGGAAGTGGAGGGCGAGCAAGAAGAGGGAGGGAGGGGAGTG
>NC_051410.1:2518864-2519008 GCF_015228065.2 Penaeus monodon
TATGAACGGAAAATTTAGGGGGATTTACGGGGGGGGGGGAGATTTTTTTGAGGGTATCAGGATTAAGGATAAAGCATTTGTGGCTGACGAGGGAATGTGCAAGTCATCGTCAGGCACGTCACCTTGTTAATGATTTTCTGAACT
>NC_051410.1:2519361-2519504 GCF_015228065.2 Penaeus monodon
GGAATGTTTGGTGCTTACTAAAGTTATATTTGTTTTGTTTGATGATATCTGGAAAGAAATTTTGTACAAAAATTCTAGGAAGTTTCATTAAAGCCCTGAACACACACGTTTCAAATGCATACTTATTATATAATAGATACTGA
>NC_051410.1:2519708-2520070 GCF_015228065.2 Penaeus monodon
TTGTTTTAGTACATGATTCGCCATTAACATACAGTGCACTATAATATACGACAAAACATTTTTTTATCTCTATACCTACATTTATTTCACAAGGAATGTACCCTGAGTGAGATCAACAGAAAACCGTATTAAATAATGTATCAAACTTAGCCATTTTCCCCACCCAAAAAAAAGTGTTTTATTCGTGATTAAATAAACGTTAGTTATCGGAACAACAATAGTATTATTATTTAAAGAAACACTGACACAACGTGTACACTAAGGAAAACAGTCACAGCAAGAAAGGAAAAAATTCATATCTTATTCTGGCTGTTTTCCTTTTCATTTGAAGAAACGTGTTTGAAATACTAGATCTATCCCGA
>NC_051410.1:2520222-2520524 GCF_015228065.2 Penaeus monodon
ATATTCATAAATTATTCGGATTAAGGAAGAAATAAGTCTTAATTACGGAACGATGCAGATAACTGATTAATTTCTTAATCAAGTGAATAATTTAAAAAAAAGGAAAGAATTTAAAACGTTTAAAAATTAAGTGATGCCCGAGACGGTTTATGAAATTACAAAAAATCTCTTCAAATCATTAATGTATTTTTCCTTGTGCATATCTTTTCATTCTCTCTCTCATCTTCTTACATCACACTTAATTCTTTCCCTGTTTATAAATGTAATTTAAGTATCGTATCACACGCACACACATATACAAA
>NC_051410.1:2520608-2520684 GCF_015228065.2 Penaeus monodon
ATCTGGTGAAATACTAAGATCAGAATGTTTGAAATAAGTATTTTTCAATTGCTTGAAAAGAACGAGATTTCAAATC
>NC_051410.1:2521725-2521859 GCF_015228065.2 Penaeus monodon
GCCCCTGTCATCCGCCTGCGCTCGCGTCCGGCCGTTTGTATTGCAATCCCGAGACTGGGCAACGAAGCGCAATATTTCCCCGCAACATCAATTCATAAGCGGAGGGAGTAGCAGCTTGAAATCTCTAACGCTTC
>NC_051410.1:2522588-2522826 GCF_015228065.2 Penaeus monodon
CCTAAGCATTTCCTTTTAAGCTCGGAAGCATTATGAACTTCAGCCTATTTTCTCGTATCTCTCTATTCCTTTTTCTTTTCTTTTCTTTTATGTCTACAGCCGAGGAACAAAGGCCTTTTAAGGAGAGATCGAAGAGGGAGACTCATTGCACAACATCGCCAATTGCCTCTGAAAGTTTCCATCGAGGTGCGTGTCTCGGCGGAAGATATTAACATCCTGGTCTTTTCCCTTGTTGGTG
>NC_051410.1:2523245-2523634 GCF_015228065.2 Penaeus monodon
TAACTACTCACGAAAAATAAAATGGTTGTAAACATTGAAATAAAACTGGATCCCTAGATTTAACATATAATTTTAGTATATATATAATAGTATATGATAATTTAGTATGTATATGATAATTATATAAGTATATAATTTAGTATATGATATGATATATGATATATGATAATTTAGTATGTATATGATAATTATATAAGTATATGATAATTTAGCATGTAATAAAATACATGATAATAATTTAACTGGATCCGTTTGATATGAAAAATATCTAAAACTGCACACCTTTAATAGACGGCTTTTGTACTTTTGTTTAAACACAAAACGAGCTCATGAAAGGGATATGATTGTGATAAATTCCTGATGAAAATGTTTCGGGTGAAATAATTATT
>NC_051410.1:2524996-2525285 GCF_015228065.2 Penaeus monodon
TACATGAAGCATATTCCCTCCCCGTTATGATAAACTTGGGCGCTCGCGAGGCAATATCAGCAGAAGTGTTATTGGATCTCGTCGAGCCCAAGCAGTGAGGGAAAGTTAGCTCTCATCATTTGCCATAAAACGTTAGCAGTCCGTTACGTATTTCTCAGCGTTATGTTTCATCTTGCATCTTCTGTTTATTTTTTGTTTAATTTTCTGTTTTTTTTCTGTTTATTTTTCTGTTATATTTCCCCTTTTTTCTTGTTCTTTTTCCTTTTTTTTCTTTTTTTTTCTTTTTTCA
>NC_051410.1:2525339-2525553 GCF_015228065.2 Penaeus monodon
TTCCTTTCTTATATTGGTCTCTCTTTATCTTTTCTAAATACCGAATCATTACTTATAATTACGTACAGCCTTTTTTATATACAGGATCCCTCTCCGATATATGCAATATTGCCCTTCCGCCAGCAGAGAAATTGCAACGAATTTCAGATGCAATATAAACATGTCAGCAAACTTAAGTGCCAAATAATTTCCAAACTTTTTTTTTTCATTATGA
>NC_051410.1:2526685-2526784 GCF_015228065.2 Penaeus monodon
TATTAGATATAAATATTTTCCACAAAAACAGAAGATTAAGAAGAAAACGATTATCTATCGACTTTCATGTCATCTTTTTCTCTCACGAGGAACATCGAG
>NC_051410.1:2527685-2527871 GCF_015228065.2 Penaeus monodon
TTTGTGTTTTTACTTGTTAATTAGATTGTCACTGTCACTATCTCTCTTTTTTCATATCTGTTGATTTTTTTTTTCAAAGATAGTTCATTAGAATCCTTTTCTTCTTCCATTTTTCTCTCTTTCTTATCGTTTATTTGTCCATTCCCTTTTTTTTATAGAGCCAAAGTACCAAAGCCTTTGTGTAAT
>NC_051410.1:2527896-2528102 GCF_015228065.2 Penaeus monodon
GTTTTTAACACTAAGACGAACCGGACATAGAAAACAACAGGTGGGGATTATACAGAAAAATACACACGTGGTATCAGCGCAAAGCCTCGCCTCATTAAAAGGAGAATAATTTTCACAAAAGTAAAAATTGTTTATAAACATATCCGCGACCCCTTTTGTCTGGATTATGACAACAAAATATTAGCTTATTTTTGTTATTTTGACGC
>NC_051410.1:2529443-2529602 GCF_015228065.2 Penaeus monodon
TTTTAATTAATGATCAGTGATTAAGTCAGTACAGATTAGATAAAAAAGAGAGAAAAAAAAAAGATATGATGACAGCATTGAAAAAAGTGACATATAAATACCTCTGCATGTTGATAACGATATGCTACAAGGATTTGGAGAAGATAAGCAGGGATTGAT
>NC_051410.1:2529656-2530568 GCF_015228065.2 Penaeus monodon
CCAGAATGCGGAAGAATACTTAACTAAATTGCTCGTCTTTATCGCCAGTGATAAGAGGCAACTTTCCTAACAGTATCAACTTTGCGAATTAGAACAACACTCGCTTTTTGACGGGATGTTTGCCATGACGAGAAGTTGACCATAACGAGGAATTTGCCATAACGGGAAGTTGACCATAACGAGAAATTTGCCATGACGAGAAGTTGACCATAACGAGAAATTTGCCACGACGAGAAGTTGACCATAACGAGGAATTTGCCATGACGGGAAGTTGACCATAACGAGAAATTTGCCACGACGAGAAGTTGACCATAACGAGGAATTTGCCATGACGAGAAGTTGACCATAACGAGAAATTTGTCATGACGAGAAGGTGACCATAACGAGAAATTTGCCATGACGAGAAGTTGACCATAACGAGAAATTTGCCATGACGAGAAGGTGACCATAACGAGAATTTGCCATGACGAGAAGTTGACCATAACGAGAAATTTGCCATGACGGATTGACCATAACGAAATTTGCCATGACGAAGGTTGACCATACGAGAAATTTGCCATGACGAAGGTGACCATAACGAAATTGCCATGACGAAGTTGACCATACGAAATTTGCCATGACGAGAAGGTGTACCATAACGAGAATTGTCATGACGAGAAGGTGACCATAACGAGAAATTTGCCATCACGAGAAGTTGAACCATAACGAGAAATTTGTCATGACGAGAAGGTGACCATAACGAGAAATTTGCCATGACGAGAAGGTGACCATAACGAGAAATTTGCCACGACGAAGGGGAATTATGTTTCATATACTTGTTGTCAGGTAGAGAGATGCCTCATAATCATTAATAAGGTGAATAATTCTTTTTTGGGATATGTATAGAGAGAGACAGATAGGTAGAAATAGATA
>NC_051410.1:2530777-2531069 GCF_015228065.2 Penaeus monodon
CCGTTGAGCGTTTGTTCGTCAGGTACAGAGAATCCTTCTGCTTCGTCAGAAAACTAAATGAAAATCAAGCAGAGAAAGGGAATTGTTTCAGACTGCAAAGCTCCGAAGTTCAGGTTAGTGGACATCTTAGCATTATATGGTTATCAATCCTCATCAACACTTTTTCAACATAAGTCAGTTGAAGCTAATTAATAATTTAATGAATTTATTGGTAAATGTGCATGCAATTTTGCGAACAAGGAACCAACAACTTTTTTATTATTTTTTAGTTATTCATTACTTTAAGCCATGG
>NC_051410.1:2531410-2531660 GCF_015228065.2 Penaeus monodon
CTGAACAGAAAGACATAAATTAATTCCAGCTGAGTGTAGACACTCACTCTTACACTTGCCGGGTTCTTGAGCACGTGAGGCGAGGATAAATATTTTCTGGTGTAGGGATCTTTTAATGTTAGAACTCAGAAAAAGCTAATTCAGACTTCCTGCTTCATAATTCAGGATGCTCTTTCCCTATCCTATGTAGGTAATACTCCTTGCCGTGTCTCGCAAACGTGGGAAACAGAACAGCGAAGGGAAGTGCAGG
>NC_051410.1:2531680-2532070 GCF_015228065.2 Penaeus monodon
CACGATAATGCCGACTGTCTTTTGTTTCCATTGCTTCTCCAGGGCATGGTGGACGAAAGCCGTACGATGCTAGAGGTTTAAGTCCGTGAAGGAGGTCTCAGATCATATCGTTAACCTCCCCTGAAGACGCGGTGCAATAAAATGACCTTTAGCATGGTATCCTCCTCTCCCCTTTGCTGTCTATGCTTACAGCTTGGTAAGCATGAACCTTCTAAGCAAAAGAACCTTACCTGTTTCCTGTCTGAGAAACCATCTCCCTGATAGTGGTTTATCACTCTTGTGTTAATATCATTTCATCTCTCATTCGGTTACCTCAAGGGTAAATACAGTCTAACAGTGAGTACACGTGCACCCAGTGTCAGGTTGAAGGCAATGTCACGATCGAAACAA
>NC_051410.1:2532158-2532563 GCF_015228065.2 Penaeus monodon
ATCGCGTCTGCTCAGAATATCCACCAGATTGAAATGTCACGTTTTAAATGGCCTTTATCGTGGCAGTGACTTCTTTTTAATCCTGAGCTGCGTCCCACTCGAAAAGTTTCCCCTCCACTTGCATAATGAGGATAACAAGTAACTCTTAAGGATGCTGTAAGATATATCGTCTTTCCCTCTATATCCGGGTGCTAAGTGATGTAATGGTAATCAGCGGAATGTACATTGTGCTGCCTATATCCCTCCCTCTACCTACGTGTGCTTAAGATTATACTAAGTATGTATTATCCATTCGTATTAGGGATCAGCTTAAGCTCTATATTTCATTGTTCAACAGCGTGACTACTTGATACATTGTTTTATAGCAAAATGTTGGGAGTAGGACACACACCTATGCGCCTATGA
>NC_051410.1:2532801-2532891 GCF_015228065.2 Penaeus monodon
GGCACGCTCCGGTGGTTACGCAGGATTTCAAAAGAAGATTTATATAACATGAGACTAACCTGATTACTTACGCTAATACTAACATACACA
>NC_051410.1:2533118-2533248 GCF_015228065.2 Penaeus monodon
CGGTGGTTACGCAGGATTTCAAAAGAAGATTTATATAACATGAGACTAACCTGATTACTTACGCTTGACCAGCACGTTTCTCTCCCTCTTCCTCGTTCTCAGATTCATTTCCTGACTTTATTATGTCGTC
>NC_051410.1:2534007-2534156 GCF_015228065.2 Penaeus monodon
TCTCCGTTTTCCATGGATCACACTTTCTGTGTCTGCGTGTGTGTTGCATTATTGCCAGGTCGCATTTCGGGTCCGTGGGGCCCGTTAGCCTTGGAAGGTTGTCCATACAGCGGAAGGAGCACCCTCCGCGTCTCAGCGGCTTTCTCGGG
>NC_051410.1:2534403-2534702 GCF_015228065.2 Penaeus monodon
AAATTGGGGAGGACACTCAGGCTTTGCTTATAATCAGCAAGTCTGTCGGTTATAAATCTGCTCAGCATAGCTAGATGCCAGGGGTTGCTTCCGAGGGTGGGAGAGACGAGTGGCGAAAAAAGGGCCTTTCCAGCTACGAAAAGTCACTTTCAAAATAGTCTGAAGGCAAGAGAAGGAAATGGAAGACCTATGATGCACAGCAAGGCCAGTGTCAGTGTTTATCTATAGGCGACGTAGGAATGACTGCCACTCTCGGTTGCCTGAACAACCGCACGCGACGCTGTTCCACACTCAGGGAC
>NC_051410.1:2534875-2535153 GCF_015228065.2 Penaeus monodon
CGCTACAGAATTATTGACATTAAACAAAAAATTGGCGTATTAAAAAATAATTTTCGTTTTCTCTGAATATTCACTTTACCTGACACGTTTTTCATTTTCTTTCGTTTATTTTTACAAAGCGAAATACGTATCACATTATAATAAACTAAGGTGTTCTTCCTCCAAAGTCGAAAAGATATATTATAGCAATGAGGAAAATCTAATTGCTATTATCATTATCAGCACTATGGTAATTACATCACTGCTATCAATAATGAACAATAAGGAGAATCTTGGGA
>NC_051410.1:2535180-2535385 GCF_015228065.2 Penaeus monodon
CGAGAGTCTCACGTGTAATTCTACAAGTCTAAATCTCTCTTTCATTCGTGGGATAAACTATATTTCATAATAGCATCAGGCGACACATAAGGTAAAATAGAAAGTGTCGATTGTATTCACAAAATGGTTAAATATGATGATATTAATGAAAATTAGTTCAGAATGTTTTATGCAGGAACGCCCTATTTTCTTGTCTTTATATTCT
>NC_051410.1:2535583-2535729 GCF_015228065.2 Penaeus monodon
CAAATATGCAGAAAGGCAGCAAAAGGTCACTCAGTTCTATGCGAAACGAAATCTGTATGTTGGTTCTGGTTGGCCATGTCGCTAGTCTTTTATTAAGTAATAAACAAATCGCTGGTTCGCATATTTGCCCGTATGACTAGTAAAAA
>NC_051410.1:2535935-2536197 GCF_015228065.2 Penaeus monodon
AGGTTATCGTAGACTACTTGATTTGGTCTCATCTTGACGCTGATTTTTTGCACCACAGTGTAACATCACAGAATGAGGACAATAACCAATAGAGAAGAGTTTAAGTTCGCTCTACGTATGCTGACCCTGAACGGTGCCATATCTGGAATAGGCGAAGCCAGTCTTGGCACCCCAGGCTGCATATTGGCACCTCCTGTCAGTAAATTTTGTCTATCCCCCTCCTGATTTATTGCATTTATTGAACAATGTTCTTGCTAGTTTA
>NC_051410.1:2536252-2537171 GCF_015228065.2 Penaeus monodon
ATGACTATCGTTTTAGTTTCAACCTTGAAAAAGACGTATAAATATTTCTGGTTGTTTGGTTCAAAAACAAGACATTAATTATAAGTAATATAATGACATTAGTAACAGGATATGTGTCAAAATGATAATGGTAATAAAAATGAAAACAGCGAAATACCAGCAAGAATAAATTTGCAACAATGCCAGACACAGCACCTATCCTCACAAAACAGTTGAAGAATATATACATATATATATTTTGCATTAATTCAAAAGCAGTTATTAATATTCTTCCCACTCGTAACCTCAGTGGATGTCGATGTAACTGGATAAAACAGCACATAAAATCATCTAAGATTATTTCATATTTGCTATGTATTCTTTGTAATTATCTCGATGCTTTTGTGGAGAATATTTTGCCTTCACATTTTCAGTCAAGGACAATGGAGGAAGAAGAAGAAATTCATAACAATCTTTAAAATTGTTGTATTTTATCAAATTCTCATTATATACACAATAAACTTACATCTGGAATGTTACCAGATTCTTATATACAGGTTCAAATACTGGATCTAAATGAACAATATATTCAATAATCTTATTCACATTGCTGTACCTCAAATACAAAAGAAATCTTAAATACCTTTTTTTAAGAACTATATAACAAAGAAAAAAAAAACGATTGCCCTTTATATTTGGTTAAGTATTTCAAACACTGTAATTATAAATATCTGAATTTACCTTTGATTATGGTTCCATACACAATATTTATTACACATTCCAATGTTGGGATAACAAACTACTATATTAGTTGAGTAACAATCACTGCATACACTTTACATCTCAATTGCTCCTTTCATCCCACTGAAACTGAAAATCCTTGTTAGTCCTGGCACCTAAAACTCAAAAGACTTCTAAAAGTTGTAACAAGAGAGAGATC
>NC_051410.1:2537282-2541215 GCF_015228065.2 Penaeus monodon
AATACTGACCCCCTTTCACCATTACACAAATTGAAGATTAAAAAATCAAATCCATACTGTTGGAGGCATCTTATAACGAAAAAAAAAAATTATTTCTCAGTTACCTAAGCTTCTCCACAAAGGTATTTCCCGTCACTGACTACTTATGCTCACAGGCGTTACTCCATCGCAATTCTGTCTTGTTGCCACCACTGGAGAATGTGATAATGGAAAAGCTTAACAAAAAGGAGTTTCTGTACATGTTTCTGCACTATTGTAATCATAAAGCCAACATTTATATGACAAAAGTTTATTGCTTCTTTCACTGAAAATCTGTAAGTACATCAGTGTCTTCTGAATGTGCTTTCCTTTTTTTTTCTTTTCAGTTTACAACGTACTCAACATAACACACACACTAAAAGGTTACCACTTGGAAGGATGTGAAATACTGTCCACTTCTCTCCTTTCTCCTCTCCTAACTGAGTGCCTGAGACGATATCACCTCCTTCATAGTTAGCGTTCTTCTGCGGTCCTTCTTCTTCTCCTCCTTCTCGTAGCGTTCCTTCTCCCTTTTCAGCTCGTCCAGAAGAGAGCCGGAGATGGCCAGGAGGCGGTAGCGCTGACGGAGGTTGCGAGCCCTGACGTGGGTGGACGAGATCTCCACAGTGAAGCTCCCGGGGAACCACCCTCGCTCCTGGTCCCGGATTCTCTCTCCCTGATACCAGCCTGGCGTTGGAGAGGAGATATTTATTAGATCAACTAAATCTATATCTAATGTTCAAATCTATGGAAATATTGAGAAATTAAACCTTGAATTGAAAACACTTATTGTTATAATAATCATTGAGTCTTTCATTACAGAATGTAAATCTGTGACTTAATCCTTGCTTAAGCAACATATCATTGAAAATACAAATAAACTTATATAAAAAGTTGTAGTCTTTCTCCAAATTTGTCAAAGGTATATATCAGTTCCATAGTCTGTTTGTCAAACAAAAGGCCAACCAGTTTATACTGTACCTATTTATATAAAAAAAAGGAAATTCCATTACTTTTACTATCATAATTGCATGCTTCATTAAATTACCCTTGTCAGATTCTGTCATTTTTCATTAGTAATTAAATCATGCAACTAGTCATAATGCAAAATTTGCATCACATATTTATAGTGCTGTTAGCATTACAATAATTATAATCCCTATTACTAATTAAATGTTACTGATCTCATTCTGGTCTTGTATCATGCAAGCGTGTGTTTGTGCAAATTGAAGCTTAAAGATGCATTTACCTATTTACCCCAGTATTTGCAATGATCTGCTTGTGTGCATGCATAGCTCTTAACATACATGAAAAAAGCATCAAGCACTTGCAAGCTTAAGCTCTCATCTTCTCACGCTTTCCTAAAAATATCATGCATAAAGAAAATAAAATCACTCAGACACATACAACAGAATATGAATTCAATCTTACACTGAAAAACACACAGTAAGGCAAGTGACATGATTATGGACTGAAGCATGTCTAATATCGAAGTTCCTTACCACGTCTACTCCAGTTTCTCTATTTCCTTTCTCCATAAGCATACACTACTCAGTGCACTTCCTTTTCAACATATTTTCAGAGCTGCTCCATTATTAAAACAGATCACCACATAAGCTGATTAAGTTGGAAAAACAGAAAAGGGAAGAAATTGGGGGGAAAATAATAGCAACATCCAAAACATGTATGCAATTCTGTCACTCAGATGTTCTATTGCAAAGACCTAAATGGGAACAGATTTCAAGCATACCCCAAGCTGGCTCTACTAACTTATGTACTGTAACTAAATAACACGGCACATTGACAGCACGCACATTACATTAGTGCAGTATACCAAACTACATGTGCTGAGTTACTTTGTGCAGATACACTTGGTCACATACAAAACACAGCATTATGTACGATCAGATGAAATAAACACTTCCATGACAGGAATGGAGTAAACAGAAAGAATGTTTGATTCCATTTTTCCAATAGTAGTGTTTTATTTTACCTGGTCATTCACAATAGTATATGAAACAGTCAACACTAAAACATTTCACTCATTGAATTCTTAATGTTCTCCATCTCAAAAACTATGACTTTTAAACACTATTTCTGTTTCACTGACCACCTTAAGTATCTTGATCAATTTCTCAAGAGAGATAATTTGATAATCTACAGTACAACTGACAATTGCCTTCAAGAAAGATGTACAGAGAAGTATATATAGCAACCAAACAGTAAATAATAAAATTACAAGAGAAAAAAAAAACTGCATTAAATCAGTTATGATACACAAGAGAAGGGTTGCCTTTCATTCACAGATGACACTGACAACTTTGGGGAGAATAAAAAACACGAAAAAGATTTTGTGAAGACAGTATTTCGAAGATCAACTCCTATTTTTACACAAAAATTCATTCCCAATACCAGTGCCAACACAGTAATCCACGGTCACTAACTCAACCTGTTCAACTCGATGGGCATCAGTTTGCACTCTTGTCTGCTAGGCCTCCACTGTTCTTGGGTGTCTGCTACCTAATGCCGGATGTATGTAAAAACCTTGAACTGAATGAAAAATGACTAATCAATTAAGGCCGACCTACATTCCTCTACAGACTCTTGCACATCCACAAAGAAAAAGCTTTTGCCATTTTCCTTCTAACATGAAAAAAGCCTAAGCAAAGTTCATGCACAACAGCACCTTGCAGGCTTTCCTTGGCAAAGCGCAATCAGGGCATTCCATGCATCAAATCATTTATTACTAATCATGAAGACAATTTTAAGATATAACACTCATCATTATAACAATATTTACATGCATCAATAGGTTAATTTGCAAAATCATGCTGGTTAATAGAACTAATGCATTAGATTATTCCATTTCTACGTTCCTCTGGTTACTCGCTTAGAAGTCAATCAATTCTAGAAATAACTATTACCGTCTCAAGTACAAAATTTGAAAGTCATCTCTGTTGAGCTACTGAAAAAAAAGTCAGTTCACATCTTTTGGAAAGTAAGAGCATAACCAATGCTAGTCCTCTAACTTGTCTCACATCAATATCAACACAAAAAAGGTTTAGAGTGATACACTGCTAAGCATTACTCACCATCTGCCATCTTCTTTAAAACATTAACAACATCAGATACTTCTAGAGAAAGTTCATCTGGCTGTTTGGCAACATATGGGTGAATTGCTTGCACCTACAAGAAGAAACAAAGACAAATTTTAATAATTTGATTTTTACTGATAAATCAATAAAAATCTATGGAGTATAAACACCAACATGATTATTTACTGTAGATTATTAATGATCAATGGGAATCAACACATTATAAACATGAAGATGATAATAAAATTAAATCAGTACATAAACTGTTTATAAATTAACATCTTTCAACATTCTAAATTTTTATGAAAATCCAATAGTATTTAACACATCTGTTTTCTCCCTTATCCATCCACTGTCCACTACTCTACTGTTTGATTCATCTATGCATCTATCCATCCATCATTCCCTCTTTCCCACATTCACCTCATCCCTCAATCACCCACTGATTGACCCACTCACTCACTAATTCATTCAATCACCCATCTATTCCCCCACCCACCCGTTACTCACTAAATCTACTCATCCATCCACCTATGTATCCACTCCCTTTTCCTATACTTATCCAAAAGCTTACCTGAGGGCAGTCCCACTCTTCGTATATCCTCTCGTCGGGGTTGTCCGAGCTCCTGGGCGTCACTGCTTCCACCCAGCGTGTTCTATCAGACTCCATTGGACAGGATACAACCTAATACAAAAAAAAAAATGAAAATAAATTTATTTTTCAGGCTAGTGCATCTTTCTTCCATAAAAATGCCAATTTATTATTCTAACCAAATCAATGCAAAATACCAATATCATACAAACAAAAAATTATAACAAA
>NC_051410.1:2541252-2542318 GCF_015228065.2 Penaeus monodon
CCATTTCAACAGTCTTGTTCTCATGGTTCTGCAACATTGTCAAAATAAGGAGGTTCTTGTGGCCGTCCAAAATGCGTCCTGGGAACTTGTCTGCAGCGTCCAGTTCCAGCACTTGTACCATGTTCCTCGAGCAGTAGTCCAGCACCATGTACTGGTCATCACTGTTGGGAATATCCATATTATTTCAACTGGTATGGTTTTAAAACTTGGGAAAAATACCATATGACCTAAGAAGTAAAAGCAAATAAAACTGGTACCTGTCAACTATGCCTACATCATATTCAGGGAGAAAAAAAACATTTTGGGTGATATGGAGAAAACAAATTAAATACATTAGTATACAGCAACACATATGCTTACCTCTTTTTCTTTGTAACTACTAGTAAGTCTGTGAAAAGGAAGAAATACAAGGTGTGTTTGGATATTCTCCTGCCAAAGGTGAGTTTGACATCGTTCTCTCTCCAAGTGAGTCTCGTCATTTCCCCTTTCTTCACAAGCCATCGGGACGCCGAGATGAGAGGAATGGCTTTCACCTCTCGGAAGTCCAACTGACGGGAAATGATGAGCATTTCTTCCATGCGCTCCATCTTCCTGGCTCCCTCATTGCATTCAGCTACAATCTGATGAGGCATTTTCAAATCATCAAGACAGATGTATCATATCAACCACATTTGCAGTCTTTCATCATTGGTAATTAAGAAAGAGGCAGAGTAGTGAACAAAGCCCAGTCTTCATAATGCACTTCCTAATTCTCCTCCAGAAAAATGATCTCCCTCACCTGACAGCAATCTACCAAAAACAATTAACTACAACCACTAAAAACAGACCACCTCGGGACTGACCTTCGTTAGAGTAGCTAGGGCTAGCTTACACTCATTCCATTCCGGAGTGCCATATTCCAGCCTGTGAAAAATGGCATCCACGAGCAAGGGCAGTCGTGTGATCCTCTGCATGGGGAGCATGAGGAAGGAGTGCATGGCAAGGGATTGGCACACTGGAGAACTTTCTAAGCGATTTAGCACCTCTAAGAACCTTGGATTATTTTCTCTGCAAAGGGAAACAAAGT
>NC_051410.1:2542496-2543174 GCF_015228065.2 Penaeus monodon
CTTGATATACAAGCTATTAAAAAGAATCAACTTCCCAACACATTGAGATTACACGGAAACACTAACCCTACTTTCAATGACAATAAAACGACATAATCACATATACTTACTTCAGTTCTTTTAGAATTCTATCTTGGTAGATTTGATTGGAGCAGTATTTGACATACGCTTGTGAGTGGTTATGAGCATGTTTCAGTATTATGTCTGAAAGTTTTGAGATTCTGACGGACTCCTGCCATCGTTTCTCCAAGTCGGCAAGGAGCATTTCAGAACATCTCTTCACTGGAAAAAGGAGGATAGAAAAATTACTCTAAATTGAATCTTCAAACATGACCTAAGAGAAAAAGCTATTTAGTTTTATATCTCCTCTTCTATAATTAACAAACTATGTACTCTAAAGCAAGTCTACATTTTATCAAAATCAATTTCAAAACATATATCATTACTTTCAAGGTCAGTAAAAAAAAATACTTTACTGCAAGGCATAATGTTCAGTTACTGTATATAAAAAAAAAATCTAAAAATAACAACTTCACAAAGAGAAACAAACCTCTCTATATGTAAAACAGAGTCACTTCCAAATAATGGCTAACTTTTACAATATATTGTACATAGTTTAGTTTACTGCACTATTTGTCACAAGGCTGTTAACAGAACAGCGATAAACAAAATGCACAC
>NC_051410.1:2543196-2545823 GCF_015228065.2 Penaeus monodon
CACTCACCTGGTAAAATATCAGAAAAGAGAATATGTCTCTCCCTTCTGGTAAGCACCGCATCTTCACCTTCGTCTACAGCAAACTCTGGGCACTGTACGAAATGTGTGACCAAGACGTTGAGACTCTTCAGGTAAGAGGCCTCGGAGGTAATCATCTCGAACATGGCCTCCTGCATCTTCTTCTCCTGGCTGTTGATTTGACCTGAAGTGTTTAAAGAGGACATGAGCTACAATCATTACTAAGAGAATGCCATGGATTTTATACAAGTGCCTAGAATGACACGAACTGTGTATTTACTGTGAGAAATGGGAAAGTTGTATATCAGTTTCTAGAAAACATATTGGCTTAATAGTGTCATACTAGGGAAATACGGTCAGTTACATAGATGTCCCTAGAAATTAATTATGAAGGACATGCACTATACATCAACATTATGAGAATCTAGTCAGCATTGTATGGATGGCTCTGGTGGAACTGTATCAAAATAAATATAAACAAAGAAACAAAACTAGTTGAAAAAAAAATATATATATATATAAAACAAATAAACATCCCAAAGTAACCTATGATACTATAAAAAAAAAAAAAAGAATTACTACCACAAGTTTCACTTACTTAAAATACCACTCTCTATGACTTCAGGCAGCTCACACCACAGGGTACGTCGTCCATCAGCTGGAGTTACAAGTTCCATTGCAGAAGGACGAGTTTGTAGTTTACCCGGTGGAGAATTATGATGTCCATCATTGATTACCTATTAGAGGGAACATTAATATTAACAAAAGAGAATCTTCAAAAGTTAAAATTTTAATAACTTTTATGCAACTCCCAACATCCTATAATCTGATTAAGCCTACCAAAGTAAATCAAAATGATTCAGTTTAAGAAATCTGCTTATTCATTCTAACAAAAGCTATCCTTAACTTTTCTGCAAAATAGTTCTAATTCTGTGTATCTAATAGCAGCATTATAGCTCATCTATCACATAAAATTATCTTAGATTTCTGAGTAACATCTCTAAAGAATTTTCCCTTAAACCAAAAAAAGTATTACCTCATAATCATCTTCTGAGGAGCAGTCTCCTTGATTCTGTGTTGCTCGCTCCAGCACCGTTGCAGTGTAAAACTGGTAGAGCGGCTCATCGGCAAAGTGTGAACTCACATACAGTGGCTCGTCTTGATTCAATGCATCACAGCTAAAGTCCAGGTAGCTATTATTATCCCCATCCACAAGACTAGAGGGCATGTGAAGAAGCACAGGATGCGATCTCCTGGAGGAGGACGAGGACGACTTGGCATTTGGTGGGGATTTGGCTGGGGTTCGTCGTGCAGGCAGAGGAGGAGGAGCTGAGGCAATGTCTGCAGGACGAATGTATCCTTCGCTTGACCCGTGGGACACGGCACTCACAACAGACGTGCGGGCCTGGGGCACATTTTGCATGATGGAGCTTGCTACCTCTAATCCTAAGGCTCTTTCATCCCCACTGGAGTCTCCACCACCATTAGACACTAGCGTACTCATGTCAATTGTGGCATATTTCACACTGTTTGGCCTCAATCCAGCATATCCACTGTCGTCTGGATGAATCAGAACAGGGACTGGAGAAGTGTCACTGCTCGAACATTCTGATGTTCTAAGGACTCTTCTCCCTGGAGGAGCTGTGGGTCCGGTAGAAAGCAGCTGATTCAGCTTGGATGCTACATTCGCCTTGCTAAGTTCCTCAGGTTCAGTTTCTGTGTTTCTTGAATCAACATGTTTCTCTGAAATGCAAAATTATTATGAAGCTGTTGCATGGTGTATAACTAACATACAACTTTATTATATATCTCTGGATTTTAAGAAATGCCACAAGTTTGTTCTTATGCTTTACAATAGGCAAAAGTTCCAACAAAACATAATAAGATTAGTGAACTCTTACCTTTTGGAGGTGGAGCTGGAGGTGCTGTACGTGGCCTTACTGGTCCACTACTACTAGAACCTATCGATCCCTTCTTACTATAGATACTAGAAACTGGTCGTTGCCTCGTTTGCATACTGGTATCACAAGAACTCTGCGTTGTGACAGATGCTATTGAAGGAGTGTTGGACTTCCTATATTCTTTCGTACTAGCGTTGGAGAGCACACTTTCCGAATCGGACCGGATGGTGCGCTGGGAAGCATCAGACATCTCCCCTGCATCCTGTCTCTCCGTTTCTATTGTGAGGGTAAGGTAGAACGTGGCCGATTCCTTCTTGGATGCTGGGGGTCCTGCTCGTGTTACCGAGGTCACCGAACCTGCCGAGGATTTTCGTCGGAAGTGGCTCTTGAAGGACCACTTTCTCTTATTATCTGCACTATTGGGGCTCAGATCACATGCCAGATCTGCAAAATTCAAGTTGTTATTATAAAAACAAACCTTTAAAATGAGAGAAAATACTTATCACTCCTATCCATCCTAAACCTAAACATCCAAAGGGTTTTTCAAAATCACATACTCTCTGTGCTTTTGATGTCGGAGGCGCTGAAAGTGCTCTTCTTTTTAATTCGGTTCAAGCCTGTTCTGACTTCATTCTTCGTTAGCGACCAGTTCCTCCTCAGTCTCCGCATGCCTAGGTTGGCTGCTTCAGCGATCTTGGTAATTCCATA
>NC_051410.1:2545874-2545973 GCF_015228065.2 Penaeus monodon
CGAGACTTCTGAACTCAGCGATTCAGGATGGTCCCTTGAGGTCTGAGATCCATCATCAAGGAACTGTGGGGGGGAAAATTATTTCCATGAGTCTTTAGG
>NC_051410.1:2546248-2546593 GCF_015228065.2 Penaeus monodon
TTACTCAGTCACAGTCGTATAAGTATCTCGTGTTGTAACCTCACTTCATTATCAAAAGGAACATCAAATTTTTCTCAACAATATCACATCCTCTCAAGTAGAATATTTAATCATAATATATTCAATTACATCCCTTCATTCACTCAACAGAAAAAGAAAAAAATCTCAACATTTGGCATGCTAGAACCTTCCCCCACCTTTAAAAAAAAGGCTATTTAAAGCAACTGACCAATAAGCTTTACAAAAAATAATAAGATATGTTTTAAAGAAAGATTTTAGTGTCTTTTCTCCGGCCTCACGAACCCCCCCCCCTCATCACTAATGCTGGGAGATGAGGCCCGAGAC
>NC_051410.1:2547143-2547335 GCF_015228065.2 Penaeus monodon
CCCCCCCCCCAGCCCATGCCCCTCGCACTCCCGACCCGACCCGACCCGACTCACCATCGCGGCTTCAGTGGAAAGAGTGACAAGGTTTCGAAGCATTTGACTGAATCACAGCTCGGTCTGTCCTTTCGAACAAGAACGAGTAATGTAGGTTGTTTATCTAACAAAGCTAAATTATGCAAGTTTCTTTGGGCT
>NC_051410.1:2547638-2548073 GCF_015228065.2 Penaeus monodon
AATGAAAAACTCACCTGAGGCCTCAAACGAGAGTAGGCTTCGTCCGAATCATCGGAATCAAAGGAATCGTCGAAGTCCTGGTCATCACTCCGCTGGAGGTGTTCGTCCTCTGCAGGGTTAATGACCTCGTATATGGCTTCATAATGACCTGTGGCGTTATCCTCATCCTCGGAATCTCCACCTGTGAAAATACGAACAATTAATATTCTTGCTTTTTTGCGGTTTTATTATTAAATTGAGTGTTGCTGCTTTGCGATTCCCGATTTTCAGATCTCAAAATCTGCTTGTATTTCATATAATCTGGTTTCTCCTACTGGTGATCGCATTGTTACATACCTTTAAAACCATTTCCAATTACAATATATCCTATATATCCTTTAAATATCTATTACAAAATCTCCCCAAAACGGACACTCATCCCTATCATTACTATTC
>NC_051410.1:2548097-2548351 GCF_015228065.2 Penaeus monodon
GCACATTCCTCCTGCACCTAATTATGTCATCATCCACACAACAACCACACACACTAAAACAGTAATTAAAACCAAAAACCCGAATGCAAAGGTTCATTCACCGTACACAAACCACCTCCTGATCCTCTCTCTATGCAATCACTCTCCATCACTCAGCCAGTCGACTCGTATAATCTCACATGAGGCTCTGGCCCTTCCGCGCAGGCTGTGTGAGGCCATTGTGTGCGGTGTGGGTAATGTAAACATGTTCCTGG
>NC_051410.1:2548672-2549062 GCF_015228065.2 Penaeus monodon
AAAAAAATGAAAAAGATGAAAGAAACTTAGAGAAGACACACTGATGCTTTTTGTCCAAGTTGTCTGAGAAATCTGTACCATACGTGTTTTCGTAAATTGTGGACTTAAACTATTCTATACCTTAATTGGGTTGTTCAGTGTTTGTGTCGCTAGGAACAATCCGCAGAGCTAATATAACGTTATATATCCTCGTATGACACTGAAATACTGTTAGGTATATATTGCAAATATTCCCTAGCCGTCTTCTGCATAAAGTATCACTTGGAAACAGCATTAAAGTGTCATGAAAAAACGCGCTTATCGCTGTACTTATAAGTACAGCGTTCAATGCTCATGAACTATTGCATTGATGCAAAGATTAGTACACATACTAACATACACATCTCACTC
>NC_051410.1:2549259-2550963 GCF_015228065.2 Penaeus monodon
CACCGCAAGATCCCAACCACAGAAACCGAGAGTTCCGAACGGGCGTCGTCTCATATCACTAATCATTCCACAAGAAGCAAACGCAAAATCCTCATCATCTCTAACCAAACATGAAGGTGCAACGTTCCCCGTGTATCCTGAGAGTGCCATTAAAAGCTTAAACACATGTCGTTTTCCTAACCCTCGCTGGCGTTCTATTACGAAGAAAGAAGCGCAATCATGCTCAAGCTGACCGCAAGCAGGAGGACTTTCTTAAAAAAAAAACAGAGACGTAACTTGATAGTGAACAAATCACCTTTGCGCGCGCCACAAGATAGAGATCCTGTGATGAGACTCGACTGTCACTACTTTTTATACTGTTTTTCGAATTGTGTACATTATATATATGGTAAACTTATGATTAAAAACGTTATGAGTCTATAAGAAAGAACAAAAAAATGCATGCAACAGCGAACAGGATACGGAAATCATGCGGTTTCCCAAGCCAACCTACGAAAACATGCACAGTACCACTTACCCCTTTCCCTGTAGACATGTAGATCATCTTACCCTACTTACGACGATTACTCGCGCCCCCGAGGAGTGCTTTCTGAACCACTTACCTAGGCTGCAGGCGCGAAACAACCGCACGTAGGTCATATGCACCTCACTAAAATACCATTACATCCCAACCATTCCAGCCCACGAGCCCGGACGCTACTGTACCTATTAAGGGACCACAGCAGCGGCGCCCCAAGTCATTACACGTCACACTCGCATGCGGGAGGCAGCCTTGGCGGTCCCGCACGCCGGAGCCAAGGTGGGAAGTGAACTCTCTACTTCCGCCTGGCCGCCGCCGCACGCACACAATGCACGCGGGCTCGGGAGCATCCGCTCGAGGATGTATGGAAGAATCCCCTTATGTTGTTATCATTCCCTCGGCAGGGGAGGAAGACGTCTTCACCCTGCGCTCGTCCGTGAAGGGCACGAGTCGCTGCCACGATCAATCAACCGCGGAAGACATGACTACATGACATGTCAATAAAATCATAATGACAGTAATACCAAAGCGTCGAGCCACGTCACCTTTTCGACGCCCCGAACCCTAGCCAAGGGACGCGAAAAGGGACGCCCCACCCACCTTCCACGTAGAGGCTGATTTCCTGGGCCTCGTTCTCGTCCCCCTCGTAGAAGATGCTCCTGATCTTGGCGCTCTCGTAGTAGAGGCTGCTGGAGGTGCTGGCCGTGGAGAGGAGGGAGGCGTTGTAGTAGCCAGGGGAGTAGGCGGCGTCGTAGGTGTTGGGTTCGCTCTGCCCCAGCAGGATAGTCGACGAGGAGCTCACGTACACTGCAAGCCACGACGCAAGCTCAAGCAAGCGAGTCGACCGAAGTCCGGCTCAAAGGACATCCTCAAATACACGTGTATATATATATCACAAAATATGCAGTGTTATATATCAAAAACTTGTTGGAATAAAGGAACGACTTTCGAAAGATGAGCCATGTTCTTTTCCCTTAACGAGTGAAGTGTTTGCCACAGTGACCTCATTGCAATTGTAAATTCACGTCGCTGAATGACCAAGAGCTCGAATACCTTTAATTACTTCTTTTTACGAATAATACTGTAAAGACGAGTGTCAGTTTCGTTGGCATTTCCGGCAGCAGACTGATGACCGCTGTTTCTCCTTGAATTCACGTGTGTGCGCGGAGGCGTGGCCAGGGGGT
>NC_051410.1:2551280-2551566 GCF_015228065.2 Penaeus monodon
GCGCGGTTTCTCTCTCACTGTTACGCTGTTGACTCTGTTGCAATGACCTCTCCTGCACTGCACTTGATTTCCGGGGTGGGTCGGTTGGCCCGGCTGGCTAACGCAGCAACAGGTAATCACAAAAGAGAATAGACAAACAGCCGACACAAAAACAGGTCTTTACATTACTCACAGCATGACAGGAAATATCGAGACTAAATTGCGGATTGGGTCTTCATCCAAAACAAGTTCATATTACGGTATCATAATTAAGAAATTTAAAACAAAGTATCTATCCTTTTTCAAA
>NC_051410.1:2551715-2551971 GCF_015228065.2 Penaeus monodon
AGTAGCCCTCTCTTTGCATTACACATTCCCCATCAAATTTCCTCGCGTCGCCGGGAGTGGCTCGCCGATCCGTGACAGACAGACGCCGAAGGTGTTCGAGCGCGGAGCTGAGGAATAACACGAGACGTCTCAAGGTCTTACTCGAAGCGCCGGAACCTTAGAGACGCGAAGAAAAGACGCTTGTTAACGCTTCTTCTCTTGAATTTCCTTCTCTCTCTTTTTCTCTCTGTATATTTCCCTCCTTCGTAAAATCCAT
>NC_051410.1:2552447-2552648 GCF_015228065.2 Penaeus monodon
CTACGAAAATTATCCCGCAAGCCAACCGCTAATTCCGGCGACAGAGAACATCATACGCCGGTGCATCTCACGCCATGATTAGCGACTTGTCCGAATGTTGTATTTTTACTCATCAGGAGAAAACTGATTGTCTGGAGGCGAAGCCAAAGCCAGAACGCAATAATAAGAGAATGCGCAGGAAAGTAATTATCTTGGAGGAAT
>NC_051410.1:2552864-2553513 GCF_015228065.2 Penaeus monodon
TCGAAACCAAACGTAGCGCCAAAATGAGACCTCCATCTCCCGTGTTCTTCCCAGCGCCAAGCGAGAGCCTCCCTGCGTTCCAACATTCCCGATTCCCGCCTCCTCCCCCTCGAACTTTCCCGTCCGCCATGACTGCGCGCGACACCATAAAATCCCAAACGAAAATAAGTAAAACCGTTCGCCTACCGCACCCGCCGATGCCACCGCACACACGACCCATCCTCTCAACCCCTTTCGACCACACGCTCTCTAAGTCACTCTCTCTTCACTAATCTCCAACTTCACAAACCACTCTTCAACCATATCTATCTCCTTCCACCTTGCTATCCACCGCAATCGCGAAATCCACTTTTTTTTCGTCCATTCCTTAACCCTTCAATCATCTATCCTCTTTCAACTATCTATCTTTCTTCCGTCTATCCTCTCTCAGCCTTCTATCCTCCTCCACCTATCCTCTTTCAACCAACTATCCTCTTTTCCATCCATCTATCCCCCTCGGCGTTCTTTCTACCCATCTAAATCCACAATCGTCCAAAACCGCAGAACATTTCGAACGCGGAGGAGAACAGCTGAGACGCCGACACAGGACGCGGAGAAAACGCTTGGCCGTTCCACCTGGGGTCCCTCTGTCAGGATGTGGCAAAGGACG
>NC_051410.1:2553688-2553759 GCF_015228065.2 Penaeus monodon
CGCCGTGCAATCGGGGAGCAACAGCGCACCGGCCGCAATGGACTTCGAAGGCTGAGTCAGAACAGGATGTG
>NC_051410.1:2554321-2554407 GCF_015228065.2 Penaeus monodon
AAGTATCAAAATCTCTGATATCCATAAAAATCCCAGAAAAAAGTGACACTGAACACGTGTCACTTTTTCACCTTGAAATAAACACT
>NC_051410.1:2554554-2554807 GCF_015228065.2 Penaeus monodon
TCTTTTCTGCTTTGTTTTTTTGTGTGTCTTTCTTTTCGTTCTTTTTTTCTCTTTCTCTTTCTTTTCGTTCTTTTTTTCTCTTTCTCTTTCTTTTTCTTTTTTTCTTTCTTTCTTTCTTTTTGATCTCTCTTTCCTCTTCCTCTTTCTTTTCTTTTCTTTTTTCTTTTTTTACTGCTTCTTTCCTTCTTTTTCTTTCTCATTCTCTCCTTCTTTTTCTCCTTCTTTTCTTCTTATTCTCTTTCTTTTCTTAACA
>NC_051410.1:2555298-2555424 GCF_015228065.2 Penaeus monodon
CATGTGAGGTTGACGTTCGAGAGTGAATAGTGAGGAGGGTGGAAGCTGGGGTCAGGTGAGGTTAGGTGAGGTTAGGTGAGGATAGACGAGGGTAGGTGATGTTAGGTGATGTTAGGTGAGATTAAA
>NC_051410.1:2555901-2555989 GCF_015228065.2 Penaeus monodon
TGAGCACACGACAACCCAAACGCCTCATCCTTATCCACGCACAACCAACCAAACAGCACGAAACAGAAACCAACAGATCCATCTAGGG